>NC_137046.1:51441265-51521265 GCF_032717465.1 Coenobita brevimanus
ACTTGTTATTTTATTATCTTTGCTGCCAGACGGTTCTTCTGATGAGCGGAGAATATTAACGAGCTGAAGGGTGTTAAATGTCGTTTTCATTAATCTTTTGACCATTAGGATGTTTTTCTAACCAAGACATACTTGCCTGTTCGTGGCAAAATTATAACAAAAATGACATCTCCGGGCTGTATGGGTAAATGAATGCCATGGTGAGTGTAGGTCCCCTATTTGATTCTGTGTAATCAGTGTTCCTGTTTCCGTGTGTTGTTGTACAGTAATGCTGTACTGAGAAACTTAGGGTAACTAACAGACTATTAAAAGCGGCATGCATTTATCTGATATCTATTTATGTGGACATCTTTGTTATACTACATACATGTTCATCTATTTATCCACCTACCTATCTACCATCCTGCTTATCAATGTTTGTCTGTCTGTTCTGTCTATGTAATTTTAATATATTCGTGTATAATTAAATATAGTTTACATGTTATTACAGAGCCGAGATTAGATAAGAGAAGACGAATGAGGGTAACGTGATGCTTGTGCCACAAACTGAAAGAAATAAGTAGGCAATTTCCTGGATACAGATGCCATATTAGCAATTTTGGCACGATCTAAACACTGTAGCATCTATATACCACCAAATCTTGATGGCTGCTATCTAACTGATCAAAGTTTTAGCAATATTCTGTGAATTTCAACATTATTCCTCGTTGTTACAAGAGCTCTGTGCACTCTGCTACATTCTAGCACTTTTTCCTTTGGTATATCAAGCAGCCATTCATGCAGCGTGGAAAGAGGGTCTAGCCTTAATGCTGATTTCCCAAAGCAGTCTTTTTTTTCAGGGGAGGTCTGAGTTAGGTTAGGTTAGGTTAAGTTAGATCAGAGTGTTAGGTTTAGTTAGGTTAGATTAGTTTGTTAGAATTTGGTTAGGGTAGGTTTCTCCATTAGGATTAGGTTAGGTTGGTCTGTTAAGGAAAGGGTTTGGTAGAATGCTGTTAGGATTAGGATAAGATAGGTCAAAATGAGTTAGTCAGATTCAGGTTAAGTTAGGTGGTTAAGGTTACAATATAAATAAAATACGAGATCATCCACGGAAAAGTCACCTTAGCCCGCTTTGATGAAATGGCTCCCAGTTTAAAAAACTGAGTCCGGACTGGCCATTTGGAAGACAGGAGTGTCGAGATCAAGCGAAGTACGATGTAAAACTTCGCTGATAAAATTTCTCCTGACAATTTCAGATCAAGAAATCTGCACATCTATTTAATCGAGATTTATTGCAGGATCAGCTGCAGTTAAGGTTACAAGTCATGCAGACTGGTTCTCATGGATTCTTTTGCAAGTTACATCGTCACAAAGTTTTCTGAGTTTCTTTTAAAAAAATGCGATACACCGGAAGAAGTGATTTTGACAGAGATCCAAATGTTTGATAAGAAATGTACATTGTATCTTTAAATTAGTTGCAGTGATTCTTCTGGCAGCATCAGTTTCATATGCTATACTAGATGACACAAGTTCGTTGTTAATACTCAGTGGGTCAGATTCCTCGGCTCAAAAAAAGATTTGGTTGTAAGAGGTACTGGAATGTAAACGCGCTCGCGGGAGCGCGCCTCATATTCCTCATCTTGAAACTTCTGATTTATTTACTCTGACTATGACTCCTTTCAGATTATGATTAAATATTTCTGTGTTGTTTACGTATCCTCTAGAGAAACTGACTATCCAAAATTCTTAAACTGTTTTAACTTGTAAAGTGCAACACATTCTTTCCATCTCATCCTTCTATAGTATCTCTGTGTTAGTGGATTTCAGTGTTCACCACAACCTTTGGCTCCCCTCTTCATTTGCTGATCCAACTGATGAACAAGCCTTCATTTTGTCTGTCAGTGATCTAAAGGAGTTAATCCACACATCCCATAATCCCTCCCCACATCCCCACTCCACACCACATTGTCCCGACCTATCTCGTTTCACACCCCGACAACTCAGCACTTCCTCACTCACTCAGCACCACGCTCTTCAAACCCATCTCACTTCACACCTCACGTATTCTACACTTCCTCAGACAGTCCGCACCACACTCTCCTAAACTCTCGCACTCCGTAATCCACCTATTCTACGCTCCCTCACAAGTTTTGCACCACACTCTTCTAATTTATTTTACTGCACACCTCACCCCCAACTTCTCTCTCACTTCTTCTTTCCCCCACACACTCTTCTCACTTCTCCTCCCTTTTCTCCCTCATTCCCTTACCACACTAACCTCTTTCTCTACACTCCACCTGCCTCACCTCACACCTCTACCTCCTTCCAGCTATCCATATCATCTCACCCTACATTACCTCCTTCTCCCGCCACACTTTCCCATCTTTTTTTTCTCCTTATCTCTCTCCACTCACTCAGTCTCCCCTCCCACCACATTCCCCCTCCATTCCTCTCACTCCCTCCGTTCCCTCTCCTCTAAATCCCCACTTCCACCCCCAAGTCGAACCTGTAGGGGGCTGACGGGCATACCTCTGTTTGTCGTCACTGCTGCCACAAAATATTAGCTGTGGTTGGCGTCCTAAAGCCCCCTGTAGCCCCACCCCACCCCCGCGGCGCCAAAGGAGACGGTGGTTCATTGTGTTTTGATTGGCCTTCCGCTGCAGCCATTAATCTTGCCTTGTGCTGTGCTGTGTGAGGGAGGGAGGCACCGCTAACCTGTCTCCCCTCCAGTCCATTATTGTTATTATTTCCCTCCACCCGCCACAGATTTTAAAAGGTGTGTTCCCGCCATAGTTAAAATCTTTCGGCTCGATAAAATCCTGTTCATTTTATACTGGCTGGCGTCAGAGTACTTGCTGAAAGTGATAAGAAAGGTTAAATCTAACACCATCAATATGAAAAGTCCCTCCAAAGCTGGACCAAAACATCCGTCATTAGACAGAATGAAATAAGACATGAGTCATGGTAGTGAAGAAATTAATACTGGGTATCGGATGGTCCGACAGCGCAATTCTCGAGTGGGAGATGGCCATGTACTCGTACTTATGTGCCGTCGTTCTAAACTTATAGATGGTCGGGGATAATCCTTTCTTGTATAACGCTGCCAGAGATGTAGGGTGACCTGTCCTTATAGAACTGGACTACTCGTACAGTAGCCTAACCACGGGTCGTCCTCCTGCCCAGGCCCTACTGCGGTCTTAAGGAATATTATGGGATTACCTGTTACCCTAATTTCGTGGACTTTTTAGGTTTGCTAGCATCTTCCGCAACCTAGCTAGTTCATTCAGACACATGAACTAACTAGGTGGCAGGAGATGCTAGTTAATGTTTTCCTGATTATTACCTATGCAAACAATGTCCAAATTATAAGACTTACAAGGCTCCCTAACACCACCTCCTCGGCCGCAGTTTACGAGTATGAATGCATATGGCACGCTGGCATTCTCCTGTGGTTATTTATGTACACTGGGTTAACATGAAAGAGAGAGAGAGAGAGAGAGAGAGAGAGAGAGAGAGATTAATTCCTTCAACCCTATAATTACTTTTCCACTTTATTCATGCTGATTCCAAGGGACTTCATTCAGCTTTGTGGATAAGATATATACCGGAGGGATTTAATAATAATAGCCTTGGTTAACCCTTTCATTGCTAGCGTGATCTTTACAGAATACTCGTAAAACAGAAAACAAGAATATGATGTAAATGATGGCTTTGGTCTCTGAGGGTTAAGATTTACCCCTTCAGTCCGATGATGCATCTTAAAATTTATCATACCTTATCCCCATTTTCAACCTCTTCACTTATCATCCTATTTTTCCATTCTTCCTTCCTCATTTACCCCTTCCTACTCACTTCCCTCCTCTCCCCTCCCCTCCTCCCCATCCCTTATCCCCTCCTCTTCTCCCCATGTCACATACCCTCCCCACTTATCCTTCCCTTTTGCACTTCACCCATCCCTCCCCAACCCTCCCCACCCCTCATACTCTTCCCTCATCTTTCACTCCCCTTTCCGCTTGCTTTCTCCCCTTTTTTTCTCCTCCCCCTACCCTCCCCACTCCCCGTTTCTTGTACTCTACGCAACCATACTATATCCCCTCCCCTTCCTTTCCCTCCCCCTTCCCATTCCACTTTCCCCCTCCCCTCCTTTTCTCCCCATCCTACTCTCCTCACTCTTCATTCCTTACCCTACCCTACCCTACCCTGCCATATACCCTCCCCTCAGTTGCCCTTCCACCCCTTCCCTTCCCCATTTCCTCTCTTCTCCTCTCCTTTTCACTCCTTTCCCCTCACCCCTACCTACACCACCTATCATAGTTTCATACCCTCATCTGCCTTTCCACCCCACCCTTCCTCCACTTTTTTCCCCTGACCCCTCTCCTCCCACCTTTCCTCCACTCACCAGCCCCTCCCCCCATCACCTGGTCTCACAAAGCTAATTAGGGGAGCCTGGTATTTGGAATGACAGGTGAGGACAGGTAATTAAGCCGCAACTACCTTGATTGTGGGGCTCAGACCATCGCTGGGGACCCTGCCTGTCTCATTCTGTGATGGTCTGTTTGGGTTTCCAGATGATTGTGTGTGGGTCTGATTGTGCTGTCTCTTTGTGTGTGTTTTGGTGTTTGTTTGTGTGTTCAGTTAATTGTTTACAGGTTTACTTGACTGTGCTCTAGGGTTGTGTTGAACTGATTGGTTGTGTCTGACTCTTCTCTCTGTATGGGCTTAGGTGTCTGTTTGTATTCTGATAATTGTCTGTGGGTTAAGGTGAATGTTTGAGGGACTGGTTAGGTTCTTTGTTTGTGCCGGCTGATTGTTAAACTGTGTGTGTGTGTGTGTGTGTGTGTGTGTGTGTGTGTGTGTGTGTGTGTGTGTGTGTGTGTGTGTGTGTGTGTGTGTGTGTGTGTGTGTGTGTGTGTGTGTTCTAATCCTGTGTGTATGATTTCTGATTGTATACTGTGTGTGTTTTTTATGTATGTATGTATGTATGTATGTACGTGTTTTTTATCATATTCTGTGCGTAAGTGTAAGTGCGCTTATGTGCCATTCTTTCAGCTGTGTTCGGCGCTGGTGTGATAAAAGTAACTGCGCTTATATATGACAGTGACTGCTTTGTAGCTCAGCGCGAGTATAACTATAACTCTTGACGACAGTGTTTAAATTCAGATGCACCTACTTGAATCGCGTGACTCCCTTCTTGTATTTGATTCATATTCTTTCTGGACATTCTACTCAGCTTAGAAGAGTGCATTAGTAGTGGGGGGATTATCGAACTACCGATCTTGCCCTCCTAGTAATAATAATAAAAAAAAGAAGGGGGGGATTAAGATAGCAACAATAAAAAAACAGAATGACACTACTGGAAAGGTTAGCAAGGTATTAACTCTCTCTCTCTCTCTCTCTCTCTCTCTCTCTCTCTCTCTCTCTCTCTCTCTCATGTCAGGCCACTTTATGCAGATCAAGAGGAATTTTTTGAGTAAAATATCTGGCAGTAGTAACAAATGAAATAAAAAGAAAAGTCAACGTACTGAAAAGGGTTTAGAGTTTATGATTATTAGGCCATTATTTCCCAGCTGCTATAACTTTTCATTTGCCTTTACGAATCACCTCAATACCACAGACGGCCATATCTCTAGTTGCTTCGGATATTTCGTGACGCCTCTTCTTGAGCGATTTTTTTTTTCCCCTATTACATCTTTCCATCATTGTATACGTCACTGAAACGGAGTGAGTCAATGCTTGAAATATATGAATACCGAGGAGGAGAAATTTCAGGTATAATATCTATCTATCTATCTGTCTGTCTATCTATTTATCTATCATCTATCTATCCATCTATCTGTCAGTCTTTCTATCAATGTATCTGTCTATCTATCAGTCTATATATCCGTCTACCATCTATCGATCTATCTATCAGTCTATCTATCTATCTATCACAGCAAAGCAAACCGTGCTAGGATGTCTCTCATGTCACTTTAGAATGCTGCGACTGTGACTTCTCGTGAAGGGAGGAGAGACCACGAGAATATTACCATCTATCTCAGCATTACTTGTTCCAGTTCCGCGCTTGCTGTGTCCAACAGTAAATACTATGAAAAACAAGTGTGTGTGTGTGTGTGTGTGTGTGTGTGTGTGTGTGTTTGAGAGAGAGAGAGAGAGAGAGAGAGAGAGAGAGAGAATGAGTCACTGCTTCCGGGAAAGTTTGGGAGGGGAGGCTGAGAGGAGGGGGAAGGAAGAGGCGGGTGGCGGGGATGAGGGGATGAAGGAAGAGGGGGAGAGAGGGATGGCAATGGGAGGAAGGAGGGAGAAGTGAGAGAGAAGAATGACAAGGAAAAAGGATGGTGGAAGGAGGAAGGGGAAAGAAGGGGGGGAGAGGAGAAAGGAGGAGGATGCGGGAGGAAGAGAGAGAAAAGAAGGATGGAGGAGGTAAAGGGAGATGGAGAAGGGAGGAGGTGAAGGAATAAAAACGAAGGAAGTGAAGGAGGAAGAGGAAAGTGAGAAATCGAAAAGGTGAATTTTGAGGGAGGGAGGAAGAATAAGGAAGGACAGGGAAAGGGAGAGCTAGGGTGGATGCAGGGAGAGAAGGGAAGACGTGAGATGAGAAGGGAGTAAAGTATGAGGAAGAAGAAAGGAGTGAAGAGGTAGGGAGAGATAAAAATGACAGATGATGAGGAAACAGAAGGAGGTAGGAAGTGAAGGAATAGTGAGTGGGGTGAGAGAGAGAGACAGAGAGAGAGAGAGAGAGAGAGAGAGAGAGAGAGAGAGAGAGAGAGAGAGAGAGAGAGAGAGAGGAGAGAACACATAAAGGAATAAATGAAATAGGAGGAATGAGAGAAGAGAAGGTTGAAGGAAGGCAGAGAAGTATGTACGAAGTGTGACGGAGGAGAGAGAGAGATTGGAGCGGGGAGAGGGATAAAAAAAAAGAAAAAAAAAGAAAGGATACTGAAGAGCAAAGCAAGAAAGAATAAGCGGAAATGAGAAAGAGGAAAAGAGGGGGAGGAGACAGTAAGAAAATGAGAATATCAAGAGAGGAGATTGCATGGAGAATACGGATAAATACAAATAAGCAGAGATACCCTTAAATACAGTTATCTATTATGGGAAATTAGACACACGAAGAGAGAAATTTTAGGTTCATACCCGCTCACCATTCCCTCAGGAGCATGTAAAAAAAAAAAACGATTCTTGGAAAGGACAAACATTGAAATTTCACTGGAAAGTCAGAATAGAAACTAATTTGGTCTGTTCGTTTCAGTTTTGTGAGGAGTAGACTGTAGCACCAGTCGAACAGGGCAGTACTCCCGAGGTTGATGGCAAGCTGGTGATAGGGAGAGCTGGAGCTCCCGTTTCACCAGCCCTCAGGACTTGATCCTGACCATCTCCCTTTTCTGAACATTTTCAGTGCATTCATTTACACAGAGAGTAGGCCAGCATGCTCTCATAATACCTCTACCTTCAACTGTCTACACCACACTACATGCGCATAATATATCACACCTTCTATTCACATCTTTAGTAATGGCCGCTGCAATTTTACAATCAAATGAGGTGGTACCTCGGATTGCCACCACCGGCAGGGTAGGGCTGGAGGCACAGGGTCCTCCCGGTCGCTATCAAGCGACTGTGCCGGCAGCGACTGTTGCTATTTCCGGTAATGCTCATCGGCGAAGAGGTGACGGTACGGCCTTATTCTTTACCAACATCCGCGGCCTTACCACAAATTTAAACTCAGTTCATTTTTTCCTTCAGTCCATATCCCCTTTGGCCCTTTTCCTCACAGAACCACAAATCTTACCCTCTACCGATATATCTCCATTTTGTTTTCCCGGTTACCATCTCCTTACAAACTTTCGAAACAAGGGCGGCACTTGTTGTTATATCAAATCCCAATATGCAGTTGATACTATTTTAAACTTCACTTCATCCAATTTTGATTACTCATTATATAAATCAAATTGCCAAAACATTACCAAATATATCTGTGTAGTTTATCGTTCCCCCAATGCTTCTTCGGAACCCAGTGTATTTGATTCCATATCCACTCAGTTGAGTAACCTTGACCTTGCCCTTGACAATGAAATTACCATTTTGGGTGATTTTAACATACACAATGTTGAATGGTTATTGCATTCTGCCCGGACTGACGACGCTGGTCTAGAGTGCGAGCTGTTTGCGGAATCATTTAATCTCACCCAGTTGGTAAAGCAACCAACCAGAATACCTGATAATCCTGACCATAATGCCCATCTCTTGGATTTATTCTTGACAAATAATCCAGATCAATACAGGATAGAGTTACTCTCACCACTTGGATCCTCTGACCACAATCTCATCAAAGCCTCATTAGTTAACCCTGCTACACCTCCCCATTCCGAACCTGTCAGGGTGACCCGATGGCACTTTGACAGGGCAGACTGGGATGGATTTAGAAATTATCTTGCTGATGTTCCATGGCAGTCTTTCTTCTCTAGTGATCCCAGTTCTACCCAGTCCCACATTTGCGACTTAATACTAGCTGGTATGGATTTATTCATACCAAGTCAACAATTCACTAAAAGATCAAACTCTCCAAAATGGTTTGATGGCAATTGTGCCAGAGCAACAGCCCAAACGTCATTAGCATATAACTCTTACTTAAAATCAAAAACATCTGAATCACTCTCCCAATTTAAAATTGCTAGAAATCATGCAAAAGCTGTATTAAATCTATCTAAATCAAACTTTCTTCAAAAGCAAGCATCAAAACTACTTAACAACCCTAATGACAATAGAATATTCTGGTCAACTCTTAATTCTTTCAATAATAACTTTAACAAGTCATCTTCCATTCCCCCACTAAAATCTTCAGATGGCAATATTACAAATGACCCACGTGGGAAAGCAGATATCTTTGCTAGTACCTTTGCAAGAAACTCTACCATAGATGATACCAGCCAGAATGTCTCAGTACTGGAACTTGATTCTCCCGAAATTGCCCCACTTAAAATACAGACAAGATTCGTAAAATCCATCCTAGACAATTTACCTACCAACAAAGCTCCAGGCCCAGATGGAATTCCGCCAATTGTTTTGAAAAAGTGTTCCCCTGAACTTGCCTCTGTCCTAGCTAAATTATTCAGACTATGCATACGTACTTCTTTATTCCCAAGTTCATGGAAAGAAGCCAATATCCACCCAGTTCCGAAGAAAGGAAGTTCGTCTGACCCCTCCAATTACAGACCAATAGCTGTCACATCTTCTCTTGGTAAGGTATTTGAAACTTTAATTAATAAGCATATTGTTAAACATCTTGAATCCAACAACTTAATTAGTGATAGACAATACGGTTTTCGCCGCGAAAGATCCACCATTGACATACTCAATCTCTTAACTCATACGATCCATCAGTCAATTGATCTTTTTGGAGAAACTCATGCAGTAGCTTTTGATATCTCTAAAGCATTCGACAGAGTATGGCACCGTTCCCTGCTGTCCAAACTCCCTTGCTATGGACTAACGTCTTTTGTTCCTTTGATTTCTTCTTATCTTAGTGACAGGAAAATAAGAGTAAAAGTAGATGATGTATATTCAAATTTCCACTCAATTAACGCCGGCGTGCCGCAGGGGGTGGCCCTAATGAATGAGGGTGAGATTTGGAAGCTTCCGGTGTTGCTGTTTGCTGATGATACAGTATTGTTGAGTGAAGATGAATGGGAGTTGCAAGGTTTGGTGAATGAATTTGGGACAGTGTGTAGGAGGAGGAAGCTGAAAGTTAATGTAAACAAAAGTAAAGTTATGGTGTTTGAGAGGAATGAAGTCACTGAGTGTGCAGTGAGGTTGGATGGTGAGGATATGGAGAATGTGAGTGCATTCAAGTACTTGGGTAGTGTGATGAGTAAGGATGGAACTTTGGGGGATGAAGTAAATGAAAGGGTACAGCAGGGAAGGAAGGTTGTTGGTACACTGAAAGCAGTGATGAGAAATAGGGAGGTGAGTATGGAAGTTAAGAAGTCACTGCATGATGGTATTGTGATCCCTACCCTGACGTATGGAAGCGAGGCGTGGACCTTGCAAGAAGGGAACAAGTCAAGAGTGAGAGCAGTGGAAATGAGTTACTTGAGAGGAGCATGTGGAGTGACGTGGAGGGACAGGTTGACGAATGAAGAAGTGAAGGAACGTTGTGGGGTAGATGTGGATGTGGTTGAAAAGATTAGGAGAAATACACTGAGGTGGTTTGGACATGTGGAGAGGATGGAGAATGAAAGACTGACTAAGAGGGTGTATGTAGGTGAGGTGGAGGGAGGGAGAGGGAGGGGTAGACCGAGGATGAGGTGGAGGGATGGAGTTGAGAGGTATATGAGGGAGGGGGGGGTGAGCTGGGGGGAGGGGAGTCAAATGGTGGGTGACAGAGTGACTTGGAGGCGTTTTGTCTGCGGCCACCCTTTGCGGGATTAGGGCGTCGGGCTATAGATAGATAGATAGATAGATAGTGCCGCAGGGATCAGTTCTGGCGCCAACCCTATTTCTGGTTCACATTAATGATCTCTTATCTGTCACTCACAATCCCATTCACTCATATGCAGATGACTCAACACTACATAGTTCATTCACACTCAGACATCCAATTACAAAGTCTAATATCTCTACCTCTCAACTCAGTACAGCCATCTCCATTAATCAAGATCTATCTACAATCAGTGAATGGGGACAAAACAACCTTGTCTCTTTTAATGCTAGTAAAACCAAATATATACAGTTTACTAATAGACAGATATTGCCAGATTTGTACATTACCTTCAGTGCTACTAATATTCCCATTTCCAAAAGTATTGAAATTCTTGGTGTCTCACTTAACAGTGCCCTCAGCTGGACCTCTCATGTCAGATCACTTGCTAAAACCGCCTCAAAGAAACTTGGATTATTGTACAGAGTCCGTAACTTCTTCGCCGATGAGCAGTTGGCTATAATTTATAAGAGTCATGTGCGCTCTCAGCTTGAATATTGCTCACCCTTGTGGGATGGTTGTGGAGAGGTTGCATTAAGACAACTAGACAAAATTCAGAATAAAGCTGTTAGAATCATTAATAACCCTGCCATTACATATAAACTACCTCCCCTGCAAGTAAGAAGGAATGTTGCCTCCCTTGCATTATTTTACAGATATTTTTTTGGCAAATGCTCAGACGAAGTTGCGTCCATGGTGCCACCTCTCCATGCCTTCCCTCGTGCTACACGGGCATCTGGTAGCGCTCATGACTGGAATGTCACTCAACCATATTGCAGAACTTCTGCCTATCAGAATTCTTTCATTCCCCGAACTGCATCTCTCTGGAACTCGCTTCCCCAGAGTTGTTTTCCTCCAAATTTCAACCTACAACTGTTCAAGTCTAACTGTTACAGATATTTTATGAACAGAGGACACCAGTAATCTGGTGTATGGATTATTTTTTTTTCCATTTGTTTTTCCTTCCTCCGTTCTGTTATTTAAAAAAAAAAAAAAAAAAAAGTGTAATGTTTCTTTATAAAAAATGCATCACAATATAGCTCCAGTATTAACTATCACGTCTCGGTTATCAGCGTACAGACCGACCTGAAGAACTACCAACAAAAAGAAAATGATGAATTAAGATTTCATGTAACTGAATTTTTAAGATATACGTAGTTCGAAAAATAATGATGGAATGTTAATTTTTGGCGATTTATTAGTGTTTCCCAGATCGGATATCACAGTTGTTTTCCGTATAGTTACTGTTGATGCTGAATAGCCCCGGTCTGCCTGGCCAAGCAGACCCATCAACCAAAAGCATTCAACTACCCCTACGGGGCCGTTTCATACAGTGACCCTATGTTCCCGTGCGGTGGACGGCGCCTTGCCACAGCGAGGATAGGTTTCCGGATAGATGCCGCTGTTGCATCTCTCCACCCAGTAAACAAGGGCAACACAGTAGGCTTCACACACACACACACACACACACACACACACACACACATCTAGGGATGAGTAGAAACTTCGGAGGATGAGTGTACTGTTGAGTTTCATCCCATTTTTATTCTTGTACTATGGGTATATTAGCTACAGTTGTTGTATAGTTTCTTACAGTCCATTCAGTTCTGAATGAACATGGTTGGAATTTTGGGTATTTGTAACAGTAGTCTTTATTTTTCATGGAGAATGTTTAATTTCCTTTGCTGATATTCACAAAACAGTTAAAAAAAAGATTATAGTGCTCCCGCCAGGGCTCGAACCTGGGACCTTCTGCGTGTAAAGCAGACGTGATAACCACTACACTACGAGAGCTCAGGGTGTCTGGTGTATGTGAGGGAGGGAGAGTGTGCGGCTGGATTAAGCCTGTATTCCAATCGATATCGTAACCTTTATGACGTTATCGTGGAGCAAGTTCAAGGGCGGCTATGTACACACTTGCACACGCACCCAGGTACACACACACACACACACACACACACACACACACACACACACACACACACACAAGTAGTTTCACTTCCCAAGAAACACACAAACTCAGGCAATAATACTACTCTCTCTCTCTCTCATGGTATTTACACTTCTTGGTACACACACACTGTAACAACCACTTCTACTATCAAACCTCTTCCAGTCAGTAGCTTGTTTCTTATGGATTCTTGGTTCTCCTGTTACCACTACCATTACCATTACTATCACTGTGAGAATTACCAGTGCCACTCCGATACCACAACCACCACTATCATTACAACTACCTCCACCACTACTACTACTACTACTACTGTACTTCTACTAACACGATTTCTACTGCTACCTCTACTGCCACTACTACTACCACCACTGCCACTACCTTAAGCAATACCACCACCATCACTACCAACACTGCCACCACCATGACCATCACCACCACCACCACCAGCACCCACCACACACCACCACCAACACTTCTACTACCACTCTCACTACTAATAGTATCACGGCTACCACTACTACTGCTACCACTGCCAATAACAATACCATTACTTCCACCGCTACCACAACCACTTCCATTCCTTTTACCCCATGACTACCACTAAAACAACTACCACTATTATTAATTCTACCTCTATCACTACTACACTTAATGATAGCACCATCACCACCACCACCACCACCACCACTACTGTTACTACGACTACTACTACTGCTTCTACTACTACTACTACTATTACTACTACTACTACTACTGCTACTTCTACTACTACTACTACTACCATCTCCCCGCTGTTACTACCATAGCCAAAATTACCACCAACTAACGGTCAACGTGAATAATATATTAATGACATTTAGACGATGCTGCTCTCTCTCTCTCTGCTCTGGTGGCGTCCCTGAGAGCAGCGTTGTGGCACTCCATCTCACGCTTCACTCCATGCAGCCGTCTCCTGCTCTGTTTTCTCTACACCCAAGATATCTTGCCAGACTTTTTTTTTTTTTTTTTTTATTAATATATATATATGGTAGACTGTTCATATTCCATCTGACAGATTTTAAAGGATTCATAGAAACTTCTCATTTTAATTTTTATGTTTGGTTAGTTCTCTTTTTCATGTTATTATTATTCTTACTCTTATTATTTTTGTCAGTATACCCATTCTGTTGAACTGGGCCAAACTAGGTTAAGATGATGATGATGATGATGATGATGATGATGATGGTGATTACGATGATGATGACGATGTTGATGATGTTGATGGTTCTTTATTATGTGTTTTAGATTGCTTTTCTTGGTGGATAGGTTCGCCCATCATCAACTCATTCGTTTCAGGGTTAGGTTCAGGTGACTCTGCGCTGAGTTGCAAGCCAGATAGATTCATGTCCTCCAGAAGACAGTGTACTATGTCCGTTAGAAACATAAAACCAATAAGTGAATCCCTGTTAACACTCGCATGGTACCGACAACTCTAGTACCTAATTCTGTCATTACTTCAGTTAAAGGCAAGTCATAGGAGCCTGAGAGTGATAATAGTGTCTTTATTAAGATTCGTGTGGTGACGTCAACTCCAGGATTTTATTTTGGCTAAAAGCAACGATTATTCTACTTTGAGGATAGGCACTCAGTTGGAGTGTGACGAAGAGCAATGAACGATTATATACAGTTAAAGATGAGCCATTGCCTGAGTGTTAAGAAGAGAGACGGATAAAAGAAAAAAGAGAAAATAATGAAAGCTTCAAAACATTAGCTTAGAGAAATGAAGAGAAAGAAATGGGACGGAAAATAGCGACATGGGAGAAAATAAGAGTAACAAAAAAAAGAGCAAACATAGAAGGACGGGACAAAGACTAAGAAAGAAGAAGAAAACGAGGAAAAAGTGAAAGGAAGGAATGGAAATTACCAACAACAAACAGAAGAAAGAGCAAAGTTATGAGTAAGAGAAGGGGAAGAGGAGAAAACGAGAGAAATAAAAGGGAGAAGTGATATTAAGACATGGGTAAGGATGTGAAAGAGACTGAAAAAGGTAACAACAGGGAAGAGAGAGAGAGAGAGAGAGAGAGAGAGAGAGAGAGAGAGAGAGGAGAAAAACTAACTAGAGGGGCACTAAGTGGAGCGCATCTCTCCGACGAGGGCAACGTAATTTCCAAACCACTCTTCATAATGGGTTAGGGATTCTCATCATTGATTAGGATTTCGCAAAAAGTTTTTTCCGGATCCAGAATCAGTAATACGATCCGGATCAGTCCGAAAAGTTAATCGATTGTTTCCTGGGACATAGGCTATCTACCCACCAAATTTAGTCGAAATCTCTCTTTTAGTTTTTCAGTAAGCCTGCTAACAGACAAACAAACAAACAGGAGTTAAAACATACCTCCCTTGTCGGAGAGAATAAAGAAGAAATAATATGAGAAAAATTAATATATGTAGAGGAAATGATGCAGGAAAAAGTGATAGTAACTTAAGATTGACATGAAATGGAGAAAAGGAATTAAAGAGGAAGGAAGGAAATGAAGGAAACCAATAAACTCGATGTTTTCTTCTTCTTCTTTATCTTATTATTATTATTATTATTATTATTATAAGATATTATGAACCCTACTGAAGAGAGTTAAGACCGCCTACAGAGCCCAAAGGATCCCAGGGAGGGGGAGGGGGGCACAAATAGCCAAGAAACAATTAGTGGCTGACCAAAAATCAATCCACCCCAACTTTAAACACCTGAACACTGTCCGTACCTATAGTGTTATTAAAAAGAGGTGCTTGTTCCAGAGTGTTGTGGCTGCCCGAATAAAACATCCATAATTTTGTGTCGCAATTATAGTATGAGAAATAGTATATAAACAGCTGGTCTGACGCAGCATGTATTCTTTGGCAAGCTCTGGTTCACACTGCTGCGCTGTATTTTGTTACGCTGTTAGGTTTGGACGGTTCAGAAATACCTTGGGATTAAAGTGTGTTTTTACCCGAGTGAGATTCTGTATTATTATTATTATTATTATTATTATTATTATTATTATATTATTATTATTATTATTATTATTATTATTATTATTATTATTTTTGTTGCTGTTGTTGTTGTTATTACAAATACTGTATGCTTATATTACACCACACTGTTTGCTGTTGCTGTTATCATCATGATTGCATCATGCATAAAGACGTTTACCTCTTTAATAACTATAACAGCATATGGCATGCAATAACAACAATAATGACTAACAAAAACAACAATGCAGCTACAGTAATAACCTGAACAGCAATGACATCAATAACATCACATCAGCAATCGCAGTATAGTTAAAGCAATCACAGCTACAACAACAATAAAAATTAACTTCAACACCAGTTACAACATCTGAAGCCCAAACTACATCAGTAACAAAACAATTTCAACAATAACATTGACAAATACAGAAACAGTGACTTCAGCAATAAATAGAAGAGCCCGCGTCCACTCACACGATGTAGTGTTACCCAATTTAAATTCTTAAAAGTACACAAGTTAGAGTGTGTCGGTCTGCACAAGCCACCTTAAGTTGTCTATTCTGTGACTTACTGGACTCACTGGTCTTACGGGAGCGAATGTAGAGAGACGGATATAGGAGAGTATTTAAAGTGAGGGAATTGAATGGAGGGGCAGACAAAGAGCGAGATGGCGGAATAAGTCGAGGAGTGATATGAGGGAGGGCGGTGTGTCGTTGCTTTGTAGGGGCAGAAGTGGCCAGGATTTCCTTGTCGGGGCCATTTAGTATTTCTTTCGCTGTGGTTGGTGTACTTAGGCATTTTACTTAGGCCAACACCAGAAGGTTTTGTTAAGAGAAAGCCTGGCAGTCAAAGTGTTAGAAAAATGTTCACTAGTAATGTTTATTGATACATCTAGACTTTTTTTTTTTTTTTTTTTAAGGCCAAACCTAAACGATTTTAGTCGATGAAAATGTTAGCAGCCAAAAGGTTATAGGATGTGGCGTGAAGCAAGAGACAGCGAGACAGACTATATCATCATTATTATCATCATTAGCGGCAAAAGCAACAGATGTTTCTGGTATTACAAGCAACAGAAAGTCTTCGTTGAAATTAGGAATGTGTGAGAATGTGCGACAGAGTATGAGTGTAGGAGTGTGTAAGTGAGGTGGATTAAGACTGAGGGTGTGAGAGTGAGTGAACGAGAGAGAAATAATGAACAAAAAAAAAATGAGTATGAGTGTACCTGGGTAAATAATAAAAGAATCATGGAATACCAGAGTGACAGGAGTAAAATGAGTGCGAGAACGAAAGAAAGAGAAAGAGCGAGATTGTGAGTGAGCCGTGTAGGAGAGGAACAGGAAACAGAGAACACGAAATGGAAGGGGAGACAGGGAGGCAAGTCATGGGTGATGAGGTAAAACAGGAGGAGAAAAGCTAGGAAAGGAAGAAGAATGAAAAAGAGGAAGGGAGAAAAGCAAGAGGGCAAAGTAACAGTACAAAGAAAATAATATTATTTTATTTTATTATTTCGCCGAGCATAAATTTAATTATGCACCGCATCAGCCAACTTAACACATCCACACACCCTCCTATCAGTCCCCGCTGATTGGCTACGGTTATTTTCGACGTTTTGATAAAATGGTGATGTGTCCCACAGTATATTAATATCTATTCGTAAATTTTCACACTGGCCTTACCCGAGTCCCGGTTGGTGGCTGAAGGGGTGTTGTATTACTGCCAAGCTGGTTGGCGTGGAGTATAGGAAACTGAACCAAGACGCTAATCCAAACGACTAATAAATGTTAGTGCGTATCAGTCTGCCACACTGCTGAAATAAATGAAAAGAAATGTTTTGTTTCATTTGACTGGACACAAGCCGTTTTGAGAAAGAAAAGTTTTGCTTCATTTGACTGGAAACGTTTGCCAATCATCTATAAGCCTCTAGTGACTGACTTGTTTATTGTGAATGTTTATCCATTGCTGTAATATTATATCATGACTGTAAATTTTGTACTACAATTTGAACCTTTCATGTTTCTTGCTCTTTGATAGGCTAAACAGATATAGCTATCACACGCTCTAGATATGGGTTTTCTTTAATTCAGGGAAACTTCCTTTGGTGAAGCAAGAATGGAGAGGAGAAAGAAATCTAGTATATATATAATCTATCTATCCATCTATTTATCTGTCTTTCTATCTATATATACATATTCAGAGAGAGAGAGAGAGAGAGAGAGAGAGAGAGAGGTGGTGAAGGAAAGGAAGGAAGGAAGAACGGAAGGAGCGAGCGAGTGAGGGAATGAGGGAGGGAAGTGCCGAGAGCGTGGCCCCAGGCCAGGCTGGAGGCACCTACCCTGGGAACCTGCCAGCCCACCTGCACTCCTGTCTACTGTACTTCACACACACACACACACACACACACACACACACACACACACACACACACACACACACACACACACACACACACACACACACACACACACACACACACACACACACACACACACACACACACACACACACACACACACACACACACACACACACACACACACACACACACACACACACACACACACACACACACACACACACACACACACACACACACACACACACACACACACACACACACACACACACACACACACACACACACACACACACACACACACACACACACACACACACACACACACACACACACACACACACACACACACACACACACACACACACACACACACACACACACACACACACACACACACACACACACACACACACACACACACACACACACACACACACACACACACACACACACACACACACACACACACACACACACACACACACACACACACACACACACACACACACACACACACACACACACACACACACACACACACACACACACACACACACACACACACACACACACACACACACACACACACACACACACACACACACACACACACACACACACACACACACACACACACACACACACACACACACACACACACACACACACACACACACACACACACACACACACACACACACACACACACACACACACACACACACACACACACACACACACACACACACACACACACACACACACACACACACACACACACACACACACACACACACACACACACACACACACACACACACACACACACCAATCTCACACGCATGCACAGTCTCCTCCGTCTGTTGGTCTTCCTGCCCGTCTCTGTCTGTCTCTGTCACTGTCTGTCTATCTGTATATCTGTCTGTCTGTATATCTGTCTGTCTGTATATCTGTCTGTCTCTCTGTCTGTCTGTCTGCCTTTCACCTCATGAACTCTCTCCCATCTCAAGCACTCATTCTCACCTCACACACTCTTCTTCTCTCATTCCACACACTTTTTTCTTCCACCTCACACACAAACTTTTTCTCACACCTGACGCACTCTTTCTCTCTTCACGCACTCCTTGTCTTCCACCTCACGCACACTTTCTCTCTCACCTCACGCACTCTCCCCTCACACACTCTTTCTTTCCCGCTTCACGCACTCTTTTCTATCATTTTCTCTTACACGTTGGGTGAAGCTTAATAATTTTTTTTTTTCAACAGATAACTTCGTCATTGGTCAATAGGCTTTCCTTTATTTGTACCTCCTGTGTTCCCCTATGTACTTCCACCTCACGCACCCTCTTCCACCTCACGCACTCACTTCCCTCTCACACACTCTTTCCCTTCCACCTCACGCACTCCTCCCCTCCCTCCTCCCGTACTCTCTCTCTCCCTCATCACGTACTCTTTTTATACTTCCTCACACCCTTCTCTTCTCCCTCCCCTAGCACTCTTTTTCTCCCTCCTCTCGCACTCTTCTCACTCTCCACGCACTTTTTTCCTCACCCCACACGTATTCTTCCTATTTGTCCTCACGCATTTTCCTCCCTCTTCAGGTGCGTATTCTACATCTTCTTACGTACTCTCTCTCTCTCTCTCTCTCTCTCTCTCTCTCTCTCTCTCTCTCCTCACGCACTTTATATCTCTTCACACACGCTTTATTCCTCCTTAAGTTCCCTTCATTCCCCCAAACGTGTCCTTTTCCTCGCCTAACACACTCTTTCTCTCCCTTCCTCACTTTTCTCACTCTCTTACACACACTTTCTTTCCATCCCTCACTTTTCTCACTCCCTCACACACTCATTTCTCTCCCTTTCTCACTTTTCTCAGTCCCTCACAAACTCTCTTCTCTCCCTTCCTCACGTTTCTCACTCCCTCACATACTCCTTTCTCGCTCCCCCACACACTCTTCTCTCCCTCCCTCTCTTTTCTCACTCCCTCACACACACACACACACACACACACACACACACACACACACACACACACACACACACACACACACACACACACACACACACACACACACACACACACACACACACACACACACACACACACACACACACACACACACACACACACACACACACACACACACACACACACACACACACACACACACACACACACACACACACACACACACACACACTTTCCTTCCCTTTCTTATTTTTTTCTACCCCTTGTCTCGCACAGCCACCTTTTAATATTATCTCACTCCTTCCTCTTGCTGCTTCCTTCCCTCTCCTTTATCCCCTCCATTCTCGCCCTCATCTATATCACTCCTTTCTCACTGCTAACATTTTCGTAAACCAAAAAAGAAAAAAAAATGCCTGGTCATTGATTTGTTGTGTAATTCTGAACCTTCTGTCCTAAAAATATTCTCTCAATATCAAAGCCCAATCATCCACTTGGAACCGTAGGGTCTGTGTGGTCTGTGTGTCTGTGTAACTGTGGTAGGTAAGATTTCGCATTCCTAGCTACTACAATGGGAATTAGATGGTAGAGTAATATAAATGAGCTAACATAAAGATTTATAAGAGAATAGGCTAGACACTTTTTGTTATAATAATAATAATAATAATAAGAAGAAGAAGAAGAAGAAGAATAACAATAATAATAAATAAGAGCCAACAACAATAATACTCATAACTCCACTCACCAAAGGAAATAATCTACAAGAACGGTACCATTTAAAAAAAAAAAAGGAAAGAAAGAAGAAAGAAAAAAAAAGGAGAAAAAAAAGAGACAGTATAAATATGTACACAAATACAGAAAATCAGCTCGGCACCAGGAACCGACCAACCCCGACTTCCCGACCACCGACATACTGTATATTCCGTGACTGCCGACTTTCCCACACCCCGAATTACGCTTAGGGAAAAAGTGATAGTGGAGAAGCGTAGAAATTGAGGGAGGGGCATAAAAAATTAATAGAGTTCTTTATATGTATATCCGAATAACTGGAAAGTAGAGATGGAATGTTGATTGTGTGTGTGTGTGTGTGTGTGTGTGTGTGTGTGTGTGTGTGTGTGTGTGTGTGTGTGTGTGTGTGAATTGTTGTATTTTATGATTTTTATTTTTGTTAGCGATAGTGCAATAATAAATATAAATAAATATGACATTAATGATAATATTAATGATGATACTACTATTACTACAACTACTACTACTACTACTACTGCTGCTGCTACTACTACTACTACTACTGTTATTATTATCATTATTATTACTGATTATTATTATTATTATTATTATTATCGTCATAATCATCGATCATCATCTATCATCATCATCATCCGTTTAATTTTAATACCCTTATACTTTACGTTGAAATTTTTACCTTCCTTCCTTGTCTTCTGTGATTAGGCTCAGCTAAAGAAATCTTATGGTATTAGCCCGAAAAAAAAAAGAAAAAAAATCCACATCAACGAAACGGTTTTAGGAAAATTCGTGGTTAATTACTCCCCGCTATGCCTCTAATTTTAACCCCTTCACTACGATGCCGTCTTGTTTATCCTCGTCAATGCTGAGAGACTTTATGCAGCTTGAGAGAAACGCCTGGTGATGGGAGAGGTCAGGAGTAAAGTTCATGGGCTCCTCTGGTACGGGGGGGTCCAGTCAGCCAGAATACAGTATATGCGTCAGGTGGTGTGGAGGACTGGGTAAGGAAGGCGTCGTCGTGATGTAGGGGGTTAGAGATGTGATGTAATTGCTTCTTGGTAAGTTTATTAAATAGATAGACGGATGATCACGTGGAAGGATATGTGATGTCAGTCTGTGTGGATAGCTCGAGATAGTAGTATATAAAAGAAGACTAAATAGTTACAAAGATAGCTATGAGGACAATGTATAGATAGGTAAACAAGCAGATAGATAAGCTGATAGATAGACAGACAGATAGACGGATTAATAAGTCCTGGTGGTTTAATGGACTGAACGCCCCAGGTCACAGTGACGGCCTGGTTATGCATATGTGTTCGACCCCTTATCCCCATGACCTGCTGACCCTTTCCTAATGCTTGCTTGACCTCTTCCCCATAACCCCCTGACCTTTAACTTTCGTCCACCGTGACCCTGGATACCCCCCTTTCTTTCCCCCCACCGGCTGCCTTGAGACCGTGAGTTAATGGGTAGAATGTAGGTAAAGATATCAGGAGTAAAGAGTACGAGGTATCAGGGCATGCTCTTTGCCTTTTATTCTTCTTCTTCCCTCCCTCCTTCCTTCCTTCCTCCCTTCCTCCTTCCTTCCTTCCTTCCTCCCTCCCTCCTCCCTCCCTCCCTCCTTCCTCCCTTCCTTCCTTCCTTCCTTCCTTCTTTCGTTCTTTCTTTCTTTCCAGATTCCCTTTTCACTTCCTTTCTTTTTTCTTTTCCTCCTTTCTTTCCCCATCATTATTTTCGTTCCTTCCTATTTTTCATCGTCTCTTCTCTTCTTCCTCCCTTTCTTTCATTCTTTCTTCTCTTCAACCTCAAAAATAGATATTATAGTCATAGCTTTCCCAATAAAATGCAGCCTCTAAACAATAGGTAAGTTACTGTTTGCTTTCCTTTGCATTCATGTGCTTCCTCCACCCGCACTCGCTCCATTCCGTCTTGTCTTCCTTCCTTTCTTCCTTCTTACATTCTTTCATTCCTTCCTCTCTTCTTTCCCTCCATCTTTATTTTTCTTCTTTCCTTCCATTTCCTCTTTCTTCCTTTCTTCCTCCTACCCTTCCTTCCTTTCTTTCTTCCTTCCATTGTTTCTTCTTCCTTTCTTTCCATCATTTTTTCCTTCCTTCCTCCCTTCTTCCTCCCCAGTGTAAGCGTGATCAATGGGTTCATATGTCAGTGTGTTACCTTGGTTCAGCACACGCACATGCACACGTAGGCTACACACACCAGAGCACACATACTGTACAGAAACACAAAAGCACATGAACGCACACACAAACACGTACACGCGAGCACACATCAGAGCACACACATACATCAGAGCACACACACACACACAGATAGACAGATAGATGAATAAATAGATAAATAGAGAGATAGATAGATAGATAGATAGAGAGAGAGAGAGAGAGAGAGAGAGAGAGAGAGAGATGAAAACAAAAAGAGGAGGAGAAACAGAATGGGAGGAAGAGAGGGATGGAAAGAAAGAGAGAAATCAAAAGAAAGAGAGGAAGAAAAAGATGGCGGTAAAGGTAAAGAGAAATATAAACACAAGAACTGGGAGAGAGAAAAACCCGAGGAAGAGAAGGAGAAAGGAAGAAAGGGAAAGAAACACACAGAAGATGAGAGAGAGAGAGAGAGAGAGAGAGAGAGAGAGAGAGAAGATTAAACAGGAAGAAAACGATATTAAGTCACGTAGCTAACTCTAACATCAGTACCGTTATGCTGTGTTATTATGGTGCCTGGTTTGTCACGTAACTGCTATGTTATGTTACGATATGTCACGTAACTGTTATATTAGGATAGGTTACGTCAGGCTGTGCTATGCTATGTTAATATTATAGTATACGAGTTTTTTTTAATGCTATATGGGTGTCGTCAGGCCCAATCTCGTGTTTATGTTATGCTATGTTAACCCCTTGACTCACATAGTATAGATTACTGATTTATTTTTGCAAACTCAAGACGATTTTATTCAGACTAATAGACTTTTCAGACTGGAGGGCATTAATATAACCTTTATTTCCTAATTGAATATGATTTTTTTTTTTTTTTAGAATTTGAATAAAATTATCTTGAGATGGCAAGAATATGCCGGTAATATAAAAATTACTCGGATTTAAGGGGTCAAGTTACACTATACAGTGTGGAAGAAATGATGGTGGCGATGATGATGATGATGATGATTAGGAAAAGGAGGAGGAGGAGGAGGAGGAAGAGGAGGAGGTGGTGGTGGTGGAGTATAATAATGATAATAATAATAATAATAATAATAAAAATAAATAAAAATAATAATAATAATAATAATACCGCAGTAATAACAATAATATTTACAACAATTCATCTTGATTTTCTTTCTTCTTCTTTTTCTTCTTCTTCTTCTTCTTCTTGTTACTATTATTACTTCTATTATTTATTTACTCATTTATTTTCCTTTTCCTTTCTGTTCCTACACACTACGCCCTGGTGTCTGGTACAAGCTACAGAGGACTAGGTTTTTATTATATGCCACCACATGGGGTTGTTATGCCCAGGTTATGCCGCCTGCTTGAGTAATGATTGCTTGGGTACTGCTTCTTTGGGTTTTGCTTGCATGGGTACTGCCAGCTTTGATACTGCTTGCTTGGCTCCTGCTTGCTTGGGTACTATTTGCTTGGGTGCTGCTTAAATGGGTACTACTTGCTTGGATAGGTTACTGCTTATCTGTCCACTGCTTACTTGGATA
This sequence comes from Coenobita brevimanus, assembly GCF_032717465.1. Lineage (NCBI taxonomy): Eukaryota > Metazoa > Arthropoda > Malacostraca > Decapoda > Coenobitidae > Coenobita > Coenobita brevimanus. The sequence goes on from NC_137046.1 coordinate 51,465,444, forward strand.
CTGCTTGTTTGAGCACTGCTTGCATGGGTACTGCTGCTTGGGTATTGCTGCTTGGGTATTGCTGCTTGGGCCCTGCTGCTTGGGTACTGCTTGCTTGGATACTGCTTGCCCAATTCTGTGTCTAGGTACCGCTTATTTGAGTACTGCTTGCTTATTCAGTTCGCTGAGATGGGATGGACTGGGGAAAACAAAAGTGTGTTTAGGACATGTCCGTATGCTAATGGAGGAGAAATGAAATTACAGTAGTTTAGCAAAAATATAATTCCATTAAATCCCCACGAGTCCACCCATAACGTACTTTTATGGTGGGAGCAAGTAGTATGTCCTTCCATATGCTAGTGTATCTCACACCTTGATGGTTCATACCAGTGACATACACAGAGCTTGACATACACATACATAACCATTAGTACGTTTCAGATTTCACATATGAATGCTCTTGCCACAGACAAAAGTTTCTGACTCGTACTTGGCCAGCAAAAGGAAGGGTAAAATCTTGTTATCACATCCTCCGGGTGGATGGTCTGGTCTTCAGTGGATCTCGTTCGAACTTACGCAGATGTTGCACCTGAATTCAAACGTGCGATATCAGGATTACCAGTTCAGGACTACCAGTTAAGCATTCGTAGTATGATCAGGTAGTTAGATGAGGAAGAATACCCTTACTGGTGAAAAATGTTGAACAGAAATTTGGATTTCGCAATGCGTATTACTCACTCTTCGATTTGGATGAATTATTTGAGAAAGTTTGGCGTTGAGCTGTAACCTTCATGGTAACCCTTGCAGCTCAGGTTTTGTCCAGACCATTCTCATGTGACTATTAACCTTTGTAAAAAAATGTCAAAGGGCTACGTTTGACACTATCTATCTCTCTATCTCTCTATCTATCTATCTATCTATCTATCTATATATATATATATATATATATATATATATATATATATATATATATATATATATATATATATGCAATAATATCAAGAGGGAGGCTTCGGGCTCAAGAGAGGGCAGATTATAGAGTTTATGGAAGGGTGGACATTGTGACAATGCGGTTGATGTCATATCCTCTCTAGTCATGCCAACTCTCAGGTTGCTACAGGCCGGCTTCAGGATATCAAGATCTCACTCGTTCATGCCGTACATGCAGGGACAGGAATAGACGCAAAAGACAGTGGTAAGGGCAGGGCTGGGTCAGGGGTGGAGGTAGGTAAGGATAAGGGTGAGGGCGGCGGGGCAAGGACTGGCTGGGAAATCGGTCATTTCCTTTGCCTGCCCCTAGCGTGCCTCAGGCCAGACAGGGTTAGGTAGGGTTAGGCAGGAAGAGGTAGGTAAAAGGAGGTAGGGAGTACGAGGTAGACAGGAATAGGTAGACAAGAGGGGGTAGAAACGGTAAGGGGAAGGCATAGATAGAGTTCTGTAGGTTATTTAGAAGTAAAGCGAGACAGGGTATGACAGAGGAGTTAGAGAGGTAGGAAAGTTAGGTAGGAAGACGTAGAGGAGGCAGGCAGGAATATGTAGAGAAGGTAGGAAAGAGGAGACAGGAAAGAGCTCAGGAGACAGATAGGAGGAGGTGGAGAGGCATGATAAGTAGGCAGGAAAGGAAAGGGAGGCAGGCAGGATAAGAAGGTAAACAGAGGAAGATGAGAAGGAGATAGGATGAGGTGGAGTGGCAGGAAAGGAGAGAGAATGTAAGAAAAGGCAACGAAGGTAAAAGGGATAAGGACAAGAAAATAACTAGCAGAATATAGGAGGCAGTAGAGAGGTAGGAAAAGTAGGTGGGAAAGAGTAGAAGTGGAAGACAGGAACACTTAGAAAGGGTAGACAGAGCTAGGATAAGGAAGATAAGAGGAAGATAGAAAGAGGTGGAATACCGGAGGAAAAGAAAAGAAGGTGGAAGATAGGAGAAAGATAGAAGGAAATGGAATGGCAGGAAGGATCAGTTAAGGTAAACAGGATAAGGATAAGGCATCATCATCATCATCATCATCATCATCTTCATCCTTTGCTATGCCCACTTCTGTACTCATCATAATTTACTCCTTGAATAGTCATGAAAAAAAAAAAGTCTTAAAGATTTATCATACCAAATGACGTCATATCAATTCCGGATAGCCTATCAAACCGATGATATAGGGGAGATCTCTTGTAATGACGGAATAACCCTCTCTTGGTCGGGAGAACTCTTTTATTCTATTTCAACCATCGCCAGACGATTTTATTAAATTGAGAATGAGTTCGGCGCTGCGAGGATGTCAGCGCTGTCATCATTAACCCTCTCATGGTCTAGACAAATGAAGTACTTAATACCAGCTAATGCCAGTCGATCTTATTCAGCAGAAAGTGAACATGTGACCTGAGGATGTTAATGAAAACTATGCTTAACCACCTCCAGTTCGAAAAAATTTCTTCTAAGACGAATATGCTCGTTTGGAAGTAGCATGGGTAAAAACTACAAGTTGTCCATGAACTGAATGGATTAAGAATGTTTGAGACAAATTTTGGGAACAAAAAGGAAGAGAGAAGGAGAAAGGAGAGAAGAAGAAAAATGGTATGAAAAACTGGATGAGAAAGAAGAGGAGGATTAGAAGAGAGAGGAGGGGAAGAAAGATAATGGAAGTAGACATTTAGAGGAGGATGAGAAGGAAGAACAGAGGAGAGAGGAGTGAAGGGTGGAAAATGGAACTGTATGTTTGGAGTCAGAAAAGAAAAAGAAGAAAATGGGAGGGAAGAGAGAGGTGACACTTATCCAGAAGAGAAAGAGACGACAGAGTGCAGGGAAAACATATGAGATACACTTCTGAAGGTGGAAGAAGACAGAGGAAGAACGAAGAAGGTAAGGGGAAATAGAAGATGGACATTTAGAAGAAAAGAAGGAAGAGAAAAAGAAAGAGGAAGAAACAATGCTTGAGGTGTGAGAAAAAAGTGGTTGGGGAAGAGGAGAAAAGGAATTGGAGGATTGTGAAGGTTTGAAATTTGAAAGAAGGAAAAGGAAGAAAAAATAAAAAGGCTTGAGATGATTATTTTGACAAGGAAAAGAAAAATTTTGGGAAAGAGGAGAAAAGGAAGAAAGAAAGTGCTTAAATAATTTCCAGAGAATGGGGAAGAAGAGGGATGAAGAGGAGGAGGGTGAAGGAGAGGTAAGTAGATAATGATGAAGAAGAGGGAGAAGAGGAAAAAGAAAAAGGAAGAGGAGAATGAGGAAGGAGAAAAGTGAAGGGTTAAGGAAGCAAGGATGAGGTGAAGAGGGGCAACCACACCTTACCACAGGGCAGGTGTTGTTCATCTTGACCCATACTACACTTACTCTTGATTATTACTCTTGCTTCTGTTACTGCTACTCTTATTCCTCTTATCCTTAGTCTTCATTTTGCTCTTATTCTTCTTGCTTCTTCTCCTCTAGTTCTTGTTTTTGTTTTCCTCATTTCATTCGTTTACAGAACTGTTCTTGACATTACTCGGATTATTTATACTCTTCCTCTTACTATTTCTTTTTTTTTTAATTTCTCTTATCCCTCTTACTCTCTTCCCACTTAGCTTTACTCCTCTTTCTCTTCGTTATCTTTTCTTTCTCTTTATAGTACGCTTCTTCCTCTTCCTTTTCACAGCGCATTTCTTCATTTTCCCTTCTTTAATATGTTCTTTTACTCCTCTTCCTCCTCTTCATTCACTTTCTTTCTCCTCTTTATTTTACTTTTCTTCGACCACTTTATTACTACTATTCATCTTTATACTCTTTGATTTTCGTTCTCGTAATTTTACTTATCATCCTCCTCTTATTCTTTTTTTTGTATCCTCTCCCTCTTATTCTTCTTTTTACTCTTTTTTTATTGTCATTCTCTGTCCTGTTACTGTTACTCCTCTTTCTCGTAATTTTGATTTTCTTCCTCTTACTGTTCTTCGTGTTACTTTTACTGTACTCTCTTCTGGTTTGGATCTTCATCTTCTGTTTTTGTGTACTGTATATATTATCATCATCATCAGCCATTGCAACTCCACTGCTGAACAAAGGCCTCCCCTAACCTTCCTCATGAATTCACTGACTGAGCCAATCTCTGCCATGTTTTGCCTGCACACTTCTCAATCTCATCACTCCACCTCCTGTCTAGCCTTTTCCTGCTACGCTTACAGTCTTTTGGAATCCAGTCAGTCACCTTCTTGCTCCATCGGTTATCCCTTATTCCTGCTACATGGCCTGCCCACCTCCACTTGTGTTCTTTTATAACTTCCATTATGTTTTTGATTTTAGTCTGCTCTATCACCCAAGTCTCTCTCTTCCTGTCTCGCAAAGATATTCTCAACAATGATCTTTCTATTGCTCTTTGAATACGGATTAGTTGGTTTTCCATCGATTTTGTCAGTTTAACAGTCTCACAACCGAACGTCATAGCTGGGATTATACATTCGTTATATACATTCCGTTTCATACATACTGGCAACTTACTTTTCATGATGTCTCTGGGTTTACTGAAAGTTTTATTGTAATCTGTCTATCTGCCTATCTATCTATCTAACTATCTAACTACCTATCTATCTATCTATCTATCCATTTATCTATCTATCTATCTATCTATCTATCTATCTATCTATGTGTGTGTGTGTGTATGAGGGGGGGTTGTAGACAGATGGTTATGCTTGTAAACTGGAGGCGGGATTCAGAGACTACAAAGATAGGAGTATGAGAATGATTATCTGGCTCATTTCACTGAGCATGTTGTTGATAGTTCTCCCACTTTCGTACTTTCCTTGTTTATGTATCCTACATCACCCCACACTACGACTAGAGAAAAATGTGATGATGATGATGACGATGATTATGATAATGAGTATGATAATGGTGATGAACGACGTCGGTGCGTCTGAGTGTGCGTGTGAAGTAGTAATGTTCGTGAGTGAGTGAAAGATTTATTTTTTAAGCGTGGCGGTAGGTGTGAGCGTGATTGTGCTTGATGTGGACATTGTGTAAGTGTAGGAATGCATGCTTGTGGTTATATGTGTGTTTTGTGTGCCTGTGCTTGGACTGAGCATAAATGTGTAAGTGTGAGAAGAGATATGTGACAGTGTGTACAGTATCTACCTGTGTGTGTGTGTGTGTGTGTGTGTGTGTGTGTGTGTGTGTGTAATTTTTTTCCTTCTACCATAACTGAATAAAATGTAATTAACTCATATCTGTTTATCTGGATCTGTCAGTCTGTCTGTCTGTCTGTCTCTATCAGTATGTCTGTCAATTGCAATTGCCTGATGCTGCTTCCTGTGACTAGTATCTCCGATAGCAAGACACACACACACACACACACACACACACACACACACACACACACACACACACACACACACACACACACACACACACACACACACACACACACACACACACACACACACACACACACACACACACACACACACACACACACACACACACACACACACACACACACACACACACACACACACACACACACACACACACACACACACACACACACACACACACACACATATGGCAGGTGAGGCGGTGTGGCAGATGACAATTATCAAACTCCAATTATCCAGCCAGTAATCACTCCGCCTTCTCATTTCTCCTCCTCCCTCCTCCCTTCTTCTCTCCTCCTCCTCTCCCTTTCCCTTCCTCCATTTTCCTCTTCCTTCCTCACCTCCCTCCTCTTCTCTCCCTTCCTCTCTATTCTCCTCTCTTTCTCCCTTCTCAGTTTCTCTTCCTCTTCTCTCCTCCGCTTCTTCCCACCCCATACTTCCTTCTCTCCCTTCTACATCATTCCTCTTTCTCCCTCTTTTCTTACTTCTCTCCCTTCCCCTTCTTTTCCTTCCCTTCCTCTCCTGTCCTCCGTTCCTTCCTCCTATCCTGGACCCACTCTCAATTCCTCTACATCCTCCCGCACCACTCCCCCACTTCCCTTTCCGTAACTCCGTAGCACCTTAGAGAAAATTACAGCACGTGCCCCACACACCACCTGGCTTTACACACACACACACACACACACACACATTCTAGCTTTATGATGATGAGTGAAGAACAGGTAGTTGTAATAAGTGGGAGTTTATACCTGACCGGACACATATACAGACACACAGACAGCTGGCAAGCAGGGCCGGGCTGTGCTGTGCTGGGGGGCTTCCTTTGAGGGCAGCCCGAGGATTTCCTCATATTTTATTCTTGCCACTAGAGACTATTCTATGTAGGATCGGCAGGACCTATCTTTTGTATTTTGTTCTTTTTATTTAACGAAAAAAAAAAAAAGGTTTTAAGTCCACAACAAGTTACTTCTATGAAAGGCTTAGCAAAAGAGAGCCAAAATCAATAGCCGTTCGTTTCGAGATGCCTGAAAATATTGGGCAGTTTGAAATAGGTTGCTACCCACAGACGGTTTTATTTAGCGTAGGAGAAACTACCTCCATCTGAAGTGGTTAACACCCTAATATGATTATTTATTTTCATTCTATTCTTCCTGCCACCGTACGATTCAGTTCAACTTAACAAACCTTTCTCCTCATAATGAAGGTGGTAATCATGGCTGTATATAATATCTCCAGTTCAAATGTTCTCTCCTGGCCTGAATTTTGTCGTCTGAAGTCAGCATTAGCAAGAAGAAGAAAAGACATCACCGCAGTGCAATGGTCAAACGGTCCCCTCTACTCCAATGCCAGGATTAACACACTTACGATCAACTGCCTCGTAACTAAGATGTGATTATGTAGGATGAACAGGAGACAAGGCACACTTCTGTACTCTTCTTTCACTCAGTCTTTCCGCAGTACGTAATAGCGAAGGGGAAGGGTGGTTCGGGCTTGTGGCTCTAGAGGCTAAGGTAATGGTTGGCGGTGATGCCCGGGACAGATGGTAGGAAGTTGTATTATGAAAGGAAGTGGGTAATGTGTGTGTGTGTGTGTGTGTGTGTGTGTGTGTGTGTGTGTGTGTGTGTGTGTGTGTGTGTGTGTGTGTGTGTGTGTGTGTGTGTGTGTGTGTGTGTGTGTGTGTGTGTGTGTGTGTGTGTGTGTGTGTGTGTGTGTGTGTGTGTGTGTGTGTGTGTGTGTGTGTGTGTGTGTGTGTGTGTGTGTGTGTGTGTGTGTGTGTGTGTGTGTGTGTGTGTGTGTGTGTGTGTGTGTGTGTGTGTGTGTGTGTGTGTGTGTGTGTGTGTGTGTGTGTGTGTGTGTGTGTGTGTGTGTGTGTGTGTGTGTGTGTGTGTGTGTGTGTGTGTGTGTGTGTGTGTGTGTGTGTGTGTGTGTGTGTGTGTGTGTGTGTGTGTGTGTGTGTGTGTGTGTGTGTGTGTGTGTGTGTGTGTGTGTGTGTGTGTGTGTGTGTGTGTGTGTGTGTGTGTGTGTGTGTGTGTGTGTGTGTGTGTGTGTGTGTGTGTGTGTGTGTGTGTGTGTGTGTGTGTGTGTGTGTGTGTGTGTGTGTGTGTGTGTGTGTGTGTGTGTGTGTGTGTGTGTGTGTGTGTGTGTGTGTGTGTGTGTGTGTGTGTGTGTGTGTGTGTGTGTGTGTGTGTGTGTGTGTGTGTGTGTGTGTGTGTGTGTGTGTGTGTGAGAGAGAGAGAGAGAGTTTTTTTTTTCAATAAGGATTTTTAAAGAACATCATGGCGTTATTAACATTCCTGGTTGTATTGCACTAACCTGAGTGCATGAGGCATGACGCGTGCTGTGTAGTGCGTGTGAGTGGCGCGTCATGAGTGGCCTGGTATGCAACACTGACGTGGCTGTCAGGGGTAATAATGATACAACACACCGTCCTCACAGCTTCGTTCCCCTCACTGACCCTCCCTCACTTTACCTTCCTTCCATCCCGACAACATTTTCATTCTCCTCTACTCTACTGGTCTCCACCCATCATTCCCCTCAACTCCCTTTCCCCCCCTTCCCCTCTCCTCCCTTCCTCTTGTTTCCAGTCTTCATTCTCCCTAACTCCCTTCCCTTCACATCCCCTTCATTCGTCTTCATCTATCATTCCCCTCAACTTTCTTCCCCTCCCCTCCTCTTCTCTCGTCCCCACTTCATTCCCCTTTCCTTCTGTTGACAGTACCTTCAGTCCCCTCCCCAACTCCGACCATGTACCACAGACGTACGTGTAGCTGGACTCCATCCCATACCACAGTAAACAAAACATGCTATCCACGTATTCCCTGCGTTTCGTAAAAGGCAACTAAAACTGACGGAAGTGGGGACTGGAAACCCCTTTTTTATCGACTTACATATTCGCGTATCACTTTTGCAACAAGCAGCTTCGCACCCCCTGTGCCACAGGAGAGGAGGGACGGTATCTGGGGCTTCCTTTCTCTTTTGATTTCTGTCCACAATCTGAAGGCGTATTTTCTCTTTGTTTTTGTTACCTTCAAACGATTTTTATTAAACTTAGGTGAAGATTTCAGACTGGAAGGGATTAGATGTAGCCCTCAATAACCAGGTATCTCACGAGATGAACAAAATCGTCTGGAGTTTGCAAGAGGGAAACGAAGGATATGTTGTAGGATGTAGGATGATACAGTGTCAGAGGGATTCTGACTTCTGAAACACTGACTGGCCTTATGACGCACCACTAGTAAGAGCTGAAGGACACTTAGTCCTCTTACTCAGATTACACTTTATGCATCTCATCCTTGAGGTTTTTAGACATTGATTCAGGTTTGGAGCGGCTTTTTGAACTGGACGGGTTAGATATAGCCATCACTAACCTCTTCACTGCTGAAGGTTTCCACGGGTTTGAATAAAATCGTTTACCAATAGTAACTAGAAAGCAATCAAAAAGCGCATAACTCTGCCAATGCCATTCCCATTAAAAAGGATCCTGACCCTGATCCGTGGAGGTACTGTGTGGAATACACAGGATCCGGATCCGCCCCAAAATTTAATCAATTTTTCCTTGACCCATGGCCCACCCTTCCACAAAGTTTCATTGAAATTCATTGAGAACTTTTGGAGATATTGTGCGGGATACTCCGGATCCGGATCCGGATTCTCTCCCAAATTTAATCAGTTCTTTCTTGGCCCATGGCCCACCCTTCCAAAAAATTTCATTGAAATTCATTGAGAACTTTCGGAGATATTGTGTGGACAAACAAACAGACAGACAAACCTAGGTGAATACCTAACCTCCGCCAGCTTCGTTGGTGGAGGTAATAATAAATAACAATATTAGTCACCAGATTCAAGGTTTTTTTTTTTTTTTTTTAATAGCAATTGTGGCTCGGTGACCGCGTACAGCAGGTGGAAATCAGTTGGGTTCTGATTTGTTTTGGTGCTGGGGGGATGATCTTCAAACGCCACGTAGAAACAAGTGGAGGCTTAAACATTTCTTAATCCCCTAAATATCAGAAAGTGGTTCGTCCTGTCAGCACTGAAGCTGTGTAACGTGAAAAGAAAAATACCTACATACATACGTACACACACACACTGTATATATATATATATATATATATATATATATATATATATATATATATAGATTGTGAGCACACACACACACACACACACACACACACACACACACACAAACAAACAATGTGTGTGTGTGTGTTTGTGTGTTTGTGTGTGTGTGTGTGTGTGTGTGTGTGTGTGTGAGAGAGAGAGAGAGAGAGAGAGAGAGAGAGAGGGAGGTAAGTGAGCAGAGTAAAAGGAGGGGGAAAGGTATAAGAAGATTGAAATTAAGAAAGGAAGAATGATACTTAGACAAAGTTTAGAACTGGAAGGGAACAAAAGTGGGAATAAAGGAAGGAAGTGCTCAGAGCGTAAGAATGGGAGGCAGATGAGGAATGAAATTATGATTGAAGAAAGTGGGGATATACTGTAGATGAAGGTGATGAAGAGTGCAGGAATAAAGGAAGGAAGAAGAGTAAAGGAAAAGATGGGGATATGACTAGAATATGAAAGAGCTGAGGAAGACATGGTAAGAATAATACTGGTGTTGATGAGGAGGAAGAGGAGCTGGAGGAAATGTGGAGAACCGCAAAAGGAAGGACAGGAGAGAACAAGGAGAGGGGGAGAAAGAAGGAGAGAAGGGGGGAAAAAGAGGAAAAGACAGAGGAAGGAACAAAACAAAGAGGGTACGTGAGGGAAGGAGGGAAAGGGGATGGGAGGGGCGTGGAGGAAGGACGAGGGAGGGGCAGGATGAAGGATGGGAAGGAGTCAGGAGGCGGGGGAGGGAGAGGGCAAAGGGTGGTGGAGGAAAGCTGGGAGGAGAAAAGGGAGGGGGTAGAGGGGGGGGGGAACGGAAGGCAAAAGGAGAAATTTGGTTAATCATAAGAAAAATATTAAGAGCAGTAGATTGACTGGCACATAACAAGCAAAATCTGCCCAAGGGTGTGACCAGGCCATGAAATGAAGAACTGTAAGGGAGAATTCTAAGAGAGATCAATATACAGTAGTGATACGCATGGAAGGCGTGAAGAAGCGAGTGAACAGAAGGGAGGGAAGGCGTGAGAGGTGGGGAGGTAAGACGAGAAGGGGAGAAGACAAGGAAGAGGGGAGGGAAGGACGAAGTGAGGGAGGGAACAAAAGGAAGGGGAGGACGGAGCGGGAAGGAGGAAAAGGAGGGATTTTGTCGAAAAGGCAGAAAAGGGAGGAAGGGGACGAAGGAATAGGAGAAGGAGGGGACAGAAGGAAGGAAAAAGGAGAGAGAAAAGGAAGGGATGGAGGGGGGAAGAGGGTAGAAAGGAGGAAGTGAGTGAAGGAGGAAAGTAGATGAGCATGAAAGAAGGAGGGTAACAGGAAAGGAAACAGGAGGGAAGGGGGAGGAGGGGAAAGAGTAAGAGGGGAGAGGAGGAGGGAAGAGGCACAAAGGGGTAGGGGGAAGAAAGAGGGCAGGAGGAGGGGAAGGATAGAGGGGACGGGACAGTGGAAGGGAAGAGGGAAGGAGACAGGTTTGCGAGCGGAAGGAAAGAGCAAAAGGAAAAGAAGAACGAAGGGAAGGAGGGAGGGAGAGAATGGAGAGAAAAAGAGAGAGAGAGAGAGAGAGAGAGAGAGAGAGAGAGAGAGAGAGGGCAGAGGGGGGAGGAAGGAGAGAGGGAGGGGAGAAGGAAGGGGGCATGGAAGGGGGTATGGGGAAAGGGGAGGGTATGGAGGGGAAGGGAGGGGCAGAGCAGTACACTACCCATCCGCTGTGAGGAAATTGGGGGTAATTATTGATACGGTGGTGAACTCACTTCCCTTCCCTCCCTCCCTTCCTCTTCTCTCTCTCTCTCTCTCTCTCTCTCTCTCTCTCTCTCTCTCTCTCTCATCCCCTGACCTTTTCTCTCTGCCCTTTCCTTATCCCACATAATCTGATCTTATTCCTCTTCTCCCCTCTTAATTTTTTTAGCCTTTCTACTTTCTCCTCTCCCTTCCTGTTGCCTATGCCTTTTTTTCTGATTAACAGCATTTCTTTTATTTTTTATTTTATCAACACGTGATTGGAAGAATTAGGTAAATGATTTTCTTTGTTTACTTGGCATTCTGTTGTCTGTTCTCTCTCTCTCTCTCTCTCTCTCTCTCTCTCTCTCAACTTTTGCAATTTAGGAAGTTTTTCTCTTAATGATCAGCCCACGGACATAATTTGTACTTCATTCTCGCCACCATCAGACATTTTTACCCAGGTTGTGAGAGCATTTTCGAATTGTGCAGATTAAATATAACTTTCAACAACCCCTTCAGATCGAAAGGCCTATGCTACATTGAACAAGGTCGTCTGGAACCAGCAAAAGTAAGCTATAAAATGAAAATAAAAAAGATAATTGTATTCAAGAGGTTAAGGCAGGATCATCCTCTGAGTCCCATAAGGTCTATGTAATTTTAGCTTCTGTCTACATCCAAGTACGAAGTAACTCTAATTCAAGCTCAGTCGTCCGTGCGGTCTCCTCTTCGTCGTCAATATATTCCTATTCCACTATTTCCTTGTCTTCTTCATCTTCTTCTCCTACCGTTTCTCTTCTTCGTCCTCTGTGTCTTCTTCTACAACTACCTCCTCTTTGTCTAAATAATTCTTTTTCCATTTTATATCCTTATTCTTCATCTTTTTCTTCGACTGGTGGCTCCTCCTCATCCACGCCATATTCTATAACTTCCTCTTCATCTCTTCTCTTTTCCTCTTCACCTTTGTGAGTGGCCTTCTTCCCTACTTCCTTCCTTTTTCCCCAACACCCACCTCACGCTCCCTCTTCTTCCTCTACATCTTCCTAAAGTTCCTCTCCTCTTTCTAGCTCCTTCATCTTCTCCAGCCATTATCATCCTCCCTTTCCAATTCCCATTACCTCCTTCCTCTCCTTTCTCTACGACTTCCATAATTTCCTCTGCTTCTCTCCTTTATACCTTCCCCAGCCATCATTATCCCATACTTTCCACTTCTTCCTCTTTCCTCGACCCTCGTGTTCTTATATATCTTCTCTTATCACTTCAAATTCCTCTAGTTCCTTTACCTTTCCCAACTTCCTTCCTCCTTCCCCCTCCCTCTCCCATAAATCAGACGCAGGACAGCCTTCCCCGTCAGCTGCCTCCCGTCCCCCATCCTCCCCAAACCTCTCCCCATTCCCATCCCAATCCCCTTTCCACCTCCAATCCACCAACCCCCCCTCCCTACCCCGTCACCTCACCTGACTACCCACCTGTGCCTCTGTATGTCTTCTAATTACATGGTGGTGGATTCCTGTAATACATGTGTTCTTTTTGCTGACTATGGAGATACTGTAGCTGTACTGTTTTGTATTGTAATTCATTCTCTACCAGGACGCCATTTTTGTTTTATCCCTGCTATCTCAAGGCGTTATTATTTAGCATTTTAGAAGCGATGGCCACATACAGTACCGCGTTGGATTGTAAACCATACAGACGCCAGGTGTAGTGGTTTAAGATGCACATACGGGATGGGGTTCATAAAGTTAAGTTCCAAGGGTTAGTTGGGACTTACTGGAAAAGTAACTGGTCATTCTTGCATTCAGTGCCTGGACTGAATAACTTAGTGCTATGCTGTATTGGACGATAGATGGAGTTTGTTCTTTTAAATAAGTAGCTACGGAAGTATCAGATTTGTATTCTGTGGCATGGCAGATTTTTTTCTTTTTAAGTTTCGGTATTACTTTAATGATGAAAATGCATTTTTGCATTTTCAGTCCATTATAGACTTAAACTAAATTGTAACCTGGGTATTTATTCCATTTCATAATTATCCGAGCTATAGCCTGTGTTATAGTCAGTTACCTAATTATTGGTTCTGTGTTCTACGCCTTCAGTTCATATGTGAAGTATTGTAAGTGTGTTCTGCGTTATAGGTGCGTTAGGTAATTAATTGAATCAGTGTTCCATAGCAGTACTCCTTTCTTCCATATTACTTTGCCCTCTCTATACCTTTCTTTTTAATCCCCTCCTTCCTTTCCCACCCATTCCCCCCTTCCCAACATTTTTACCTTCCCCACCTGGTCTTCTATCCTTTCATTCCCACTCGTTTATTTCCTTCCCAACCATTTATCTCTCTTCTACTCCTCCCATGTTCCTTTCTCTCACGTCTACTATTCTCACCTCCCGACCACTTTCCACTTTTCTCCACACTGTCTTCACCTCTCCCCTTTCTTCCGTGCGCACATTTTTTTTCCAACCCTTTTCTCTCTTTTTTTTTTTCTCCTCCCGTTCCAGCTCCCCTCTTCCATTCCCAAACAACTCTTCCTTTATTTACATATCTTTCCCCTCTTTTCCTTCAGTTCTCTTTTCTCCTTCCTTTTTCTTTTTCTCTCCTTCCTTTCTCTTCTTCTCCCCTATATATCTCTTCTTCTCTCCGTCCATTCTCCTCTCTCCTTTCTTTCTCTTCTCTCTGTCTTTTCTCTTCTTCTCTCCATTCTTTATCTTCTCTCCGTCTTTTCTCTTCTCTCCTTTCTTTATCTTCTTTCTCCCTCGCCTTCATTTCTTCCTCTTCATCCTTCCTATTTCTTCCCTCATAACGTTCTTCCTTCCTCTCCTTCTCATCTTATTTCCTTTTCGTTCTTCCTTCCTTCCCCTTCTCTTTTGCTTTCTTCCTTCATTTGCTTCCATTCTTCCTCCCTCATCTCCTTTTCTGCCTTCCTCTTTTTCTCTTCACTTCTTCCTTCCACTTCTTTTCTTTTATCTTCTCCCTTCTCCTTCCTTCCTCTTCTCTCCTTTCTTCCCCTTTTTCTTCATTACTTCCTTACTCTTCCTTCCTTCTTTTCCTCTTCTCTCTTTCTCTCCTTTTTCTTTTTATCTTTCTTCTTCCTTTATTTTTTCTTTCTTTCATTTCCCGCTTCCTCTTCTATCCTTTTTTTTTTAACCTTCTCCTTTCTCTTCCTCAGTCCTCGTCTTCCTCTTGTCACCCCTTTTTTTAATCGCTTCCTCTTTTTTTTCTTTGTCTTCTTGCGTTCATCCTTCCTCTTATTTTCTTCTTCCTTCTGCTTACATGCTCCCTTCCTCATCATCAGTTCTGTGTCCTTCTCTATTTCTTCTTATTCTTTTCTTCATATTCCTCTTCTTTCCTTCCCTCCTCTTCTTCCTCCCGTCTCGTACTCCCTCCCCATCGGCCAGTGACCCTCCCTCTCCCCCTTCCCTTTCCTCTCTCACCTGCGTCCACGTGAAGGTCGCTCTCTCTCTCTCCCTCTCTCTCTCTCTCTCTCTCTCTCTCTCTCTCTCTCTCTCTCTCTCTATATATATATATATATATATATATACACAGTATATTATACCTATCCATATTCCTTTGGGTGGCTTTATTAGGCATGACTGAGTAACCAGATGAAGGGGGTATTTTGTGTCTGTTCTTTATTTCATTTCATCCCTAACTTCGATCTCTGTCTATCCGTCTACTACCTGACACCGCATCCTGTGAGGAGTGGCCTCGAAAAAAGTACTTCCAGGAGTGTCTGTCCCTACTCAGTAACGGCCCCTCCTCCTAAGGCAAACCATCTTACATAAAGTGCATCAGCCCAGTGTCTTGTTTTCATCGTACCTTTAGAAGAATGAATTAAAATTAGGAAAGACATCTCGTACTGCAGAGGGTCATGAAGTCTACACCCAGTTCCTCCTTTTTGACAAATTTCTTCTAACTTATACAAGTTTGTCTGAAGGCTGCAAAAATAAAGAAGCGTCATTGGAATCGCTGTTATTATTGTTGTTGATGTTTCTCCAGATTCTTTTCGACGTGAACCCTGTGGACTGCAGATTTCCTTTGGTGGAAAGTGAGGGAATTAAGGGACATTTACATAGCTGGACAGGGAAGCCTCCCCGTTATATAAATGTCACCGCATGAAGGCGTCCGCCTCCAGCACCACGCCATTTAAATGAAGTGGTTAAATATCATATCACCCCATCCATCCCTCTCCCTCTGTTACCATCCACTCATCTAGTCAGTATCTCCCCACTGTGTGTCTTAGGGCATAGAAGCTACGTAGCACCTCTGTCTTTTCTGTTTATATTATAAATGACACCATAACACTGTGTTGTATGTTATTTATGTCGCTTATATATCGACCTAGTTGGCTTCAGTAACAAAAAAAAATAAAAAACGAGTTGCAATGTGGGAAATACATCGATAAGGAGAAGCTATAATGAAATTTCCTAGGCACATACAGTACCTCCCTTAATTTCACAGTGGCGTGAGATGTTCCAATGGAGGAAATACACCACAACCTAAAATTAGGTTTACTCTGGAGTTGCAATTGTGTCCGTCCGACTTAAACCCGCTTCAGGTGTGTGAGTATGGCGCCATCTGCCACTATCCGTTTTTTCCACCTGGACGAACTTGGGTAGTGGAAATGAATACCACCCACGTATTCCTCGCGTGTTTTAAAGGCTGAATTACCGAGAGAGGAACTTGGGCATGGAAGGTGGTGAAAGTCGGGGGGAGGGGAAGGGAGTAAATACTTCCCCGTCATTATGGTACTTTCCGTTTGCTCCTTGTTTTCTTATCCTTCTCTTCCTCTCTTCCCTGTTTTTTCTCTTTTCTTCCCAATTCTTTCTTCCTCCTGCTTTTAACATCCAACTTTTTCTTATTTTATGTAGTCCTTCCACGTTACTTTCTCCTCCCTCTTCCCGTGCTATCCTTGCCATTGATTTATAGTATGGATTTAAGAGTCATAGCACTCAGTACAAACGGCCTGAGTTACATCGAAGAACGGTTACTGTTTATTTACCATTTTACCTTTGTTCTTTATTCTGCCCTCCATCCAACCGCAAAATATTCTCCTATTTTATTTCCAGCCTTACGTCTCCTTCTCCTTCTGTCTTGTCTTCTTTCTGCTATCTTCGTTCTTTCCTCCTTGCCCTTCCACTTCTCTTCCTATCCTTCCTTCTCCTTTATCACCTTTTTTCCCTTCTTCACCTCCCATCTCTTCCACACCCCTTTCTGATCTTTCCCACCCGTTTTTTCCTTCTTCATTCCTTTCTTTCTTTACCCTTTTCATTCCATCCTTTCCCATATCCTTTATCTATCCCCTTCTTCTCTTCCTCTTTCCTTCCTTTCCTTCCCTACCCTCTCTTCCCTTCCTTTCTTCCTTCCCATCCCTTTCTCCCCCTCCCAAAGCATTCTTCCCTTACCCTATACCTTACCCACACTTTTTTCCCCTTTCTCTCTTCCTTCTCCACACCTGTCTTTTTTTTTTTTTTTCAGCCATTTCCTCTCTTACTCTTCCCATTCTTCCCTTCCCCTTCCCCTCATCCTCTTTCCTCTCCCCTTTCTTCTTTTCCCCTTCCCTTGCTCCTGTCCCTGCCTCCTTCCCTCTTTTCATTTTCTTCCTCTGTTCTCTTCTTTCCACCTCTTCTTATTCTTCCCATATTCCTTCTCCATCTCTACTTTCTCACTCCTCCCCCACTCATCACATCCAAACACTCCCCCCTCCACCACATCACCCCAACACTCCCCCACCACCACATCATCCCAACACTCATCCCCACCACATCACCTCCACACTCCCCCACCACCACGTCACCCCAACACTCCCCTCGCATCACATTACTCCGACACTCCCCCCACCACCACATCACCCCACCACCACCGGCCACCGACCCCAGAAAGAGTTCCCCCAATCTTTAGCACCCCAGGATTATCTTCGTGTTTTCTCCGGGGCTTTTATGAACGGGGCGAGGGTGGAAGGAAGTACTCTATCCACCCGGCAATGGGTTTTTGTATCATTGCTTCCTCTTCTACTTTTCTCATTCCTCTTCTTCCTCTATTGCGTTTCCTTTTCTCTTCCTCCCCATCTACTTGTCTCATTTCTCTTCCCCCTCCTCTTCTGCTTTCCTCATTCCTCTTCCTCCTCTTCTGCTTTCCTCATTCCTCTTCCTCCTCTTCTGCTTGTTCCATTCTTTTTCTTCCTCTTCTGCTTTCGTCATTCCTCTTCTTTCTCTCCTGTTTTCTTCTTCCTCTTCTTCCTCTCCTACTATTCTCATTCCTTTTCGTCCTCTCTTGATTTTCTTTCTATCTTGTTTTTTTGCCTTTCTTCCATTCTCCTCTTTCTTACTTGCTTTTGTCTTCCTTCCTCTTCTATTTTCTTCCTTATTTTCTTCTTCACGCTTCCTATTTCTTTTTTTTTTGTCTCCCCTCCTTCCTTCCTTCCTTCCTTCCTTCCTTTTCTTTCTCTTATATCCTTTTTCTTCCTTTTTTCTTCCTTTTTTCTTCCTTCCTTCCCATCCTTCCTCCCTTCTATCTTCCTCTTCCTCTTGTTCCCTTCCTTCTTTCCTCCTCTTCCCCCTTTTCGCTTCTTTCTTTCCTCCTATTCCCTTTTCCCTTCCCTCCTCCTATTCCCTTTTTCTCCCTTCCTCTTCTTTTTCTTCCTCAATTACTTCTGGTTAGGATGGTAGGAAGGAAGTACTCATTCAGTTCCTCATAGCATTTTTTTTCTTTTTTTTATCGTCTGTGAACGTTAGAAATGCATAATGCTGGAGGGCAAGAGCCATTTACCAGCCCCTGTGTTTGCTTTTTGTCTGGCCTTTTTTCCGACTTGCGCCATTACTGTATGTGAACCCCTGAAATGCAAAGTGTTGGGAGGGAGGAAGCACCTATGAACTCCTCAAGGCTTGTGTTTGTTTTTGTGTTGCGTGTGTGTGTGTGTGTGTGTGTGTGTGTGTGTGTGTGTGTGTGTGTGTGTGTGTGTGTGTGTGTGTGTGTGTGTGTGTGTGTGTGTGTGTGTGTGTGTGTGTGTGTGTGTGTGTGTGTGTGTGTGTGTGTGTGTGTGTGTGTGTGTGTGTGTGTGTGTGTGTGTGTGTGTGTGTGTGTGTGTGTGTGTGTGTGTGTGTGTGTGTGTGTGTGTGTGTGTGTGTGTGTGTGTGTGTGTGTGTGTGTGTGTGTGTGTGTGTGTGTGTGTGTGTGTGTGTGTGTGTGTGTGTGTGTGTGTGTGTGTGTGTGTGTGTGTGTGTGTGTGTGTGTGTGTGTGTGTGTGTGTGTGTGTGTGTGTGTGTGTGTGTGTGTGTGTGTGTGTGTGTGTGTGTGTGTGTGTGTGTGTGTGTGTGTGTGTGTGTGTGTGTGTGTGTGTGTGTGTGTGTGTGTGTGTGTGTGTGTGTGTGTGTGTGTGTGTGTGTGTGTGTGTGTGTGTGTGTGTGTGTGTGTGTGTGTGTGTGTGTGTGTGTGTGTGTGTGTGTGTGTGTGTGTGTGTGTGTGTGTGTGTGTGTGTGTGTGTGTGTGTGTGATTTTGCTTATATTGCACTTATTTATTTTGCCTAGATATGAAAACTTTACCTTGATTTCTCTACTGTGAGCAAAATCCGGACACGAATCTTTACTCAGTGGTCATTTAACGTTTTTAACAAGGCATGTATTACAAGTAGCTTTTCCTAGATACACATTTTTCATTTAGACGTCACTATTTGTTTTTAACATTTGTACTCTACGTTTTCTCTCTTAGATGCAGATTATTATCTAATGTATCTTAATAATTTGGCATTATTTATTCAATTTCCTTTTTTTTTTATAAGTAATTTTGTTCTCTTAAAGTCACATATGTAATATTCGTAGTTTTACCCAGACACGCATTCTGTACTCATAAATCTGTACCATTCGCATTATCCTCGCGTTTTTACTCAACTGTCTTTACGCATTTTCACACAAATATCAGCCGTCTAAACATTTTTCAAGCCGCGTTGACGTTAAGCTGCCACTTCCTGCCACCAGTTGGCGTTGGCGTTAAGGGGGGAAGTAGGGGGGGGGGGAGGCAAGAAGAAGCCGTCCGCTGTGCTTATGGCGTCCCCAACACTACGCCTGGGTTCTTGTTCCATCCTTGACTTCCTCTTGTTAGGGTCAACGTCAGGCCAAGTTGTGTCTTTTACTTCCTCTCACTTCTCACCTCCCCCCTCTGCCCATCTGTCTCTATCTATCCATCTATCTAACTATCTGTCTATCTAGTTATCTCTGTCTGACTGTCTGTCTGTCTGCATTTTATCTATCGGTCGATTCAGTTACATAAATCAATAAACGGTCAGTGAACAAATGAATAATGAAGCAAATTAATTAATTAATTAATTAATTAATTAATATATATAATGAATACACAGTATTTCGGACTAAGGCCCAGCAGTCCTATGTACTACACATTTTCACGTTTCCTTTTTGGTGCTTGTACCCACCGTCTATACTGAGTACATGCTGCAGCTGTCTCATTCAGGATGGAGAAATGGTATCAGCCGAAGCAGTTAATGAATTATGTCAGTGAGTCTTGTGGAAGAACAGAATTATGTTTAAATAAAATTCAAGTTCTTAAACTGTTCCCTGCTCCAGACTGGGATCGAATTCGCGTCCATTAGCACTGTAAGCTACTTCTCTAACCACTTTCTCTTCCTGTATTGTTTCTTAGACATTTTTTCCCTGTTTTCTTCTTTCATCATATGTTGAACTTTTCTCTTCTTTTTACCTTCTCCCATATTCTCCCTCTGTCTCCCTGTGCTTTCTTCTTATTGCCTTTTCCCCGCTTTTCCTGTTCATCCCTATCATCCTCGACAAATGTTTACTCTTCATTCTTTTCTCTCCCACCACTCCCTCGAGACCCGATGGCAGAGACTGAACATCTCTCTCCACTGTGGTACTTCTTTTACCCGCCCAGCCATTGTGGTCTTTAATATCTTTAGTCCCACTACGCCTTTTACATTTTTTTAAGCTACCAGGCAATATTATTCAGCTTTAGGAGGCTTTTCCTTTTAGGTAAGGGGTTAATGAAGGTTCTATTTTATTACTTCTAATCAGAAAGTGTCCCTAAGATGAATAAAGTCATCTTATTAGAGTAAAAGCAAATTAAATAATACGTCAGAGGATTGGAAGGATCAACTCATATGATTTATAAAGCTGTTAAATCCCGAGTATTACGAAATTTATCCATGTACTTCAAACCAGCAATTTCCCTTAACGAACCGTACAGTTGGTCAGCGTGACGTGTTAGAATGGTAGGTGGGTGACAGGCAACACACTGACGGAAGTTGTCCAATCTCGGTATACAGCAGGGTGTCTAAAATTACCCTTACCTCTGTTCCTTATTCTTTCCTCTTTAATTTTTTGTTCTCTCTCTCTCTCTCTCATTTCCCTTTCACCTTTTCCTTCATTTCCCTATTTCCCACTCTCTTCCTTTCCCCGTACCTCCTTCACGTGTCCCCCTTTTCTCTGCCTTTCTCCTTCTCCCTTCGTAGTTCTCTAACCTCGTTCTCCTTCATTATGTCACTGTAATAATGTTTCCTGTACCTGACTAGCTGGCTCTATTATGATGTACCTTAATTCCAAAACTCCTTCATTCCAAGCTCATCACACTCATCTCACTCACCCACCCTAACAGCCAAACCATTACCCTTCAATTGCCAACAACTCATTTCCCTCTTATCTCCCCCTCCTTTCCACTCACCCTCTTTCTTCCGGTTCCAGATGACACTCCCTCTTTATTTCTGTTTTTCTGGAACTGCCACATTTCCATGCTTTTCTTGTACCCCTTACGGTGCAGCAATTTCTCACCCTCCCATTTTCATTTCCCTCATTTCTTTCCCCCTCCAGTCACCCTCCTCCTCTTCCGGTCGACGCTTTCATGGGGACATTTTTTTTTTTTTCTTTCCGCCATCGTCATTTCGTATCCACACTTCCTTCCGTTCTGTTGTCTTTTTCCAGGGACTCTTTTCTTGGCATTTTATTTTTATTTTTTACTTTTGTTTCAGTCCAGGACAATACTTTCACGCTTAGAATATTTCCTTGGTCGAGTTTCTTTTTCCGCCCTTTTCTTTCCGTATTCATACTTCCCTCCTTCCAGTTTGCTTTTTAAGGACTTTTTTCTGTTATTTAGGAAAAATTTGTCCTTATCAACGCCTTCACGCTCAAACCATTTCCTACGTCGAATTTCTTCTCCCGCGATCGTAATTTCGGATCCATACTTCCTTTCGCGTTTGCGTTTTTTTTTATATGATTTCATTTTATTTTTTTGGTCTGAATTTTCACCTCTGTCGCTCAGCATAAACTTAATATTCGTTTCCACAGCTACACATTCATGCTGAGATCTTTTACTTCGAGAGGTTGTTCTCTGCCGTCGATATTTTACATCCATACTTCATTTCTTTTAGTTTTCATTTCGTTTTGGTATTGACAGACAGTTTTTACTCTCATGCCCTCACCTCCGTTTTCACTTGTGGATTTTTCTCTCATTGTGTTTTTCGTAATTTTCTTCTACCTCTTTATCTCCTGCTTTAGATCACTTCTACATAATCCTTCTCATGTAGCTCCTTTCATTCTTTTTCACATGAAACATTTCCAGGTTCGTGGAGTTTTCATGTAGAGAACGTATCCTGTCATTTTATTCTATAATTCTTCCAGCTTTCTTTCGCTTCCAGCAGATTTTTGTTGATTATCTTTTTAATATATCTTCCCCCTTTGTTCCACTTCTAGGTATCACATCTGTACTTACTCTCCTCCTTTTGTTTCCGACTCCTTTGTCATGAAGCCCTCTCTCCAGTTTTCCATGACTCGCATACAAAGCTCTACTTCATTCGGTTATTCCATTCTTTCTTGTACTTCCATATCTATCCTCTTAAGACTAATTTCCATGACTTTTTTTTTTGCAATTCTTTCCGTCCGCGTACATATAGGACCAATTCCAGTTTATAAGGGCTTTCACTCACAGAACATTTTCCTTGTTTTTGTTCCGGTTTTACAATATTTATTCTGCCATTACCTCTCTCCTTTGAAGCGTCGTTTCCATAATTATTTTCTTGCGATCCTATTCACCCGCTTCCTCACGGAGTTTTTTTTTTTTTTTTTTCTGTTTCCAAAGCTTTCACACTCAATACTTTTCCCTCACTGGGCTCTCTCTCTCTCTCTCTCTCTCTCTCTCTCTCTCTCTCTCTCTCTCTCTCTTCCAGGTTTCATTTCAGTAATTCCTCTCCTCCGGCCCTTTCCGTCCGCTTTCACATGGTATATATTTTTTTTTTACAGCTTTCCAAAACTTTCACATTTAAATCTTTTTCCTTCTTCCAGCGTTTCTTTTATCTTTCTCTCTTCCCCTCCTTCCCTTCCAGGTATAATTTCCGTAATTCCTCTTATCCTGTTCTTAGTTCGGCTTCACACGAGCGGTCTTTCCAGTTCTCACCGCCTTCAAACTCTGCTCTCTTCTTCGGCGAGATTTCTGATTTCTAGGATTTTTTTTTACCTCCTCTCTCTCTCTCTCTCTCTCTCTCTCTCTCTCTCTCTCTCTCTCTCTCTCCGCAATGTTCTCTTTCTGCTGTCTAGTTCGCTCTATACCACTGCATTTTCTCATGGGCACTTTTTTTTTTTCTTTTTTTTCAACGATTCCTCTGCCTCTGCTTCTCTGTACATTGAGGTCTTACATCCAAAATTCTTCTCCTATAGTCCGTACCAGTTAGCCTGCTCTTGGATTTTTTTCTTTTCAAGGATTTTTGTAACATGATATTTTTCGTCATTGAATTTTCCAGCTTTTTTTTTTTTATTTTTTTTTTAACTCTCTTGTTCCAGTTTCTTGTCCAGAATTCCTCGACTATGCTCCCTAGTAGTTCGCTTTAATTTGATTTTTTTTCCAATTCTCTCAATTTTTATAGCAAGGAATGCTCTTCCTTCATTAACCCTGCTAGTTTTTTATCTGTCATATTCTCCCCTTTCCGCCTCATCTTTACATTACCCCTACTAGCATTTTATCCACCTTTTTTCTCCTCTTTATGTTTCATTTTTACAGTTCCTCTACTGTTTTGCTATCAGGCTCGCTTTCACGTATAGGGCCCCTCTTCCAATTTTTTCAGGGTTTTTACTTACGAAAATTTTACTTCATCAAGCTTTCTAACATTTCTTATACTTCTTTTTCCTTTCTGTCTCATCTCTGAATTTCCCCTCCTACGATCCTCTCCTGCCCGCTTTCACACGAGGGCATTTTTTTTCGCTTTTCCTTGGAGTTCTTCGTCATGTTTTTAAAAATGTCTTCATTCATTCTCTTTCTCCCCTTCCATATTCATTTCCGTAATCCCTCCTGCTGCCTTCTCCAGCCCGCTTTCACATTAGAGTTTTTTCCTTCATTTTTCCCGGCCTTTTCTTTTACGCTCTACGGTGCAAGACTGTGAACGCTGCCGGGAGGGTGACACTCGGGCCGGAACCAGGCAGTAAATTACGCAAGGTTGGATGGTGACAAGTGGGTGGGTAATGTGTGGGGGATTGCTGCAGTAAAAGAAGGTGGTGACTTAGAGTTTAGAGAGGACAATGACTCTGAAATGACTTACAGGCTTATGGCTTAGAGCGACTTATGGAGTGGATGGGTAAATGTTTGGCGGGATTGCTGCAGAGAAAGATGGTGGTGACTTAGGAGAGACTGGTGAGCACGATAGCACAGAAAGGGCAATGACTTACAGTGATTTGGAAGGCAGTGACTTAAGGGGACGTAAAGAGGACGAGGTGATTTAGAAAGGACGTCGACTTAGGGTGACTTAGAGGGCGGTGAATTAGGATGGCTTGAAGGATGATTACTTAGCATGACTTAGAGAGGACGATGACATAGTGACTTAGAGAATGAAGACTTAGGGTAACTCAGAGGACGATGATTTAGGGTGATTTAAGACGATTTCGAGAATGATGGCTAACTGTGCCTTAGAGGAAAATGACTTAGAGTGACTTCGAGAGGGCAATGACTAAGGATGATACTTAAGAGGCCGATGATTTGGGAATGACAGGAAAACTGGAGAGAACGATGACTTTATGCAACACAGAGGGAGACTTCTAGTAGTGAAGAGGTAAAAACGAGACAGTACTTAGAGTGGAAAAGACGGTAATGACAGGGTGGATGAATTTACACAGCTGGAAAATAAACAGCAGGACGAGGTTGATGACTTTAGAATTAGACAGCTGTAGAAGGTGGTGACAGAAACAGTAAGGAGGGAGGGAGAGGATGGGGGCTTGTGTGATATCTAAAGCAGGCTAACTCTCTCATGGTCGGGACAATTCTAGTAATCTATTCCGGGTAATGAGGGCGAGTCATTGGAAGCTAAATGTTAAGTCTGTCACCGTTTACTCCATAATGGTCGGGGCAGTTCTGTTATTCCCGTATGGTTAACATCAAGCGATTTTATTCCGATGAAAAGTGATGCTTAGGAACCTGAAAGTGTGAATTAAATAGAATGTTAGGTGGTACGTGGTTAGCTTAGGCTAGGTATGGTAGGTGGTCTGGAGTTAATGTCAGCATAAAACCTTACTTACATATGCATAACACCTTCAGTATACGATGACACAAAAGCTTTCTAATTATGGCTAATATCAGAAGATTTCATTAACCTGAGAAGAGAGGTTCATAAAGTTTGCTGCCAAGCGCTTTGCTATTGCATGTCTCAAAGATAAATAAAATCCTCTGGTGGTAGCATAGAAGACGTTATCGTTTTAGAGAGAGAGAGAGAGAGAGAGAGTGTGTGTGTGTGTGAAAGAGAGAGACGGGGAGGGGGAGGTTCTTTATGAGGCTGCAAGATGATGGTGGTCCAGTCGCCTTCCCCTCCACATTCATTTCCTCTGCTTGCTTCTCCTCCCCTCCCCTCTCTCTCTCTCTCTCTCTCTCTCTCTCTCTCTCTCTCTCTCTCTCTCTCTCTCCTTAAGGTTTGCGTGATGCCTCTATTTGTGTAACTTTTGATATCGTATTTCTATCATTGATCACTGCTTACATATGCATTGAAGTTTCCATGTGTGTGTGTGTGTGTGTGTGTGTGTGTGTGTGTGTGTGTGTGTGTGTGTGTGTGTGTGTGTGTGTGTGTGTGTGTGTGTGTGTGTGGAGAGAGAGAGAGAGAGAGGGAGAGAGAGGATCTCAAATTATCTCTTACTGCTTCTACTTCCGGCCAGCAGGGAGAGAGAGAGAGAGAGAGAGAGAGAGAGATTGGAGTCTAGATTATGAAGGTGGTTTTTGAACTGATGGTAGTTAATATGATTAGTGATGGTGATAATGATGATGATGGTGTTGGAGGTGAGGATGATGATGAAGCTAGTGATGATGATAACAGAGCGGACGAGGACGAGGAAGATGATGACAAAGGTTGGTAATGAGGATCGTAGTTATGATGATGATGATGATATGATGATGATGATGGATTCGAACCAAGACTCGGACACCGCTACTGTTATCTTTAAACGAATTGGCTAACTATTTTTGTTTCAGGGAAAGAATGAAGTCTGACAAAAGTCTTGGGAAAACACTCATGAGATTTCAGTCAGCACCTAAGTTTCATGCCGGTAGGTTATAGCATAAATTTTGCCTCCACTTCCCTCTGCTTCCCCTCACCTCTCTCTCTCTCTCTCTCTCTCTCTCTCTCTCTCTCTCTCTCTCTCTCTCTCTCTCTCTCTCTTAAAAAAGAAAAGAAAAAGAAAAAGGAAAAGAAAAAGGAAGATACCGTTTCCTTGTAGAATTTACATAACTGTGTAGAGTAGGGAAAATGTTGATGGTCACTCATATGGATGAAGTGACAGGGGATCCGCAGTCATCACAACTTCCATATAGTTATGAAGCTTTTAGCAACCCCTTCAGTACGGTTCCTTTTTTTCGTTGTATTTTTACTGTTTTTTTAATGTTTCACTCAGCTTAGGAGAGACTTTTTGAACTGGAATGATTAGACATGTCCATCACTAACCTCATCTCTACTAGGTGCGTTTCCAGGATGAATGTAGCCTAATCGTTTGGTAGCTGCTAGAATATAGTCAAGAATTACGTCCCCGGGCTGAAGGAATTAATATCTACGGTTTCTAAGAACTGACTGACTGCCAGGCTCTCTACTAAGTATGCCATAGGCTTTCTCTCGTTTTATCATTATCACTTTCCTTAGGTAAGTGCAGTTTCATGGGTCTCGGTGGGATTGTGTAGTATGGGATGGGACAGATAAACAAAATACATGGGGCATAGCGGGACGAGGATGGGGTACGGGATTTTAGAGGTGGGAGAAGAGGGGTACAGAGGGGACAGGTGGCGGAGAGGCATTGATGGGGCATGGAAGGATAACAGGGAGGGGGGATACACTGTACAGGAGAGAGGCGGGCATGGTGGAGGGGGGGGAGGAGAGGGATAGTGACAGGGGCATGGTGGAGTGGGGGGGAGGAGAGGGATAGTGACAGGGGCATGGTGGAGGGGGAGGGGGAAGAAAGCTAGAGATAGGGGCATGGTATGAGGGGTGATAAAGGAGAGCATAACGGGACAGGGTGAATAGAGTTAAAGAAGGGGTTTTGCTTGGACAGGGAGAAGGGGGGAAGAGAAGGCATGATGGCAGTACAGGAGGTGAAGGATATTGACGGGGGGGTGGGGGTCATCGCTGGTTGTGGTGGGGTGTTGGAGGACACAGAAGAAGGCGTAGGAGTAATGCCTATTGACTACACGTGTATGACAGACAGTTAAGTTTTGCTAAGTCCCAATCTTCCCCAAGAATACGACCCGCAACAGTATACCCATGTCCCCAGTCACTGCACTGTTGAATAAGCAGGGACAAGGAGGAAACAAAACTTACATGGGTCTGATCACTTCATGAAACGCGGTCGGGATGTTAGGGAGAGGGTATATGGAGGGGACAAGGCTGGGTAATGAGGGGTGGGGCACAGAAGGAGCTAGATGGGGCATAAGTGGAGCTATACAGGGCGCATTGAGAGTTAAATGGGGCACAGAGGGAGCGACAAGGGCTGCAGAGGGAGTTAGACGGGGAACAGAGGGAGTGACAAGGGCTACAGAGGGAGTTTGACAAGGTACCGAGGGAGTAAGACGCGGCATAGAAGGAGCTAGAGGGGGCACAGAGGGAACTATGCTAGACGGAGCACAAAGGGAGTAGCTGGGCTGCAGAGGGAGCTACATGGGGTACACAGGGAGCGAGAAGAGGCACATAGGGAGCTAGCTACATGGGGTACAGGAGGAGCGAGACGGGGCATACAGGGGAGCGGGGCTGGGCAACAGAGATGGTAGCGATGATGGTGGCAGTGATGGCAGGGGACTGTTGCTACTAATTTGAATGTTTATGAGGTAGTTACGAAGGTTGGACGAGCGGCATCTGACGTGTACATCCGGGCATTTACACGTCACTCGGCGCAGGGGGAGGAAAGCAAGAGGGAGCGACTGCCACAATGTGTAAGACACAGGGGAGAAGCAACTCTTATTACGCTCCGCAACACTATAATTCAATTCGGGAAAAGAGGTATTATTTTGCGCGCTACTTCCAGCCTCAGGGAACGCCGGAATGTTGCTCAAATTTCCAGCAGCGCGAGAGAGGGAGAGACGCCAGTTTGCCTCCATTATAAGCGGCCATATCGCTGCTTCCGGTTTCATTGTTATCGTTCTCGGACACACTCAAACCACTTCCTCGGCGCGCTGCGGAGGCCACCACTGTCGGCTTTTGCAGGGTAAAACAGGCCACCTCGGATATTGGGATGGTCACATACGACACGAAAGTACAATTCTGTACTATAGTTTCCCAGCTTTGTCTGACGATGGAATGGCGTTGGTGATGACTGGACAAGGGATGGATACAACTTTCAACTTTCCAGATGTGTTACAAGATGCGTAGTTGTAAAACAATCAAGTCCTATACCATTATTCCGTGTCTGAAGACATACAGTATTTTGAGTCATCTGCCAATTTGGTTTTTAGATTATTGCCAGTATAAGTTATATAGGCTAATTCATGTCTTGACTATCAGTAAGTGACAGAACTCTCTTCCCAAGCTTATTTAAATTTTTTGAAAAAGAAAAGAAAACAGAGGTATTATATTTGGTAATCTCGAACACTTCGACATTTCGGCAAAATACTCACCTGACATTTGTACACTTATTCCTCTCGCTGTATCGTTCCGGCAAATAATTCTTGAACATTACTGTCATTCCAGACTTAAGAAACGAGACTGCGGCCCATTTGATATCATAACTGATAAATTCAGCAAGATCTCGTTAGATTCTGACACGGTTGCAGTCGGTGTAAACGAACTATTGACCACAACAGTACTTTTGTGGGCACTGCTATTGTGCCCACAGGATCTCTAAACCTTGATGTTATATTCTGACTCATATTTTTCCCGTGAGAATATAACTTTCTTTCTTTCAGCCTGACGACTCACTTCAGATACTTGAAATCCTTTAAGTGTTACTGTTTTTGCCGCAATTATTTGCATGACAGTCACTTCGTTTCCGCAGAGGAGGTCGAGAAATTTGAACTTATTCTTATAAATGCAGTAGTTGCTCTTGAATATAAGGCCCTTGGATTGAGAAAGGAAAATCAACCAAGAGTGAAGTGCGAGATTTGTGTGTGTGTGTGTGTGTGTGTGTGTGTGTGTGTGTGTGTGTGTGTGTGTGTGTGTGTGTGTGTGTGTGTGTGTGTGTGTGTGTATCCATCAGTAACCATACACTACGTAACAAAGTAGTTGAACCTGGCCTCGAAAGAATAGATTTATACTGATGTAACCAGTTTATCACCTGGGCTATAATGTACTGTTTATCAGCATACGTGAATTACTATTATTATTATTATTATTAATTATTATATTGAAGAGCAACTAGGTATAACGAAAGAATGAATCCTTTAGCTATTTGGTTGCTGTGAATGCCATTACGTGTTTTATTAAGCGAAAATCGGGAGATTATACTTAGCTAAATTTCCGGCACTCAAGGGCTTAGAGTAAATCACAATGAGAGAGAGAGAGAGAGAGAGAGAGAGAGAGAGAGAGAGAGCGGAGTTACACCAGACCACCGAAGCCAAACCACCAATACTTTACTACTCTGGACCCACTCACTCACTCTCTCCTTTCCCTTGCGGACATATTTCCTACATTATCCCCCTGCATAATACAAACTATATTTAACATGTATGGAAAGTAAGAGCTTTCACCATCCACTCACTCGATGTAATGCTACGGTCTGGTGACGACACTGATAAGCCAAAAAGATTCCTGTAATTTCTTTCTTTCTCTCTCTCTCTCTCTCTCTCTCTCTCTCTCTCTCTCTCTCTCTCTCTCTCTCTCTCTCAGGCAGGAAGCTACAAAACTCGACATATTGTGCCTTTCCCCACTCACGAACAATCAAGGGAAAGTGGTAGTTTTAAGCTCGTTCCTTCATCTCTTCCCCTTCAAAATGGATTTCACTTACATCAGAATATTGCCTCATACTGCCACCATCTCTCTTGCTTCATACTCAGACGAAGAAATCAATCTCATCATCTTTCTAGGTCCATTCTGGTGAAAAATTAAATGGTTATCGAAGGCTACATATTGTTCTTCCAGTTCCAAGTCTCTCCTAAGTAGAATTAAAGAAAAAAAATCACTCTGAAGTTCTTTCTTGATGCCACGGATGCATTTACAACTAAGTAGTCTAGTCAGAGTGCTGGTGGATGACTGATAGCCTGAGAGAAATCCTACCAGTTAATTGTACCTTCTCGAATTACAGATATTAATGAAATGATGGATAAGGTAGACTGACCTTGCTAATTATACACCACGCAGTTCTTAATTGCCTCATCAGGAGCGTCGGATATATTAAATAATTATTACTGGAAGGGTTTTTACGAGTGAACTCCGAGACGGGCCTTGAAAAGACCGGAAATGTTTGTGCTTAAAATATGGTTTTATTTTGAGCATGAATGATAGTACGAGCCAATTTTATCTCCTTCAGTACCATGTCTCATTTAATTCTTGCTGCCACCAGACAATTATATTCATATTCGGAAGAACCACTAGTACCTAAGGAGATTGATGGTAATTGTTTCTAACGCATTTCATCGTAAGAGACCACCAAGCTAAATCAGTTCGACTTGAGGTGACATGAATACCACAGAAAGAGCATCCTCGGGCTGAAGAGGATAGCCAGTTTGTACCAATATTGCTTATTTCATTTTCTTAGCTCCCTTGATATATTATTCATTAGTATCAGACTTTCCTTAGATATTCGAATATTTGGCTGGTCAGATTATTGCATTCAGTTTCTGCCCTTTTTCCATCCCTGTTCACTCAGCAGTACATTTGGGGACCTGGATGTAACGTGGACTGTTGCGGGTCTTACTCTGGGGAAAGAGTATCAGTAAAAATTGATTGTCTGTCTTAATAACTCGTGCAGTCAATAGGCAAAATTTTCACCCCTTCTGCTTCTAATTCTTCATCTAAAGTATATTCTCATGTGTCATCTGTGTTCTGTATAGTTAATTCTGCCTGTCTGTCTGTCTCTTTTAGAGGAAAAATATCATGAAACCGCTGGAGGAATCGTCAGAGAGAGAGAGGGGGGGGGGGAGTAGGTGTCTAAGTGAGTGAGACCAGACGACAGAGACAGACAGAGGCGAAGGAACGAACAGATTACTCCAGCTCTCTCCTGATCGTTGCTGACTAGGGAAAGGCGCAGTCTGTCTTGTTATGTTGCTCTTGCTTGAGACAATGACGGTCCGGCTCGTACGGTGTGACGGAGGGGCTCCGGGGGGTGTGGCGAAAGTTGCTGGTGATCATTTGCCTGCTTGGAGGGGGAGAGTTGTGGCGTGGGTTCTTGTTCATGTTATTGCTGTAATTATTGTTGTCGTTGCTGTTGTTGTTGTTGTTGTTTTGGTGGTGGTGGTGGTGGTGGTGGTGGCGGTGGTGGCGGTGGTGGTGGTGGTGGTGTTGGTGATATGATAATTGTGGATTGGTGGAGATAATTTAGCTGATTGGTGAATGGTTTGGTTGAGGTGCGGAAAGTGTGGGCTAATGTTTACATGGTGGTGGTGGTGGTGGTGTGAGAAGTTGGGTTGGTGGTGGGGAGCTGCTTTCTTATTGCGAAAACAAATCTTAGGTACGAAAAGGAACGATACTTAGGTTAATTTTTAAATTCTGGACTGGTTACAAGCAATCATGGCGGACTCAAGTATTATCAGTGTCTTTATTCCAGTTTTGAGCCGCAGAGTATAGATATAGACCCGTTTTCTCGCTGGCATGTGAGGCTTCTTATCATTTCCCCACAAGCGATTTATTTTGTATATTACACTTGAATGCCCTCTTGTATC
Organism: Coenobita brevimanus; assembly: GCF_032717465.1. Taxonomy (NCBI): domain Eukaryota; kingdom Metazoa; phylum Arthropoda; class Malacostraca; order Decapoda; family Coenobitidae; genus Coenobita; species Coenobita brevimanus. The sequence goes on from NC_137046.1 coordinate 51,496,823, forward strand.
TCTCAGATGTCGACTCAGTTTGCGTCAGCAACATACTCGGGAATATTAAGGTGGAACAGTCAAAATAAATAGCATAGGACGAGGTATTACGAGAGCTCCTCAACAAATAAAATTACTGCCCAAGTTCACCACAGTTGTGATCATTAGTACTTTTACACGTCTGCTCGTTCCGAACTAATTAACGACGATCCGGAGACTTCAAACCCAGGTTTAATACTACTCGCACATTTAGCAGTTTATCATTAGGTTTAGGCTCGGCTTGGCAAAGGTGCAGAAGGAATCACCGAGCGCAACTGTTCGTAGTGTAACTAATTGTGCTCGTGGAATTTTACTCTGCATTGTTGACAAATAATACGGATCAGCTGACTCACCCACCCCAGGACGTGATGCAGGACAGGGACTGGAGATGAGATGTACAGAATAACTTACAATTTTTTCTCTCCTAACTACTCAAGTCCCAGCTCAAGTGCCAACTTAGTTCCCAACTTATGTCCCAATTTAAGTGCCAAATTAAGTGCCTTAAGTTGCATTTAGGTGGAACCTAAGTGGCGCTAAAGTTTCACCTAAGTGGAGCTTAAGTGGAACTTAAATTGGCACTTTAATTGGCATTTAAATTGAGATTTGAGTTGGGAATTGAGTTGGGACTTGAGTTGACACTTAAGTTAGGACTTGAGGTGAGACTTGACACTTGGGTTGGCACTGGAGTTGACCCTTGAGTTGACACTTTATTTGGCACTTGAGTTGGGAATTTAGTTGGCATTTGAGTTGGCACTTAAGCTGGCACTTACATTAGCACTTGACTTGGCACTTACTTTTGCACTTGAGTTATCACTTACGTTGGCACTTGATTTGGCACTTAAGATGGCACTTGAGTTTGGACTTAAGTTGGTGCTTGAGTTAGGACTTAAGCTGGTGCTTGAATTGGAACTTAAGTTGATGCTTGATTTAGGACCTAAGCTCGCCCTTGAGTTGGGACTTAAGATGTCGCTTGAGTTGGGACTTAAGTTTGAGCTCCAGTTGGGACTTAAGTTTGCGCTTGAGTTGGGACTTAAGTTGGCCCTTCAGCTGGGACTTAAGTTTGCACTTGAGCTGGGATTAAGGTTGGCGCTTGAGTTATGACTTAGGTTGGCGCTTGAGTTGGGACAGGTTGGCGCATGACTTGAGACTTTGGTTGGCGCTTGAGTTGGGACAGGTTGGCGCCTGAGTTTGGACTTAAGTTGGCGCTTGAGTTGGGACTTATTTTGCACTTGAGTTGGGATTTAAGTTTGCTCTTGAGTTAGGACTAGAGTTGGTACTTTTGTTGGGACTTAAACAGGTACTTATGTTTGGACTTAGGTTGGTACCTGTGTTAGGACTTGAGTTAGTACTTGAGTTTGAACTTTAATTGGTACTTGAGTTAGGATTTAAATTGGCACATGTGTTGGGACTTAATTTGGCACTTGAGTCGTTACTTAACACTTGAGTTGGCGCTTAAGTCAACACTTGAGTTAGCACTTAAGTTGGCACTTGAACTGGCACTTAAGTTTCACCTAAGTTGAACTTAAGTGAAACTTAAGTGCCACTTAAATTTAACTTAGGTGCCACTTAAGTGGAACTTAAGTGCCACTTAAGTGGAACTTAAGTGCCACTTAACTCCACTTAAGTGGCCCTTAAATTCCACATAAGTTCCACTTAAGTGGCACTTAAGTTCCACTCAAGTTGCACTTAGGCTGTACTTAAGTGCTACTTAAGTGGCATGACAAACTTATGTCCCAACCTAAGTAGCAACTTAAGTGGCAACTTCAGTGGCAGCTTAAATGGTAACTGAAGTGCCAACTTAAATGGCAAATTAAGTGTCATCTTAAGTGCCAACCTAAAAGCCCACTTAAGCACCAACTTATGTGACAACTTAAATGGCCACTTATGTGCCAACTTACGTGGCAACTATAGTGCCATCGTAAGTGACAGCTCAAATGCCAACGTAAGTGGGAACTTCTTTGCCAACTTAAGTGTCAGCTTTACTGGCAACTCAAATCCTAACCTAAGTGCCAATAGAAGTCTCAACGTAAGTGCCAACTGAAGTTCCAACATAAATACCAACTTAAGTTTCAACTTAAGTGCTAACTCTAATGTTAACTTAAGTGTCAACTCAAATGTTAGCTTAAGTGCCAACTCGTATTAACTTAAGTTCCGACTCAAGTGCTAACTTAAATCCTAACACGTGCCAACTTAAGTCTCAAAACAAGGTCCAGCGTAAGTCCCAACACAAGTGCCAACTAAGGTCCAAACTTAAGTGCCAACTCCTCCCAGCACAGGTACCAACCTAAGTCCAAACACAAGTACCAACTCAACTCCCAAAACAAGTAACAATTCGTCTTAACTCAAGCGCTAACATAAGTCTCAACTCAAGCGCCAACTTAAGTCTCAACTCAAGCGCCAACTTAAGTCTCAACTCAAGCCCCAACTTAAGTCCCAACTCAAATGGTAACTTATGTCCCAACCCAAGTGCCAACCTAAGTCCATACTCAAGCATCAGCTTAAGTCTCAACTCAAGTGCCAACTTATGTGCTAACTCATGAGTCAACTTAAGTCCCAACTCAAGAGCCAACTTATGTTGCAGCTCAAGCGCCAACATTAATCCGAACTCAAGTGAAAACTTAAGTTCCAACTCAAGTGTTAACTTAAGTCCCAACTCAAGCGCCAACTTATCTCCCAACTCAAGCGCCAACTTTAGTCCGAACTCAAGTGCCAACCTATGTACCAACTCAAGAGGTAACCTCAGTCCCTACTCACGAGCAAACTTAAGTCCCAACTCATGTGCAAAATTAAGTCCCAACTCAAGTGCCAACTAAAATCCCAAGTCTTGCGCCAACATGAGTCCAAACTCAAGCGCCAACCAAAATCCCAAGTCAAGTGCCAACTTAAGTCTCAAATCATGCCAAACCTAAGTCCCAACTCAAGCGTAAACTTCAGTCCCAACTCAAGTGCCAACTTAGGAATTTATATACTTGTGTGGTGTGAGAACTGTGGTGGTGTGAGGACTGTGGTGGTGTGTGAGGACTGTGGTAGTGTGAGAGGACTGTGGTGGTGTGAGGACTGTGGTGGTGTGAGAGGACTGTGGTGGTGTGTGAGGACTGTGGTGGCGTGAGAGGACTGTGGTGGTGTGTGAGGACTGTGGTGGCGTGTGAGGACTGTGCTGGAGTGTGGAGACTGTGTTGGTGTGTGAGGTCTGTGGTGGTGTGTGAGGACTGTGTTGGTGTGTGAAATATAATTTATTTGTGAGAACAAAACAGATCAGGTCTTCTCATGGACGCTCTTCAGGTGTAACTAAGGAGTGAGAAGCAGGTAGACCTTTATTATACAAATAGACGGCAAGTGAGAAAGGGGCGGGGAGAACAGGCGGTAGATAAAGCACAAGGCGGTAGATGTACAGTAGAAAAATTCTTGACAAGGCAGACGTATTGCATAATGATTGCAGTATTTCACATCTACAGCTTTGCGCCTTACCTACCTCTTGTTCTGCCCGCCCCTCAATCGTATAATAAAGGTTACCTGCTTCTCACTCCTTACATCTGAAGAGGGTCCTTGAGAAGGCCGCATCTGTTGTTTTCACAAATACGTTATGTAGCTATTCTAAATTTGAGTACTATAAATTTAAATTGAAGGGCACAGAGAAATATTCAATTATATCGAATTACTCAAAGGGCATGGTAGCCCTATCTACTCATGCTACGCCCCAAGGAGTATGCAGAGCAATACAATAGAAAGTATTCAATTATGTATAGTTATATCTAAAATGTAATCAGTAAAATATATTAATGGTTATTCATTGTGGCGGTCAACCCCTAGGTATATACACATTTGTCGGCAGACAGTCATTTCGATGTCAGTTTCTTAGTCATTTCCCACTGGTCAGTCACTGGCCTATCCCAATGACATTTGTCAGCCTTTTTGAAATTTGAAAAATAACTGGATTGAAGGACGTAACATCTCGTAGCGTTGTTTGACAGTTTGTGATCTTGGCTGTGTATCGTAGAGTGCGGCTTTCGTGGCAGTTCAGATAAAACATTTGAAAACCAGGCCTTTTTAGGATAATCTCCAGCAAAAGTTATATACCGTCCCTCCATCATCGATCAGCTTAAGTCACAATTCAAGAGCCAACTTAAGTCCAAACTCAAGTGCCAACTTAAGTGCCAAATCAAGATGCCAACGTAAATGATAACTCAAGTGCAAACGTGTCAATTAAAGTGCCAAAGTAAGTGCCAACTTAAGTGCCAGCTCAAATGCCAACTTAAGTGAAAACTCAAATGCCATCTTAAGTGCCAAATCAAATCCCAACTTAACTGCTAACTCAAGTGCCAAAATAAAGTGTCAACTCAACTGCCAACTCAAGTGTCAAGTCCCAACTCAGGTCCCAACTCTCGCGTCAACTCGTCCCATATCAAATTCCAAATCAAGTCCACACTTAAGTGCTAATTAAAGTGCCAACATAAGTGCTGACTGAAGTGCTGACGCCAATTCATTTGTAAACTTAGTTCCGACTCAAGTGTCAAATTAAGTCCCAACACAAGTGCCAATTTAAATCCCAACTCAAGTACCAACTAAAGTTCAAACAAGTGCCAATTCAAGTCCCAGCACAGTTACCAACTTATGTCCAAACACAAGTACCAGCTCAAATCCTGACTCAAGCGCTAACTTAAGTCCCAACTCAAGCGCCATCTTAAGTCCCAACTCAAGGGCGAGCTCAAGTCCCAACTCAAGCACCAACTTGAGTTCCAATTCAAGCATCAGCTTAAGTCCTAACTCAAGGGCCAACTTAAGTCCAAAATGAAATGCCAACTTAGGTGCCAAATCAAGTGCCAATGTAAGTGATAGCCCAACTCCAAATGTAAGAACCAATTCTAGTGTCAGTGTAAGTGCCAACTTAAGTGCCAATTCAAATGCCAACTTAACTGTCAACTTTAGTGCCAACTGAAGTGTCAACTCAAGTGACAACTTGTGTCAAGTCCCAACTCAAGTCCCAACTCAAGTGTCAACTCAAGTCCCAACTCAAATCCCAACTTAAGTGCCAGTTAAAGTGCCAACTTAATTGCAAACTCAACTGTTGACTTAAGGGCCAACTCAAGTGTTATCTTAAGTTCCGACTCAAGTGCCAAATTAAGTCCCAACACAAGGGCCTATTTAAGTCCCAACACAAGTGCCAGCTTAAGTCCCAACATAAGTGCCAGTTTATATCCCAACTCAAGTACCAACTAAATTTCAAACTCAAGTACCAACTCAGGGTCCAACACAGGTACCAACTTAAGTCCAAACACAAGTACCAACTTAAGTCCCAGCACAAGTACCAACTCTCTCTCTCTTATTATTATTATTATTAATATTATTATTATCATTATTATTATTATTACCTCCAGACAATTTTGTTCAGTCAGCAAAATTAAATCGTCAGTTAGTAGCAATAATAATGCACAAAAAGACGTCAGCAAAAAGAGAGCAACAGAAGACCCTGGATAATGTGCCCTTTCATGTCCTTGTCTTACTCGCAAAAATTAATATTAGTTATAACTAGAAATGCATATGAATTTATTTGTGAATCAAAAGTAAAAAATAAATAAATAAATAAAATAAATAAATAAATAAATAAATAAATATCTATCTATCTATCTATCTATGTATCTATATACATACATACATATATATATATATCTATATATATATATATATATATATATATATATATCTATATATATATATATGGAAAGCATAATTTTCAGTCAGATATTCAGATCATAACTATTCACAGGTTGGTGAGCGCCAGAACGCATCACACTAGTTGAATGGCTGAGGGGACGCTGGCTGACTTGATGGTGAGTTATTAGTGGGTTGTTGGTTGGCTTATTATGTTGATTATGTTATTAGATGGTTGCTTAGGTCAGTCCATGTGATTCGAGAATATAAGATTCTCTCTCTCTCTCTCTCATCAGACGCCCAATCCCGGAGTTCATCTAGGGTTGATCATACATTTATTAAGTATCTAAGCGTCTACATCGTAGCTCATTTTATTTCCTCTTGTCAGCTCAAGTCGTTCTCCCTCATGTGCTCCTTCATCAGACTCACCTTCTCTCAGACCTTAAGGGAAAATAAACATAGCCAGCCCCTTCAGTCTGAGTAAATAGTCTGGCCGTGACAAGAATAAAAGCCACTAGGAGGGAAAATTATGGAAACGTGTTACGAAAGATTTCCCCAGTGCTAAATATTGTCTGACCGTAGTGAGAATAAAACAAGAAAGACGTCCTCGACCCAAATGAATAATCAGTTAACTAGGATGATGCCTTTTCTTTTTTTATCTATTTTCGGTCAACCACCAGACGGTTTCGTTCAGCCAATTTAGGACCTGTAATCGTGAAGGGGTTAACGAGGGCTATAAGCGTTCCCTTCAGTTCAGAAATTCTCCCCTCGGCTGAAATAATGGTCTGGCAGTAGCAAAAATAAAATATAAAAGGCGACCTGGGGCTGAAGGGATTAGACTCTCGAAAGCTTAAACGTTTCCCTGGGCACTGTGATGAAAGTTCGCCTACCTTTGTGCTGTACTTTCTCCTCTTTCGGGATCCTGTTAACCCCCTTTGTAAGAGTGGGTTGATGATGATGATGACTGTAATGATGACTAATGATGATGATGATGATGACGTTAATGGTGACTAATGATGATGATGACTGCGGTGGTGACTAATGGTGATGATGATGATGAGTGTAATGGTGACTAATAATGGTGATGACGAAGAACGTAATGGTGACTTATGATGATGATGATAGTAGCGATTTTCTTATTTTTGTGTTGCCTGTGTCTGAATCCTACTTACCGTACTTATAACAGTGGGAATAAAATGATCAGAACGGCGGCGACGACGACGACGACGACGACGATGATGATGATGATGATGATGATGATGTATTTCCAACTTTAGTGTCCTCTCCTGTTTCTGGATCGACTCACTTCATCCCAAAGAGGGGTGATATAATGATGATGATGATGATGATGATAATAACATTAACAATGAAGATAACCGAGATAAACGTAAGAAAGCATAAACAAAAGGTACGATTGAACAGCCATTTTGTCCCTGAGAGAGAGAGAGAGAGAGAGAGAGAGAGAGAGAGACAGACAGACAGACAGACAGACAGACAGACAGACAAACAAACTCCTAAGAGAGACCCCTGAGAGAGAGAGTCACCCCTGGGAAAGCACAAATAACAATACTCCTACTCCCCCACCACCACCACATCACCACCCCCGCCGCCACACCGCAACCACCGCTCCATTATAGTCATTACCACCACCATCATGACCAGTGGAGCATGCTGCAGGCGGGCCCACTTCCACCTACCACCACCTACCACTGTTATAACCACCACTGCCACCTACCACCTATAACCACCACTGCCACCTACCATCTATAACCACCACTGCCACCTACCACTATTACAACCACCACTGCTATACCACCGCCACCACCTACCATTCCCATCACCACCACCATCTTCTACCACTAGCACAACTAGCACCACCTAACTTTCTTATAACCACAACCATCTTCTACTACTATACAATTATCTGTCACCACTCACTACCATAATACCTTCACTATTATCCACCCTCTACCTACCCTTGTCAGAGCTACCATTGCTGCCATACCACCACCACCGCTACCATCACATCCTCTACCATACCTCCACTACCATTAGCACCACAGTGACTACCACACCACTACCACTAATACCACAAACTCGACCACATTACCACACCACCACAATAATCCCTTTCACACCACAACAACTAACCACACAAACACTATCGCACCACCACTACCATTACCACACCACTACCATATCACCTTACCTTTCATCATGGACATTACACTGAACACCACAGCCACTACCACACTACCTCTAGCAACAGAACCACACCACCACTAGCATCACCATCACTACCACAATACCACTAACACTAAAACCACACCACCAACACTATAACCACACCACCACTAGCACCATAACCACACTACCACAGGCACAATAACCACACCATCACTAGTGCCATAACCACACCACCACTAGCACCATAACCACACTACCACAGGCACAATAACCACACCACCACTAGTGCCATAACCACACCACCACAAGCACCATAACCACACCATCTCTAACGTCACAATCACACCACCACTAACATCGCAGTCACATCAACACTAACACTGCAACCACCCCACCTCTAACATCACAGACACACCATCACCAACACCAACTGTGCCACCAATGAACACCACATCCACTACCACTGCCACACCAACCCATCACCACTACTAAAAACCTGACCATTATCGGCGTGAATACAGTGACGTCATTTTTATTATGTGCTTGTTATTTCCAGACTGAAGGAATCAAATAAAGCATTAATCCCTTTACTACTGAGGCTCTCTCCTTAGCTAAGTAAGGAGTCCCATTGTAGTAACAGTGGAAAGACAAGAAAAACGTTCCCAGATTGACGACGTAACATCACAATCCCCACTACACCACTTCTATCATCATACCCCATCACCACCTCAGTGCACCAGCCCACATCACCTAGCATACTATTTTCATAACACTTCTTCATTTACGCTTCTACTATGAGAGCCTTCCTTCAGCTGAGTAAAATCGTCTAGAAATAGCAAGGATAGAACAAATATATGGTCATTGTTTAATATACATTCTTCATAGTACTCCTCACACTGTACTGTCATGTCATCATCAGTATAACACTACCCCTAACACCACATAGCCTATCTCCCCACCACATCATGACACCCATCACCACAAACACCACCCCTAACACAAAATACTCGCATCTCGCCCATCACAATACCCCTTCATCACTTCCACCCTAACATCACCCCTGGCACCATCCTTGACACCAAATCATCCCCACTTTATTATCAACACCACCCCACCACACCACCGAAGTTACACCCAGCACCATTAACACGACATCCAACACCACAACTCACTCTATCACTTTACCCCATTCTTACTTATCCCTATCTCTCCAGTATACACCACAGCATTACCTGCAGCACCACTCACAGCACTAAAACTACCAACATCACAACAACTACCCACACCACCACCACCACAACCCCCATCATTGCACCCTACAATCACGTCTCTCCCCCCCACAACATTCACCCGTCCCCCTCTTCTCTTTCACCTCTCCCCCTCCCTTCCATCACCCTTCCCCCCCTCTGTCACCTCCCTACCTCCTCTATCAACCCTGTTCCCTCCATCTCCCCCCGTCCCCTCCATCTCCCCCCGTCCCCATCGAACCCCCCCCCCCGGCGTATGCGAGGCGAGGTCAGTGCAAGAACGGTCTGCCTGGCTACGCCCCGAGCAACTTCCGGTAGGGGGTCAAAGGGCAGGGGGGCGGAAGGGTAATGAGGGGGGGTAGGAGGGGGAGGTGGAGGGAGAGAGACAGGGAGGAAAAGGGAGGGGGAGGGAGAGATAGACCGGGAGGGAAAATAAGAGAATAGAGAAGAAGGGAGAGGGGGAATAGAAGGAGGGGAGGTAAAGGAAGGAACTGAGGAAGGAAGAGAGGGAAGGATAGAAAGAGAGAGAGGAAGGAAGGTATGGATAGAGAAAGAGCAAGAAAGAGGAGAATGGGAAGAAGGGGAAAGGAAGAGAAGGTAGGAAATGGAAATGGAGCGAATAGAATAAGAGGGAGAAAGGGAAGAACAGGTAAGAAGGGAGAACTGAAGGGAGATAGGGAGGAGCAGACAGAAATGGAGGGAGAGCGGAGAGAAGGGATAGAAAAAGAAAAAGGGATGAGCAGAAAGGGAAAAAAGCGATAGAGAGAAAGAAAGGTTGAAAGGAGAGAAAAAAAAAAGAGGGAAGAAAAGGAGGGTGGAGTAGATGGAGCAGGAACAGGGAGTGGAAAAGAAGAGGAACCGAGATGAGGATAAAGGGATGGAGGAAGGAGGAAAGATGTGGAAGGGAAATCAGGGAGGAAGGGAGATAACGAAGGAGAGAGAGTGGGTGGGAAGGAAGGGGAGTAAAGAAGGAACAGTAAAAGAGGGAGAAAAGGAATGGACGGGGGAAGAGAGAGAGAGAGAGAGAGAGAGAATGAAAGTAGGAAAGAAGAGAGGAAGAGAAAGAAGATAGGAGGAAAAAATGGATAGAAAAGAAACTAGGGCATCGGGGAGAGCGAGGGGGGAGGAGGAAAAAAATAATGGAGAAAAAAAAAAGAGGAAAAAAGAATGAAATATTGGAAGAGAGAGAGAGAGAGAGAGAGAGAGAGAGAGAGAGAGAATCACTCAACAGAAGAGGGATGGAAAAATGAAATATGGGAAAGGGGAGAGATAGTAAGAGGGAAGAAGGGAAGAAGAGAGAGGCGGAAGAGGGGTAATGGGGCGTCTAGGAGGGGTGAGGGAGGGAAGGGAGAGGGGGGGAAGGAAGAGAGAGAGGGAGGGGGGAGAGAGAGGGGAAGGGGGGAAGAGGGCATGGGAAACAGACGATTAGTAGGAAGTTGAAGAAGTGTGGAGTAAATGAGGGAGGGTGGAGAGAGGGAGGAAAAGTGTGGGTAAAAAGTGTAGCTGCGAGAGAGAGAGAGAGAGAGAGAATTAATAGTGTTGTTGTTGTTGTGTTCCGCCCACTAGTCACCAGCGGGGATTCAGTGAACAGGTGGGGAGAGAGAGAGAGAGAGAGAGAGAGAGAGAGAGAGTATAAAATCAGACACAAGAGGAACATAACGTGCATGATTACAAATATGTTAGAACTGCTGAATTGATTTTGAGGATGATCATCTACCTTAAAGATATATTAAAAAATGTACAACTTCTCTAATTTTATGTTCCTTATTACGTTTATCTTCCACATTTCTCCGTCATAATCCCCCACAAATCATAATATTTCTTTTCTTTATTTTTCTGAGACGTATTTGCCCTGTATTGTTCTCTTCTGTCTTTCACGCAGATATCTCAAAATGTACACTTCCTCTCCTTCCTCCTTTTCTGTTTCCTCTTCACAGTTCTGCTCCACTGTTCCTGATAATTACCTACCAAACATTTTCTTTTTTCTTTTTTTCTTTACTGTTGCTCTTCCTGGTGTGCTTCCACCCTTCACTCAGATAATCCAAAATGTACACAACCCCCCCATCTCTCTGCTTTCCATTTCCTCCATTACATTTTTGCTCCATCATTCTCATCATTCATTCATCTCATTTGTCTTTTATTTTGTTATCAACTCTATTTTTAGGAGTGTCTACCACATTTCTCTCAAATTTCTAAGTATGTACAGTTCCACACTCCTTTTTTCTCTCTTTCTCCCTACCCTTTGCTGTTCTGCCATCACAGTTCTGTTTCACCGTTGCCGCTAATCACCCGAAAGGCACAGTTCCCCCCCCCTCCCACCCCCACATTCGTGTTCCGTCCCCATATTCCACAGTTCCGCATCACTGTCCCTCTCATCATCCACCAGGCATGCTTCCCTTCCCTTCCTCCTCCACCCCGCTGCCACTCCACCCTCCAACTCACGCCATATGCCTTCCTCCTCTTCCTCCTCTTTGCTGCTTCACCACCTTCCATTCACTCCACCTTCCCCTCCTCCTTCACTTCGTCACTCCCACACCTTCGCATTCACTCCACCTTCCCCTCCTCCTTCACTTCGTCACTCCCACACCTTCGCATTCACTCCACCTTCCTCCTGTCCTGTGTTTCTTAACCTCTTTAATCCGAAGACGTCTCATATTTTGTTCTTGCTATTTTCAGGCGATTTAATTCAGTGTTGGACACACACACACACACAAAATTATACCAATCCCGCAAAAGAAACTGTACCAGGTCTAAACACCTGAAAACGAAACTACCAAATCGACGCACCTGAAAATGAAACTTTACCAGATACACGCACCTTAACTATACTAATACACATGCATATCTAACCACATACATAAACTATGTACTTGACCTACATGCATTTTATGACATCCACATACTTATTTTAACCAAATCTTAAACGATAATGTACCGAATTATCAAACGAAGCCGTATCGAATCAACACATGCATTCCACATCCATATACACTTCATGTATCATTCATATGCCTATCATACACAATCCACACATATAATACCCAGTGAAACAGGACCGTACAGAATATACAACCAAAACCTAATCCATTAATGCAACTGTAATGAATCAACACACCGAAACTGTACTGGATCCACACTCGTATCATGTCACAAATATTTTAAACCATATTTATAGCTATAGCATACCCTATCAACACGGATAATATACATGGTTCATATACAGAACTGGCGAATCTATAAACGAACTATCGAATCACCACACCGAAATTATATCAAACACACAGAAAGCATACCACATCCACATATAGTTTTGTAACCAGACCCACATGTGTATAATATCGCAAACTACCCGCACATCATACCCAGGCCAGAAACGAAACTGTACCGAACCCAGAGGTGAACCAGGTGAGAGGAAGCCCCGATCTTTGTTACCGTGCTTGAGGTGTGCTTCCGCGGCCCCTGTTTGCTTGCTGTCTATCTCTGTTGTCTTAACTGTTCCTTGCACCTGCTCCCATCCACTCCTTTCCTACTTTTCTCTCTCTCTCTCTCTCTCTCTCTCTCTCTCTCTCTCTCTCTCTCTCTCTCTCTCTATATATATATATATATATCTGTCTATCTGTCTATCTATCTATCTATCACTCTCTCTCTCTCTCTCTCTCTCTCCCTCTCTCTCTCTCTCTCTCTCTCTCTCTCTCTCTCTCTCTCCCCATATATTTTTCTCCCCTTTCTTTTTTCTTCTTTTCCTTAATGATCTTTTTTTTATCTCTTTAATATTTTCTCTTCTCTTCCTCTTTCTTCTTCTCCACAGCTCGTCTTGTTCCAGCTTTTCCCTTCTTTTCCAGTTTGCATCGTTTCCTGTTCCATCGCCTTTTCCTCCTCGATATATAGTTTTTCTTTTTCAGTTTCCTGCTTGCCTTCTGTTTATTATTGCGTTACTTATTTTCATTTTCTTTTTGTCGCTGCTCTTACTGTTCTATTATTCCCTATTCTCCTTTGTTTTCTCTCTTCTTGCTGTTGCTTCCTCTCCTCTTCTTTATTTTTCTTTTTTTCCTTTCCCCACCGCCTGTTATAAAGTATTTTCTGTTTGTCTCCATGTCTTGTGTTCTTAACTCTTTATCGGTGTTTTTGTAGTTTTGTGTATGTGTTCTCGTGTTTATATATGTGTGTGTGTTTTGGTGGTGTGTGATTTTGCCCATACTTTACTGTGTGTGTGTGTGTGTGTGTGTGTGTGTGTGTGTGTGTGTGTGTGTGTGTGTGTGTGTGCTTTGATGTTCTTGTATTGTGTGTTGATGAGAGCTCGTGTGCATGACGTTGTGTGTGTGTGTGTGTGTGTGTGTGTGTGTGTGTGTGTGTGTGTGTGTGTGTGTGTGTGCTTTGATGTTCTTGTATTGTGTGTTGATGAGAGCTCGTGTGCATGACGTTGTGTGTTTGTGTGTGTGTGTGTGTGTGTGTGTGTGTGTGTGTGTGTGTGTGTGTGTGTGTGTGTGTGTGACTAATATGTTTTCGTGTAAGTTATGTGCTTATACACGGTGATCTCTGTATGTGCATGTGTGACGATGTGTGTTTCTGTGTGTGCATCTGTTTGTGTGTGTATTCATTTTTGTATGTACGTATGTATGTATGTATGTATGTGTGCATGTATGTGTGTGTGTGTGTACATGGGAGTTTTTAGAGTGCATATGTATACGTAGCTGCAGATGCGTGTCTTGTTGTATGACTGCATGTGCATGTTCGCGGAACTGTGCATATGTTCATGTGTACATGGTTGTGTGCATGTGTGCATGACTGTATGCGTGTACGTTCATATATCTCTGCGTTGGCGAGCATGAATCACAGTGCATGTGTATGACTTTATACGTCTGTCTCTCTCTCTCTCTCGCTCTGTGTGTGTGTGTGTGTGTGTGTGTGTGTGTGTGTGTGTGTGTGTGTGTGTGTGTGTGTGTGTGTGTGTGTGTGTGTGTGTGTGTGTGTGTGTGTGTGTGTGTGTGTACGAATATGTTGATTTGAAAGTGGTGTATTTGTGTTTGTACTTGTGTGTGTGCGCATGTATGGTTTTTACTGATATTCTGTGTGTATGACTTTGTGTTCACGTATATCTTGATGTGTGTGTGCCTAGTTGTACGTATATGTATGTGTGTGCACCCAGGCTTACTGTGTTGACAATGCCGTGATTCTGTCCTCTTTTGTATTCGTAAACCTTATCCCCCTCCCCCTTTCCTTTCCCCTCCCATTTCCTCCCCCGTCCCTTCCTCTCACCCTCCTTCCTCTTTCCCGGCCTCCTTTCTTCCTTCCCTTTCTTATTCCTTCCTAGTCTGATCCCTTCCTCTCCCCCACTCTGTCTCTTTCTCCCCGCCTTACCTCCTCTTGTGATTAGTCGGAATAAAATAACCAGTCGAACTTGCAACAGTGACGCTGCTTAAAGGAATAATGTAAAAACTCTGATTGTTAAAGTTTCTCATAGCTAACAAAATCGTCTGCTCTGAGATCTTCTTCCATCTTACAACTAGGATTTCTCAAAATTGAACCAAAATCCTGTAGTGCTGGTCTGCATAACAGTTCTCAAGGCCGTCCTTAGGTATATCCCTGTGGGCTTAGACGGCTCTCTAGCACCTCTCCAGGAAAGTGTTTGAGTAAAGAAAGCATGGAGCCGTATGATGCTTAAGAGAGACGCCTTCACGTGCAGACACTGATATAACCGGCGGCTCAGTTGCATGGTTAAATAAACGATCCCTCAATTCTCACCCTATCCCCAAGTTGGATGATAGACTTCAGCAAGACGCCACAAGCATGTAGTCTACCGATTTTACGTGTCATATGAGCCTGGCGTCACATCAACGACAGCAACAATAATAGATCCATATTAGTGTGAATAAGGAGAGCCCCAAACACCCTTCCCGCAGTGGAGTACTGTATATGACATGACATACTGTACATAGTACTCACGGTAATCTCTTGTGTTAGTTGTCATTTCACCCTTTTCTGTGTGGTAACGTCATTTTACCCTCCACCTGACAAAGTCAGAGGAGGGTGTTGTTATCACTGGGATCAATAGGTGTCCGTCCGTAGAGTTGGGCGTCAGGGCGGCTGGCAGGGTGTAGAAATTTCGCTGCCAGGCCAGAACTCAGTAATTATTCATTATAGCGTCATGAAATTTCACATAGTTATGTGTTGTGTGGTGAACTGGTGTCTTTTGATAGGTAGAATGCTGTGTCTCAAGTAGTTTTTTGACAAAAAATAAAAATAAAAATAGAGATTTCAATGCGACCTGCGCAAGCAATCTGAAGGGCCCAGGCTATGTGTCGTCAAGACGTTCACCTGACGCCCACCTTTAAAATAAAAGATTGGGGGGGTGAGGGCCGTTATGCGCTTGGTTAGGTGCGAAGGGAGGTTGGGAGTATGTGCTTGGTCAGATGGAGGGTTGCAACAGCGTACCGTTGCATATGCTTCTCTTTAATTCTTGTTACTATCGAACGGGTGTATTGAACACAGAATTACACGTAGAGGCGAAGGAATTAAGAGAGAGATGACTAAAATTTGATGAGAAGAAAGACTGTCATAGATTTTTTTTTTTTTTTAATAACAACATACACCAGATTACTGGTGTCCTCCATTCATAAAATATCTGTAATAGTTGGATTTGAACAGCTGTAGGTTGAAGTTTGGAGGGAAACATCTCTGGGGAAGCGAGGGAGAAGTTGAGGATAAAGTGAGTAAAAGATACAGTAAGAATGGAAATAACGACATAGGGCTGAATGACAAGAAAGAGTGAAGGTAAAACAGGGTAAAGAAGAAATACATACAGGATGGGGTGCGGTAATGACTAGGGGATACAGTAAAGGATTAAAATAGGGTTAGAACTAGTTTAGGGGCACGGAGGGTGAGGAATAAGCAGGGTGAAGGAAAAGTAGGGTGCAAGGGTATGAATGGTGAGGAAGAGGCATAGTGAGGCAGAGGCTGGCTGAGAGAGAGTCAGGGGAGGGAGGAGGAGAGGTAGGGTGAGGGAGAAGTAGGGTGAGAGGGAGTAGGATGAGGGAGAAATAGGGTGAGAGGGAGGTAGGGTGGGTGAGAAGAGGGTGAGGCAGAGGCAGTGAGGACGAGGGAGAAGTAGGGTGAGAGAGGCATAGGGTACAGGAGAAGCAGGGTGAGGGAAAGGTAGAGTGTTGGAGAGTCAGAATAAGTGAGAGAAAAAGTGAGGCAGGATGAGGATTAATTTAAGACAAGGCAAGTATCAGGGTGAGGCAGGGTGAGGATAAGGTTAGGGTAATGAGGGATAGGTGTGTTGAGTTATATACTTTGGCAGTTTAGTTATTTTTTTGTTTATTTTCATTTATTGTTATTGTTTGCGAACGACTCAGTGCCTAACTTTATTCTCACTCTGTCTGCTTCACCATCCTCACCCACCTGTCTTACTCATCTGCCTCATCCACTTGTGTTACCCACCAGCTTTATTCACCTGCCTCATTTACCTTCCTCATCTACCCGCCTCATTCATCTGCCTAACCCTACTGCTTCACCCGCTAGCCTCAACCTCCTGCCTCACCCGCTTGCCTCAACCTCCTGCCTCACCCACCTGCCTCAGCTGCCTGCATCACCCACTTGCTTCATCCACCTGACTTACTCACCTGCAACATCCATCTGTATCACTCAGTTGCCTCACCCTCCAGCATCACTCACTTCACCCATATACCTCAACCACCTACCTTGACCAGCTACATCCCCCGCCTACCTCACCACCCACCTCATTCATTTACATCACCAACCAACATCACTTAACACCCTCACTCACCTTCTTCACCAACATACACCATCTGCCTCCCTACCTTATTCACCTTCCTCACTTACCTGCATCACCCACTTATATTGCCTCATCCACCAGCTCAACACATGAACGTCCAATCAAACAGGGAATTGCTCTCACGGAACCAAATCTCCCTGGCCTCGAAATTTACTGACCATCGCAAATAACTCCCAGAACATGTTATATCTAAATTCATTTGCTGTTATTACGTTCACGCGCGGCTGTGTATGTGTGTGTGTGTGTGTGTTCTTCATCTGTTCCTCTTGACTGCGGTTCTTCTGGGGCGCGGCGTTGACATAACAGAACCGGAGGCGTGTGTGTGTGTGCAGTGGCCTTGACGTGGGGGAATAACTGATCTGCCATTGTTGTTGCTTTTGGGATTCAGAGAGAGAGACAGACAGACAGACAGACAGACAGACAGAAACTGTGACGTATGTGGGTTGGAAGGGTGTTGATTAATTTGTCATGTGTATGTATGTTTGTGTGTGTATGTGTGCGCGCGCCATGAACTTGTACTGTGTGTGTGTGTGTGTGTGTGTGTGTGTGTGTGTGTGTGTGTGTGTGTGTGTGTGTGTGTGTGTGTGTGTGTGTGTGTGTGTGTGTGTGTGTGTGTGTGCGCGCGCGCGCGCGATTGTATTTGGGTGTCACGAAACTCTACTACGTGTCCATATGTGCGTGTGGGCTCGCGCTTCCTCATGTGTGTCATTAACTTGTCCTGCTTTTGTGTTTGTGTGTCTGTATGTATGTGTTTATATATATATATATATATATATATATATATATATAAAATGTGTGTGTGTGTGTGTGTGTGTGTGTGAGTCATCATACTGTTACGTGCAAGCTTGCATATTTGTATGTTTGTTCGTGAGTTTGTATGTGTGTACGTGTTTGTGTTTGCGTGACCATCATCAAAGCTTTCGTGCGTGTGTGCTTGTGTACGTCTATATGAGTGTGTACTTAACGTCAGTTTGTCATGTATGTCCGTGTATCTAATAACAGTCTTTAGTAAAGGTACGTGTCTGTGTGTGAATGTTTTATTATCGTAATGAAAAATTATGTACCGCATTCTTTTGTGTGTACCATACAGTACTCTAATATGTGTGTGTGTGTGTGTGTGTGTGTGTGTGTGTGTGTGTGTGTGTGTGTGTGTGCGTGTGTGTGTGTGTGTGTGTATCTTACCAAACTATTACGTGTCGGTGTACTTATGTTTATGAATTTGTGTACATATGTGTCACTGTATGTATGTTTGTGTCATCATGTGTGATAAATTTTAAGCAGTCATGCCGTGTGTGTGTGTGTGTGTGTGTGTGTGTGTGTGTGTGTGTGTGTGTGTGTGTGTGTGTGTGTGTGTGTGTGTGTGTGTGTGTGTTTTACTGCATGAGAGATGTTCCAGATGTGACAGATAACAACAAACACACACATTCCCAGACTCTAGCACAGGCTCCCACGGCGGAGCTTCAGTCATCACCTTCACTACAGCCTCTCACCACAGAACAACCTCTCGTCTGTAATTGCCTCCTGAGATACATGCCAGTGGAATTACGATCACATTTTTCCTTTCCTGAACATTTTATTTTGTGGTCTTTGAGGAGAGGAGAGAGAGGAAAGATAGATGGAACAGTAGCCTACTATAGCGTGTTCACTACAACCCGACATGATCCCCGTGTCCTTTCAGCTCGTCTGCTGGCCAAATGTAGTCATACTGGAGGATTATTTTGACTAGTAACCAAGGAACTTCTTCCTACCTCACGCAAACACAACTTATTATTCAAGTTATGAGAGTGGCCCATTTCCGCCACATAAATACAGTACGGTTATAGCCATATCGTCACTGCATGACATTTAAAACTCTGAACACTGGCCACTCACGGCCATATCATTAAACCCAAGGTAGCGAAGAGTACTCCAAATCTGTTTTTGACATGTTCATTGAAACGCATAATGGTTCGTAACAGAATTGTGCCCTTTCTACCTCTCTCCTGATTATGTTATGCATAGTGGAATGTTTTTTAATCTCTTCCTATCTTCACAGGCGTTTTGAAATTGATTGTCACGAAGTAGGACTCGCCTGCCCCTTCGCTCACTCACTTACCATAAAACAGCCTTCACTTTGCATCTTGTGAGCTGGAACTAAAAGGGGCGAGAGCTGGTGACTAGAAATCATATTCATTGTATTGGTGTTCAGATGCATCATTTCCATTCCCATTATCTGTGGTGTATGCAGCCTCGTAGCCCTCATGATGTAGAGGGAAGGAGTCACAATTAGGGTTTCTATTTCCTCTGCTTCATGTCCCGAGAGAGAGAGAGAGAGAGAGAGAGAGAGAGAGAGAGAGAGAGAGAGAGAGTTCTATATCTGCTCACCTTACATGAACATGGGAAGCAGAATTACGAGGTCTCAGACTAGTTGTAACCGTCCATCATCATCATCATCATCATAATCACGCTCTTTTCCACCTAAAGATGAGTTGAGGTAGAATATGCCGGGGCTATCTCAGGCAGGACTGCTTTGATGGATAGCGGACGTGTTTTCATGACATGACAGTGAAGTTCTGTGGATGATCAATTGATACTTCAACTGAATATCACGTACTGTGTTCTTTGTCCCGGACAGGATCTACTTTGTGCAGTATATTCCTTCTACGACATGGAATGAGGCCAGGAGGGTGCAACCGAAAATAGGATGAATGTAGGTTTAGAGTGATGATGCGTATAGGGTTTGATCAAGTTGAGGGCATAGACAGGGTGAGAGGGTGGGAAAAGAGGTAGAGTAGACAGGCTGATGATAAGCTTGAGGGGAGAACAAGGTGAAGCGTAGACAGCTGAGAGGGAAAGATCGACAGCAGGGTGAAGATGGTGTAAGGATTAAACTAAGGTGAGAAGTTTAAGGCACAGACAGGGGTAAAGTTGGAAGGAGGTCGGCCGTGAGGGAGGTTTGAGTGAGGACAGGAAAGTGAGGGCAGGGGTAGGGTGAAGGTTGTCCTTAAGAGTACAGGGTGAAGGTTCAATCAGGATGAGGTTGTCGGCAGGGTAAGAAAATGGAAGGTGTAAAGATGAACCAAGGCTTGGGAGAAACAGGGGACTGGAAGGATGAGGCTCCTAGGGGCAGGGTGAGACAGGCAGGGTATGGGTGAGGCAGGGTACAGGCAAAATGCAAGTGCAGGTTGCATGAGTTAAAGGAAGGTTAGAACATGTAAAAGGTGCAGACAGGGTGATGAAGAGGCAGGGATGAAACAGGGTGAAGGAGAGGCAGGTGAGAGGCACAGTTAGAGGCTGACGGTGTTTTATGGGGAGAAGGTTGGTGGAGGAGGGGGGGGGGAAGTTGCAGCCCCCACGGTAACAACCACGGTACTGGGATGAAGTTAGGATACGGTGAGGCAGAGGGAAGTAGGCAGGGTGAGACAGGCAGGCAGGGCAAAGCAGGCAGAGTAAGAGAGGCAGTCAGGGTGAGGCAGGCAGGGTGGTGTACCGGGCAGCTGCAGCACCCACAGTAGCCACACACGGTACCGGGAGGAAGTGAGTCATTTGGCAAGACGCACCGGCAGGAAGTTACCAGTCTGCCCTTCCTTCTCTCTCTCTCTCTCTCTCTCTCTCTCTCTCTCTCTCTCTCTCTCTCTCTCTCTCTCTCTCTCTCATATACATTTATTTTTCTTAGTTCTCTCTCTCTCTCTCTCTCTCTCTCTCTCTCTCTCTCTCTCTCTCATATACTTTTATTTTTCTTAGTTCTCTCTCTCTCTCTCTCTCATATACATTTATTTTTCTTAGTTCTCTCTCTCTCTCTCTCTCTCTCTCTCTCTCTCTCTCTCTCTCTCTCTCCTTTTTCCTCACTTATTCCTCACGTTCTCTGTCTGCCCAGCCAACCTTCCTTCCGTTCTCCCCACACGTTCCTTGCCCCATCCGTTTCTCTTCAGCACTCTCTCCTCTCTCTACACCTTTTATCCTCTTCCGTTCTTACCAACATTCTGTCTGTCTGTCTGTCTGTCTGTCTCTGTCTCTGTCTGTCTGTCTGTCTGTCTGTCTGTCTGTCTCTCTCTCTCTCTCTCTCTCTCTCTCTCTCTCCTGCTGCCTGATTTTTCTCTTTTTTTTACCCACCTAATCCTCCCTCCTCCGTCTATGAAATTTCCATGACAGTTTTTCTTTTCTGAGGGGGGGTGGAGGGTTGCCATCCTTTCCTTCACCTCTCAGAATTAGTTGCAGCCTCGAAAGTACCATTTGGTTTGTTGCAATTTGCTTTCCTATGTACTCCTTCCATTCCTACGCACGTCTCCATATCCACCAATTCCTCGTCCCTCTCTTCCTTCTTTACCCATCTCATCCTCCTCCTTCCCTCCCTTCCCATCTGTCTCTTTCCATTGCCTGCCCTCCTTCTCTACCCTCTATCTCTCCTCCCTCTCTCCTTTTATCTCCTTCCGTTCCTACCCACCTTTTCATGCCCACCTATTCCTCTTCCTTCCCTCCCTCAACCTCACCTATCTATTCCTCCTTATTTTCTCCTCCCCTTTCTCTTCTCTCGTCCCTATCCTCCCCACTCTTTCATACCCACCTATTTCTAACCCTTCCCCTCCTCTCCCCCTCCCCCTCTGGCTGCCCTCCCTCTTCCCGCGCAGACCTTGAATTACAGAGGCCATTTTAGGGAGCACCTGGGCATGACATCCGCAGGAAATCATACAGCAGTGAAATATCGCACGAAACGCGGGGCAATACTGGCACGAAACACAGCCACGTAACAAACGAATATTGGAACGAGACGCAGCCACGTAACAGGGCAATGCTGAACGAAACACGTGACAGGGAAATACCGTAAAGAAACACAGGCACGTAACAGGACAATACGGCGCGAAACACACACACACGAAAAAGGGTAACACTAACAAGAAACATAGACGTAACAGAGCAATACGGAGCGAAACACGTGCAACAGAGCAGTACTGGAACGAAACACTGACAGGTTACAGGGCAGTTCTGAACGAAAGAGACGTTTAACAGGGGAATACCGGCACGAAACACAGGGCACGCAACAGGGCAATACTGAACGAAACAGACGTAATGGTATAGCAGGGCAATACTGGAATGAAACAGGCACGTAGCTGGGCAGTACTGGCACGAAACACAGACACGTAACAGGGGAATACTGGAAAAAAAAAAAAAAATGGGCAATACTGAACGAAGTAAGTTTAACTAGACAATACTGAAAAAAAAAAAAGAAGAGCCGCTTAACATAGCAATACTGGAAGGAAACACAGTCACGTCACAGAACCATTCTCTCTCTCTCTCTCTCTCTCTCTCTCTCTCTCTCTCTCTCTCTCTCTCTCTCTCGTGGCCTAACGAACGCGCCCCGCATCCGGTCACGGAAATTATAGTGGCATTTTCTTTCGTGTTTTGGTAGGCAGTAACATTTAAAAAATTATTAAGTATCTTTATTATTATTATTATTATTATTATTATTATTATTCCTCCTCCTCCTCCTCCTCCTCCTCCTCCTCCTCCTCTTTTTTTCGATACACGATAATATTTTTCGAGTTAGTAAGCTTTTTGTGTTCGCCTTCATGCCTGGTAACTATGATAATTTCTTTTGTCTTCCTAATCGTTGTTGTCAGTGTCATTTTCTTTTTAGCATCAGGTCACAAAAGCTTCTCAGTATTCTATTTTGTATTTCATATTCGTGAAGTATTTCGAGCATTTACTGTATTTCTTTGCTATCCTTAACGACTGTAGAAATGATGGAACGCGTAAAAGATGTGACGTGCAAGGAAAAGTTAAAGGAAGAAAGGGAGTACTTTGAGGTGGTTTGGCCTCCGTGGGTGAATAGGGGAATGAGAGATTAAGGCTACTGTAATGGTCGCTCTTCCTTTAGCATTTTATTCCGACTAGCAGCAAACGATTTTATTCTGCTGAGACTGAGGCAGTGGATCTGAGAGTGTTGGTGATATTTCTGTGAGGCCCATCATGGTTAAAACAACTCCAGTAACCTGTTCCTGCTAAGGCCAGACGATTTTATTCATCTAAGAATCATAGTAGACTAGAGTGAATTAGTGCCTTGTAGTCTGGGAGATATCGTAACACATCTTCGTCAGCTGTTTATTTTGTATACGGCATCTTAACATAATTTTGTATAGTTATGTTATGAAATAAGTCGTTACACGTTACTTCAACCCGAGGACGTCATTGGTAGAATATTATTGCTGCTATGGGGCGATTTTGTTCAGTTTAGGGGGGATTTTCAGTAGTGGAGGGATTAATGAAGACTATATCTTAATCCTCCACTGCAAAAATTTTCTCCTAAACTGCATACTGTCATCTGGTGGTAACAAAAACAATATAAGCAAGATGCCAATATACTGATGGCCTTAGATATTTACGGACAGCATACAAGAGAACATGAAAGTGTAGTATGCAAAATAAATCGCCGGAGAAAGCGTGCTACGAAGTCTGTTAGGTCAATAAGAATACTACGCTGAGAGACTTTAAGAGAAAGGGTGGTTGGATCACTCTAAACTTCCCTTCCCCATTTGCGCTTCGCCAGCATGAGAAAGGGTCAGTTCTGGCAACTAGTGTCTTCGCGAGATAAGGGTCTGGTTCTTTAGGTGACTTCTTAAAAACTGTTAGGCTTATATTTGTCTTCCCTCATTCACTCTGATCAGAAGTTTTTACCTTCCTTCTACCTCCTACATATTTTCCACAGAGTCCTCCTTATTAGAATTATTCAGTACAGGATCATCTGCATACACAAACTAACGTCAGCGTATTTCTGAAATCCCACGTCAGTATTTCGAGGATCATGAGAAACAGAAAGGGATTCAAGACAGACCACTGACGTACAATGCAATCTACCTTTCCTGTAAACGCTAAGCTTTCTATGCCAGCAACATGTGTTTAGGCCATCATTCGTTTTCATTACCTCATCAGCCAGTCTCTCTTCTGTTCCCAGCTTTCTCATTCCCCACTGTACGACCACCCTGAGCAGTTAATCAATTGCTTTCTCCACGAATACAAAAGCTAGACAGATTTTCCCTTCTTCTTCCGGCACTTCTACAACTGCCTGCCTGCATACAGTGGGAAACACGTGTTGCATCCATATCCCCTGCATTATGCTCCATGTGTGATGAATTTTGATACGTACGATCATTTATATAATTTGCTGAAGAAGTTCCTGCTCATGTAGCCCAGGAGGCACTGAATAACACAACATTGGATTCTCCATTCCTCCTTTGTTTTCACACAACACAGTCGAGTTTGGCACACAGTCTGAGGCGTAAAAAGAGTATGTTATCTTCTGTTGTTTTATTCACTTCTCGCCTTTTTGGCGATTCATGCTTTATTATTTTATCCGTACTGCATGGCCAATGTTGCCCCTTGGTTTGGCGATGAAAAATATTTGTCAGTTTTCATCAGTGAATAAGAACCTTTACTTTTGTTTATTATTCATTTTGTATTAATATTGACTGTGAGTGTCTTGAGGGATGTGTGTGTGCTTGGACGTGTGTGTGTGTGTGTGTGTGTGTGTGTGTGTGTGTGTGTGTGTGTGTGTGTGTGTGTGTGCGCCACGT
>NC_137046.1:51526265-51583765 GCF_032717465.1 Coenobita brevimanus
TACGTCACCACACTAACATCACACTTTTACAATACCTCTACGTCACACAACACACTTTCACTTTGCCTGAAAATAGATTACATAGTCTCACCACACCACTACATCACACCATACATTCTCACCACACCCATTACGCCACGCCACACACTCACAGCACCTCTACACACACACACACACACACACACACACACACACACACACACACACACACACACACACACACACACACACACACACACACACACACACACACACACACACACACACACACACACACACACACACACACACACACACACACACACACACACACACACACACACACACACACACACACACACACACACACACACACACACACACACACACACACACACACACACACACACACACACACACACACACACACACACACACACACACACACACACACACACACACACACACACACACACACACACACACACACACACACACACACACACACACACACACACACACACACACACACACACACACACACACACACACACACACACACACACACACACACACACACACACACACACACACACACACACACACACACACACACACACACACACACACACACACACGTACGTGGTAGCTGGTGGCGACCAACAACCACTCACCTGATGTAGTGCTGCCCACTTCTTCCTTCACCTTTATCATTCTGTTTTTGTGCCTGCCCTCCTCTCTTCCTACTTCTTTTCCTTCCCGTCACATATTATTACTCTTCTTTACACTTCACGTAAATCTACAGTACACTGAGTGACAGGTCTAATGGTTTCCTCTAACCCAGGAAATCATTTACCATTCTGAGTGGTATCCATATAGTCAGATAATGGGGTGATATGGATCCTGCTGTGGTACTTCTGTTCAGTGGGTGGAGAGACGCAAATACAGTATCCACCCAGGATCCAAACCTTCACACTCTTCCCAGCGCCTCGCCACAGCGACGAGCTGTCAGCCGCTAAGGAACAGTGGATTACTGCACAGGACGGCACTGCAAAGGGGGTTGCTTGCTTGTGGTTGATGGTTTGCTCGGCTGGAACAACTGGTTTTAATATCACCAACAATCCACAACAACACGTACCCACTACTACATTTTACTGTACAATGTCTTCAAACCACATTCTCTCACCATATACCTTCACTACTTATCTACATCTCCACACACTCCCTCACCATACCTCCAAACCACACACCCCATACCTTCCCTACACCACCCACACCACACCTCACAATACATCACATCACGCACGCCCATTACACACCTTCACTACTTCGTCACATCTCCACATCTTACCACACACATCCATAATACCTCACTACATTTCTGTACCACATTTCAATACCAATACCACACCACTCCGCACCACCAATGCATTAATTAATACGCTGAAAAGTAGATTATTATTTTTCACGTAATCTGTTTACAGTAGTAAAATAACTACGGAAAACTTAATCTTTGTCAGATATTTCGGGATGATAGAGTCCAGAGTTCAGTGTTCCAAAGGCCAATGTCAGAGTCCAGTGTGTGAGGCAGAGGTAACCGTGAACTGTGATCAGCTGCTGTGTCAACGCTACAAAGGCCAGTGTCATCTGAACCAATAATCTGGGCCAAAGTCAAACAGAAGGAAAATTGTGTGATGGAAGAGCCAGCGTCGACACTGGCTTTTACATATGAAACATCATGCCGAAAGGAAAAACTGTTGTTGAGGAGCCAAATGGATTCATGCTCAGTATTGCTCTATTTTTCATTTGAAAACATTAGTTTGTTATGTGGTCAATGAATGTTGGCTGTCAGAGAAAAAAACATCACATGCCACATGACCATTTCTCATTAAAATTTTCTTAATCCCAAAACTGATTCCACAGTTTCAAATGAAACGACAGCTGTTAATCATACATCATACACGTTACTGAAACAAAGGAATTGTGCTATTTATCAGTGACTGAATTTTATTTCATTAAATAAACCATCTATTGCGTTCATCACAATAGTAAAGACTTGAACATTGTTTTTTTAGCTCTCAGTTGTAGAATTACTTTTCTGAATTAATGAGAGTCGCTGTACCGTTATGTTGCCTATCAAGTCAAGCACACTTCCACTTCAACCACAGTGCAGCACCATATACACTACCACCCCGGCCACACTGCCACACCAACCACACCATGCATAACCACACTAGCCATACCGGTACTAACACACAATACCACCAGGCCTCCACACCATCCACATTACCACACTGACACACAACACAGCCACACCTCTACACCAACCACACAACACAACCACATTTCCACACCAACCTTACAGCACAACACAGCCTCACTAACCACACTACCAAACACACAGCACAACCACACCTCCTCATCAACCACACCACCACACAAGAAAATGTACTACACCACACCAAACACAAGAAAACACCAACCACACCACATGCACCACCACAGTACATCCTCACTACCCAACTAACCACACAACCACACTGTCACTTCTACTACCTTTTCAACCACACCAACCATACCACTACACCAACCACAAAACCACACAACCACACTACCACACAATCACACCACCACACAACCACACTGCTCAGTCAACCAGTACGAGAGACCCATCCCATCAACCAATAAATCACCAGCAAGACTCCTCCCCTGCTCTCTCCTTCAGTAGTTAGTGGGTTGGTTCCTCTTCAGTGATCCTCTCTTTCCTCTTCTTCTACTCTTTATCCTCTCTCTTTTTTTTTTACTCCTCCTCCTTCTTTTTCTCTAGCTCACTTCCCATTTCTTTTTTCTGCTGCATTCAGCCCCTACTTCTCTTCCTCCTTCTCCTCCTACTGCGCTGCATCCTACCTCCTCTTCTCCATTCCCTCTCTTTCTCTTCTCCATCCTACTCCTTGTCATACCTTTTCTGCTCCTCATCCTCGCTCCACCTTTTTCTCCTCTCCCTCTGCTTTACATCCTACCTCCTCTTATTATTTATTTTCTTACTTCTACTGTCAATCCTCATAGACTTTTTTTTTTTTTCACTTCTCCCGTCCCTTTCGTTGTTAACTTTTCTTCTTTTCCTACTCTTCATCTCCTTAGTCCTTGTCTTGCTTCTTCGTTGTTATTTTTGTCTAATTCTCAAGGCTGATGTACTCTTGGACCGGGATTGCAAGATTGATTTCGCCGGTCTACTGCGGTTATCCTATTTTCCACGGTTTTGTCTTTCTGCCGTGCCTTGTCTTTGCTTTATCCTGCCACTTTTTCTTTCTGCTTTCTTTGTTTGTTTTCACCTCTTTTTCTCATTCACACCCTCTTCTTCTTCTTCCTCCTCCTCCTTCTCCTCCTCCTCCTCCTCCTCCTCCTCCTCCTCCTCCTTCTCCACTTCCTTTCTTCTTATTCGTTCTTCGCCCAGCTTTTCTTCTTGTTACCTACCAGTTAGCCTCTTGCCTTCCGCCCCCCTTCATTCTACTCTCTACCTGTTCGTCTTTCTCACTCCTCCTCCTCCTTTCCTCGTACTCGTCATTCATCCTTTTCATCTTTCTCCTTCTCCTCATTATTCGTTCTTCTCCTATCCGTTTCATTTCCTCTCCTCCCCTCTCCTTTTCTCTCCTTCTCTGTCTTATCACTTCTCTTCCTCTCCATCTTCCCTGCACTCTCCTTGTATAATTGGTCGTTAGGTCTGTGGTTCCTCCTCAGTGGTTCTCTCTCTCTCTCTCTCTCTCTCTCTCCTCCTCCTCCTCCTCCTCCTCCTCCTCCTCCTCCTCCTCCTCCTCCTCCTCCTCCTCCTCCTCCTCCTCCTCCTTTTGCTCTTTTTTCAGTGTCACTCCTCACCATTCTTCGTCCGACTTTTACTCTGATTTCTACAACTCAAGAACCACTTAATAAGAACACGATAATAATAATAATAATCTTCTTGGTTATGGATTCACAGAGAGAGAAAAAAGGAGAGCAAGAATGTTGAACTGAGAGAAAGGGATGTTTGAGAAGGGAATAGGGAAGGGGGGGAAGGGGAAAGAGGCAGAGAAGTACAAAGATGGAGGGAAGTAGGTTTGAATGGGTAGAGAGAGAGAGAGAGAGAGAGAGAGAGAGAAAAGGGGGGGGTAGTTAAGAGCGGCAGGTGAGGCAAGTATGAAGAAAGACGAGAAAGAGAGTAGCAAGCAGTACAAAGGAAAGCAAAGAGTAACATTTCTATTGTTCTCTTCACAGCTGCTGACTCGGGCCTGATTTCCTTTTGTGTGGAGTACAGCTCACGTGTTTTGTGTGTGTGTGTGTGTGTGTGTGTGTGTAATTCACCGGGTCGGTCAGGATCACTTGATGGTCGTGATCGTCAGCTTTTACCCTCCCGGAAGGGAGCTGAGAGCTCATATAGTCCGATCTAAGGGCAAGGCTGTGACCTTCACACACCCACACACCCGTCCCCTTGCTCAAGGGGGACAGTAACCATCCACTTCGTTAGTGAAACTTTTCGCAACCTGAGCGAGGCGCGAACTCCCGTCCACCAGTTGGCAAGCGAGAGCGTTACCACTGCACCAGCGAGCGGTGTGTGTGTGTGTGTGTGTGTGTGTGTGTATGTGTGTGTGTGGGTGGGTGGGTGGGTGGTTGGGTGTGGGTGTGGGTGTGGGTGGGTGAGTGTGTGGGTTTGAGTGTGGGTGTGGGTGTGGGTGTGGGTGTGGGTGTGTGCTTGAGTGTATGTGTGAATGTTTGAGCTCTCGTGCATGCATATGCGAGGGCAGGGGAGGGTCACCGCTTAGCCTATTGTACTTTTAAATAGTGTCAAATCAGAGACTATTCGTTTCATCAGCTTGCCTCCTTTCTTTGACTTCCTTCAGCCTCTTCTTTCTTCACCGCAATGTTCTATCACTTTCTTTACAATATTTTCTGTCACTCTTACACTGAGCACTTTCGTTCTGAACTCTTCCTGCCCCTTTAAAGTGGGCACACAGAGCCCGTATGTCTTATTCAGTCCAGCTTTCTCATGTCAAGGTTATCTGCTATTCCGTATCTTTCATATAAACAACTAGTCAATTTCTAAACAGATTTCCTCAATTAGTCTTTACTTTTGATTTTGGCCACCAGTCTTTAGCACAATGCGTCTGCTCATCATGAAATAAATATAAACTGGTTTTGGCTTTCTTTTATAGGACTCTCTTAGAAAAGACTTTTTTTTTTTTTTTTTCAGACTTCTAAACTTCACTATTTTCGTTTATATTACTAAAACATGAAAACCTACATCAGAAGCTGACAGGAAGAAATAAGGTCTTAGCATGCATATTGAATGTGAAAATAAAGGTAATCCAGAGATGTAAAAATAGGAACGAAAAATGAGGAAAGGTGCTGTTAGTGGTGTTAAGGAGGTGTGGAGGAGTGAGGAGAGGGAGGGTGGAAGACAGGCAATGAGGGAACGAGGGAGGTGGAAGAGAAAATATAAAGAAGGAAGAGAGGGAGGGGGAGAGTATGTGTTCTGGGAGAATGAACATCGTAAGAGGATAAAATGGGGAAGAAGGGGAGACAGACAACAAGAGAAATGGGGGAGGAAGGAGGGGAGGACGAGGGAGAGAGGAGGCGGAGGAGGAGAAGAAGGAGGAAAAGGAAGGGAAGAGAAAAAGAGGAGAAGGAGGAGGAGGAGGGGGAGGAGGAGGAGAGAGAAGAGGAGGAGTAGAGTATTAGGGGAACACCAAGAAGCGAAATAAGGTGAAACTAAAAGAAAGAATGGAAGGAGATGCAGAGTGAAAAAAAAAAAAAAATGAACAAGGGTGTAAAGGGAAGAGAAAGGAACAGAACTGAGAAGACCGGACTGAAAGGAGAGAGAGAGAGAGAGAGAGAGAGAGAGAGAGAGAGATTTAAAATATTACTATCCATTAACCCAGAGAGATCTATCCCATTTCATCCGTGTTATCAGTTCCGGAGAAAGAGAGAGATCACTGCAGCTAAGAGAAGAGGGAGAAGCATATCTTTAAACCCGCAAGAGGGCTATCATATGCTATCCCTCATCTCTTTATCCAGTGTATCCTGCATCTTATTACCAACTTGCTCCTTTATCCAATGTATTCCTCATCCCTTTATCCAGTGTATTCCTTATCCTTGTATCCAATTTATCCAGTATCTCTTTATCCAATTTATTTCTTATCTCTTTTTCCAAGTTATTCCTTATCCCATTATTCAATTTATCCTTTATCCCTTTATCCAATCTACCCCTTATCCCCGTATTCAATTTATCCCTTATCTCCTTATCCAGTCCCTGAGTTTATCCAAAGCTGCCACGACCGAGACATCCCCAGCATCCCCCATCACAACTCATCCCATACTCTGGCCTCCATCTCCTTTACGCCAGTCCAAAATGTCCTCCTTCATGTACGGAGGCGAAACTCACGAATCTCGGCAGAAATTCTCGAGGACGTGATTCATTTTAATTACACGGACGGACAAGAGTGACCTACGTGATTGTGACTCGTACCTGACCAACACATCGAGGAAAGAGAAACGGACGGAGAGACGGACAGAGAAAGACAGCCAAACAAACAGACGACAGACAGACAAATACGATAGATAAACGGATACATAGGACAGACAGACAAGTATGACAGACAGGCAGACCGACAGACAAAAAAGGTATATGAATAAGTAAACAGGAAAGACAATGACAGAGATAGCCAGAGACAGACAAATACAATGACCAACAAATGGGCGTAATTGGAGATATATACAGATACAAACTGGTACGAAAAAAGAAAAAAAAATCATTTTCTTAGCCCTATATTCCTTATTATAAGATCCAGAAACTACGCGGGGAAAAAATAGTAATGTATGATTGCCGTACCAAGTGAAACACGAAGCAGAATAAAAAAAAAAAGGAGGGGGGGAAGGAAAGAGTCAAAACTGCAGTTCACGGCAGATGAAATATGAAGGAAAGGATGAGGAGAACTTGAAGCAAAGGTTTGAGGAGGGGAAGGTATGTAGAAGGGAATGGGTGAGGACACCACAGAGGGAGGAATGTGGAGATGAGAGATGAAAGAGCTGAGAGGTAACGGGTCAGAAGGGATGGGAAAAGAAAAGTATGGGAGGAAAGGGATCTGGAAGAGTATGGATGGGAAGAAGAGGAATATAAGTGTTTGAAGGGAAGGAATAGGGAAAAGGTGTGATGAGGAGGGAAAGATCATCGTGCGAGGGAGCGACAAGAGAGGGTGCGGTCGCCTTTATCAGATGAAGCGTCATTAGGCTGCTCAAAGCGCGGGTCCCTAACTTGTCAGCGAGGGCGGCACTCTTACAGTATCTGCCCGCCCACAACCCAGCCGGAACCCACGCCCGCTCCCACACCAGCCCCCACGCCCTCGTTTCCACAAATCACATCATTACCTCTTTCAAGATTCGCTCCAGGAGGCCTTAAGATTACACCTTTCCATGCCTTTCAAGTATAGCCTCACACTTCTGATCTTTAGCAGATATATCGGTACCCCTTTCCAGATCCGCTCCAGCAGGTATTAAGATTCCACCTTTCTGTGGCTTTCAAGTATAGCCTCATTCCTCTTAACTCTTCCAGTAGCCATATTAGCCCATTCCAGATACGCTCTATGACGTTTTTATTATTATATATTTCAGCGTGTTTTCAGTATGGTCTCCGCCCTTTCTTCGATCGACCATTTTAGCCACTTCCAGATCCTTTCTGTAAAGTTGTAAGGTTCCCTACTTCCATGCCTTTCTAATATCCCCCTACTTTCCTCTTTCCAGAATGCACACCCTAATTTACTCTGGCTGTCATATTCCACACATCCGTGCCTTTCCAGACTCCCCCCCGCCCTCTCTCCACAAACCACAGCATTACCTCTTTTCAGTTCCGCTACACCTGCTGTTCACATGCCACACTTGTGTACTCTTCCAGAGCTCATACTCTCATTTTTTTCACATCTGCTCCCACATTTTTTTGCTTCAGATTCCAAGCTTCCATGCCTTTCTAGCACTGCCCTTTCCCTCTATTCCAGTAGCTAAACCATCAGTCCCTTCCACATACTAGCCAGCTGGTTTTCAAATTCCACACTCTGTAACTTTCCAGAACTCACATCCTCACTTTCCTGTACATCTGATTCCATAGTTCTTGCCTTTCCAGGGTCTGCCCTCCTCTCCAGAAACCATGCATGCATCCCATTCTGAATCCACTTACTTTCCCTGACCTTCATATTTCTCACTTACATCCCATTCCGGAACCATTGTTGCTCTCATTTAGACAAGCCGCAATATATATATAAATATATATATATATATATATATATATATATATATATATATATATATATATATATATATATATATATATATATATATATATATATATATATATATATATATATATATATATATATATATATATATAATATATATATATATAATATATATATATATATATATATATATATATATATATATATATATATATATATATATATATATATATATATATATATATATATATATATATATATATATATATATATATATATATATACAGTATTTTTATATATCTTATGTGCTCCACTGAGTCGAAACCAAGAACAGTGGTTTATTATATTGTGTAGTTTTCCCAGCTAGGTGATTCATTGTGTGTAGATCATCAGTAGTCGAATACCCGCTTCGGAATCCTGCCTGCTCACGAGGTTGATGTTCTTCCAGATTTGTTGTTATTCTGTTCGTAAGGACTATAGTGAAGAGTTTGTAAATAATGGGTCGATAGTTACTAAGATCTTTTGAGTTGCCTTTTTTATAAATAAAATAATTATTGCATTACACTATGTTCTGGGAATTTTCTTCTTTTTTGTGCACAGAGTAAGTAAGTGGTCGAACCTGTGTTGTACTTCTGCATCCGACAGCAAAATATAGATAGATAGATAGATAGATAGATAGATAGATTCATACATACATAATTTTCTCACGCACAGCACAGTCTAAGGAAGAAAGTTTCTTCCTCCAGTCCACCTCATTCCGTCTTGGCTGATTGTTGATGCTCCTAGAGTGGGGGATGGGATGGGGTGACACGTGTTAGCAGTCATCAGAGTCCCCATCCCTTCAAAACCAGCGCACTGACCCTCGTTCCCTCATCGCCCACAAGACCCTTACCATCAACACCTACTCCCATCCCTTCTTCACACTTCCCCACAACCACCACACATTCACACCCCCTTCCACATCGTCACGACCCAAGGGAACAAGAGTCATGGATGCGTCAGACAGGGCGAGACTTTTCCCTATCTCTTGGTGGAAATAAGTGTTGGTTGTCGAAGCTGTTGACACCAGTGCTCAACTTGAGGCACGTCCCTGTCATTCTTGAATCCGGTTCACCCTTGAATATAGTGGTGCTCTTGTGAATCCAGGATAGTTCATCATCAGAATCATCATGACCATTTTCCCCAGGCAGCGTTCTAGTATCGTCTTGTGTGTTACTTTTTTTTTTTTTAATCAAGTTTGCGAGAGCACTTTACCATGTACTGAACCCTTTTATTGTTATGAATGTACTTAGGTATTTTATTTAATCAAAATTAGGTTTTGTTCAGTTGAGGAGAAACGTAGGGGGACATGGGCAACAAAATGAAAGTTAAAATTTTTGTTGCTGTATACGCAGCAGTGATCTCAGACGGTTTTAGCGCAGCGCAGGGAAATCCTTGCAGTCAGCAGGTTAAAAAACTATTTCCGTTAATCTTTTCGCGATCATGGATACATTTAGGTGTTTTATTCACGCTATAATCAGACGACGTTGTCCAGATGAGAGAAATTCTAACAGCCAGAGGATTAAAGCCAGTTGACCATAAGGCCGTTCTGTATTTGCAATATCCAGGTGTTTAAGCAGGCTGACACCAGACGAGTAGTTAGCCTGAGACTAATCTAACGGTTGTAGAGCTGGATTTAATCGTAGTATTGTCAGACTCTTTCTGCTGTAGGTGAACATTTCTCAGTAAAGGGTTAACACTATTTTTTTTTTCTTTTTAAGGTGAAACTGGGCTGCAAGTAGTCTGCCTTCACTCCGTCTTGGTGTCAGGTGAGGTGAGTCGATAAGCGTCCATTTTTGGCGTTTAAACATTGACGCGGGTCTTAGTGTGCTGGACAGGTACCTTATACATCACCCGCCCAGCAGCTCCAGCCAGGCCCCTGTGCTTAAGTGGCCTGCTGGACGTTGCCAGTGGCATGTCAAGCCCTGACAGAGGCGTCTTTGTGATCGCTGAGAAATGCCTGGAATGAAAAGTGGCATGTGGATTTAAACAGATTTCCGTATGCTGTACACTTCATTGATTCTCAGATGGTTGTATGAAGAAATGCAGGGTTATATTCCATTTATAGCAGTTAATAATATCAGTTGGATACTAAACAGTTGTCCGTGGTTCCGAACTTAGTAGCGAAATTCATTCATGAATACTGGTGACTAATCAGAAATGATTTCACTGGATTAACGACAAGATCTGGAAGCGCTGTATTGGAACTCTTGACCTCAGCTTAGTTACACAGCCAGTGTTTGATGAGAAGAGGGCACAGCCAGCCTTACCCACAGAGAAGGAGAACAAGCAGACCCGAGGCTTAAATCCATCGCAAATACCCAATAAAGTAAAAACTGTGTACCAATAAATGTAAAACCTGAGTTTCGATAGCGTATTAATTATTTCAGTAAATGCAGCAAACTGTATAAGAAACTTTTATAAGCATAAATGCACCAGAATATTATCTTGAGTAGTGGCAGTCAGCTAATACCGCCAGTAATTAGGAGACTATGTTACCTGACTTAGGCTAAATAAGAGCACTTTCAAGAATAATTTTCAGTTAACTCACTGATAAGTGAAATCAAAGAACGGAATACGGCTTATAATTATAAATAATATATATATATATATATATATATATATATATATATATATATATATATATATATATATATATATATATATATATCTTACCGTTCTCGTGATAGAAACGTACAAACGCACATTTATTTACTCGTATCGAGACTTCAGACAATTTCGCTCCGTCGCGTCACGCGTGATAGCCATTTTTTTTTTTTTTTTCTGATACTCCCTGAACTTACCCCAGTCTTATGCTAAACGAATTAGGTCGATATCTATAACCTTTCTCGTGAAAGAAACGAACAAACGCACAGACAGACGCGCACATACACAGCTTGACTTTATTAAGATATATACATGGTAAAGTACTAACATGGAACAGAAATAAAAGAAAGCTTGTAGACTCCCACACTGTTTTTCACATTACAAATATCCTGTTCATAACATGTACAAGTACACACATGGATTTGATTCGACAGGAGTGATTAACAATGTTACCCATACCCAGGGTATAATAATAATAATAATAATGATAATAACAATAATAATAATAACAGCATCCATTTTTACCGGTGCAAGAATATCACATTTTCAACACAGTTTTTGTCTGAGAAAGAGAAAGAGAGAGAGAGAGAGAGAGAGAGAGAGAGAGAGAGAGAGATACATAATGATAAAGATGAACGAGAAAACAGGAAATGAGTCAAAGATGAAAGTGAGTAAAAAATTAAGAGGTTGAAAAGAGACTGATGAAGCGTAACGGGTGAGCATCCCGTCAGTCATTTAGTGGACAGCTGTTACTTGGGCTGTTACTAGTTCTGTTACTGGGGCTGTTACTTGGGGTGTTACTTAAGCTGTTACCGTTACTGGTGTTGTTACTGGGACTGAGACTGATGCTCTTGCTGGTGCTGTTAATGATGCTGTTATACGTGCTGGTATTGTTACTGTTGTTGTTATTGGGGTTGTTACTTTGGTCAGTATGTCTGCTCTTGGGCTGGTGCTATTTAAACGCCTCGTCTTAAAAAAAAAAAAAAAAAAAAAAAAATGCCGTTCTTTCTGGTATTCACTTTGTTCAACAAATTTTGTCACAGAGTATATACTGACTTTGTCCGCAGAGAAATGATGGTGAATGAATGTATTAATGAAACGCTGAGAACTTGGGCCCCGAGCTGTCTTCGCAAAACGTTGCTCGGTATGTCCTCGCCAAGCCTTGCACACGGACTCG
Source organism: Coenobita brevimanus (assembly GCF_032717465.1). Taxonomy (NCBI): domain Eukaryota; kingdom Metazoa; phylum Arthropoda; class Malacostraca; order Decapoda; family Coenobitidae; genus Coenobita; species Coenobita brevimanus. The sequence goes on from NC_137046.1 coordinate 51,538,323, forward strand.
CATACAACCTCCATGACAGGGTTCATTGTGGGTTAAAATGAGACTAAAGATAAACTAAGTCGACACATTTGACCTTGACCTTTGACGCCTTGACCTTGCTGACCTAACAAGTTCATCGTTCCTATATACTTTATCACTGACAGAAAATTGGCCGAGATCGGTAGAGGGGTTCAAGAGATATCGCACCCACATCAATATGGCCTTGACCTTTGACCCTTTGACATCGCTGATCGAGAAATTTCGTCGTCCCTTCATACTGTATCACTGACAAAAGTTTGGTCAAAATCCGTCAAGGGGTTCAGGAGATATCTCACTCACAAGGACAAACAAAGTCGAATGGCAATGACCTTTGACCCCTTAACATTGTAACAATCAGTTCATCGCTCCTTCATACTGTATCACTGACGAAAGTTTGGATGCAATCCGTCTATGGATTCAGGAGATATTGCGCCCACAAGGATAAACAAAATCGACCCCATATGACCTTAACCTTTGACCCCTTGATCTACCTGACCTGATCAGTTAATCATCTCCTCATACATCATCACTGACAAAAGTTTGGTGGAAATCGGTCGATGGGTTCAGGAGATATCGCGCCCACATTAGTGTTAAGGACGCACGCACCCACGCACGCACCCACGCATGCACGGACGGACAGACCAATCAGTAAATGCCTCCTCCACCATAGGTGGGCGGAGGCATAAAGAATGAATCAATGATTAATTGACATTTGACTGATTGATTGATTGACTGATACTGATTAACTAACAGTCTGACTGACAGATTGATTGACTGAATAATTAACTGAACTCCTAACCTAAACTCATCCTGGCTACCTTCTGACATTGCAATGCTTTTTTCATCCACCCGGACATTGTAGGGACTACTTTTTTTGTAATCCTTATGGTTACCTTTGGCATATGTATGAGAGGCACAATTATAAAGCGAGATACGAAGAGAATATGTACGGATGGAAGAAAAGGGGAGGAGGAGGAGGAGGAGGAGGACTCTAAATGTATGAGAAGCACACCTATAAAGACATACTGCTAATGAATATGTACAGACGGTAGAAGAGGAGGAGGAGGGGAAAGGGGAGAAGAAGAGAGGAGAGCGTTAGAGGAACAGTAGAAAGATACAGTCAGCTCTGAATGTGAGATGGTGCTGAAGAAGTGAAAAGGAAAGAAGAGACAGAAGGCGGAAGCAAATAGATGAGGAAAGAAAAGGAAGAGGAGAAAGTGAGAGGAAATGTACATAGAGGGCAATCAGCCTTATATAGTGACATGGCGGTAGAAAAGACAGGAGAGGAAAAGAGAAGCAACAGAAGAGAGCAGGAACAAGAAAAAATAGAAAAAAAAAAGGAAAAGAGAGGAGAGGTTAGCGTGAGAGAAACAGCAGAGAGCGGACAATCAACCCAAAAGAGAGGTCGTTGTGGAGTGTGTCTGCTCTGCTGAGCTCGCACTCTGCCTTCATGCTAGGTAATTGAGAGAGAGAGAGAGAGAGAGAGAGAGAGAGAGAGAGAGAGAGAGAGAGAGAGAGAGAGAGACAGACAGACAGACAGACAGACAGACAGAGACAGACAGACAGACAGACAGACAGACAGAGACAGAGACAGACAGACAGACAAACAGAGAGAGAGAGAGAGAGAGAGAGAGAGAGAGAGAAATTTTGTGTTATGGTTGGGTTACCGTACTTTTTTTGTGATGTGTAATGCGTTCTGTTGTGGTGTGTTTTTATGATTTGATACCTTCGTTTTTTTTTTGTCTTTCCTTATTTCTTCAGATTCTTAACCTCTTCCTCATTTGCTTCTCTTTCCCGAGTACTTTTCCAGTTCCTCCTCCTCCTCCTCCTCCTCATCTGCTTTCCATCTTCCATCTAATTCTTTCTCTTTTCCATATTCCTTACTTCTTCGTCTTCTTTGTCCCTCCTTGTCTTGCTCCTCCTCTTCCTCCTCTCTTTCCTTCTCCTTCTGCTCCTCGTCTCTGTCTCACATCTCCTTGCCCTTCATTTTAGTTGCTTTCTCCTCATTTCTTTTCCTCTTCCTTTTCTTCATTTTCCGTTTTTGTCATCATCTCCTTCTTGTCCATATTTCTTCTTTGTTTCTCAATTCCCATTCCCTCCTCCTATACTCCCCTTTCATTTCTCCCACTTCATCTTCTTGCTCCTCCATCTCTTTCTTCCTTTAGCTGCTCTTCCTATTCCAGTTCCTTATTCTTCTCTTCATATTTCTTCTTCCTTGCTTTTCCCTCCTCTCACTGTTGTCACCGTTATCATTAATACAAAAAGGATCAGAAAAATTTCTCATATCCCTCTTTTTGCTTTCTCCTGTCTTCCTCTCTCCACTCTTCCATCCAAGCCTGCTATTCCCTCTCTCCTCAAGCTCCTCCTCCTCCTCCTCCTCTCCCCCCCATCTGTCTCAGCCCCCCTCCCCCACCCCCTCGGCATGACTCACCGTGACTCACCCAGCGACCGCAGATGCAGGTCACCCACCTCACCCACCCACATCCACCACAGACGCCATTTCGGTTACAGATGCTCAACTTCATCGTAAATACATCCACCATTTTGGTTACACTTCTTTATTAGCCACCACCACCACCACAGACGACATTTGGGTTACAGAGGTGAAAATTCTCTATATTTTGTTTTCCCAGATACTTCACTTCATCCAAAACATGAACACCGTTTCCCTTACAAAGGCTTCACTTCACTGTAATCGCCTCTGATATATTGATACAGATGCTTTCCTTCACCGTAAATACTGCAGCCATGTTCGTTCCAGATGCTTCACTTCCTTCTAAAAACCTTCGTCATTTTGGTTCATCTCTCTCTTTCTTGAACCGTAGCCACTGTAGTCCACCCCTGACACCCCATGCCATTTTAAATCTATATACACTCACTATTCTCACCGCCATTGTGGTTCCATTTTTCATCTACTTGGCTTCAAATCTTTATCTAAAATATTGGTTTCCAAATTAAGTTGCTGACAGTAGAAGTCTTTCCATCCGTTGGCATCTTTTTCGTTTTACTCTTGGTACCTCCTGACGACTTATTTTACTTAGGAGAGCATCGAGCTGAAGAGACTGAATATATACTTCCCCAGCCCTCTCACCACGAGAAATCTCAACTTAAAAAAAGAAAAATGACTGTAGGTAGGAAGACTAACAATAGACTCCCATGAGCCAAGGGGGTTAACCTTCCCACTACGATGACGCCTTTCATGCATTATTGCCACCTCCTGACGATTTTATTCAGCTGTGGGGAACTTCGTAATGAAAGGGTTAGAAACAGTCTCTACGAACCCCTCCACCACAAAACATCCTTCCTAAGATGAACACAATCGTCATATGGTGGCAAGAATAAGACAAGGAGGCGGCGTCCCTTGAAATTCTCTCAGCTGAACAAATCGTCGGGTTTTCGTCTGCATTAAATAAGTAAATGTGTCTACAGCAGGAAAATGGTTAAGCAACTTACGATACTCTTTAGCCCCTTCAGCTTGTGGACCACCAGACGATTTTATCCAGCTTAATGGGGACTTCCAAAATTAGCCTTCATTAATCTGTTCAGTGCGAGAGCCCTTCCCTGAGTTGAATAAAATCGTCTGGAAGGTGAAATAATAAAATAAAGGACACGTCAGCAGATTCAAGGGGTTAATCCTCTCACTCCAAATATTTCTTCACGCAAAAAAAAAAAAAAAATGGTTCCTGGAATACGATTACGTTCATACCAGAGAAAGGGTTAATTAGGATCGCTTTTGATTCTCTAATTGCTAAGAATTTTCCCGGTAGAATTGAATAATCCGGTGGTAGTTGGAGTATATCAGTAAGAATAACTTGTAATAGGAGACTGAGCGAATACTGTTACTACCTCGGGGTCATAGAGGTAAATTCTCTCTCTCTCTCTCTCTCTCTCTCTCTCTCTCTCTCACACACACACACTTTCATCATCATCATCATCATGTTCACTTTACCATTTTTATTAGCACAGTATCATATTTATCGTCATTATTATCACCATGGCATTCTTTATCATCGTCATTATCATCATCATCATCATCATCATCTTCACCATCGTATGTTATCATCAACATCATCGTCATCGCATCCGTTCTCATCATCATCATCGTATATTCGGCCACTCTGTCTCTTCGCCTCTCTTGTTCTTTCTCTCCTCCTCGTTCTCCTTCCAGTTTAATCCAGTTCTAAGAGCGTTCTTTGTCACTTGCCACTCCATCTCTTCCCTTCCCACTTCTCCGTTTTTCCTCCCTCCCCTTCCCTTCCCACGATCCCCTCCTCTCCCTTCCCCTACTTCATGGTTTCAGTGGCAGTGTGGTCAGATGAACGTAAACAAAGAATCAAAATAAACAGAAAGGAATCAGACTGGAAAGACATTAGAAGCAGGGTGCCGTGGGGTCCGCTGTTTGGTCCTGTTCTGTTTTTGTATGCATAAATGGTACTTACAAAGCGCTATGTTGCAAAAGGTCCAGATTTGCTGATAGTACAAAAGCTGGTTACAGACCGGATGCATATTTACAGTGGCAGGTGATTCAGAGATTCTGACAAACTAGTGAAAAGGCGAATGGACTTCAATGTCAGTAAAAGCAAAGAAGATATCGAGGAACTAATGGGTTTTAACGAGAACTTGGAGGGTGAATGGGGTTTAAGGATGACTAAAGGGATCTAAGGGATGATAAAAGGGGCTCAATGGTGGTTGCAGGGTATAAAGGTGATTAAGAGGATGCAAGGTGCTTAAAGGGTGCCAAGGAGATCCAGGGGTGGCTAAGGAATGAGGAAGAAAGACTGTCTCACCGTACCCTGAGATCGCATTGTCATTAAGAGGAACTGGATCAGTGTGCGTTCAATGGGAGCTAGAGGGTTTGAAGAGTGGTAAGGGGATCTGAAAGGTACTAAGTGGATCTTAGAATGGCAAAGTGGATCTACGGGAGTATAAGGGGTGCTGTGTGGAACTGAGAGTGGCTAAGAGAATCAAAAGGTAGCTAAGTTGATCTAAGGGTTGGTACGGGAGTCATGAGTGGCTGAGATCCAAGGGTAGCTGAGGGAGTGTAAGTGTGGGAGGAACCAATGCCGGCCCACCATACCCCTTGCCATTAAAAGGAAACCCACATCCACCTTCCTCCCTGCCCTTTAGACACGCTCCACTGACGGTAGGAGGAGGAGCAAGAGCAAGGAGAAGCTGGGAGGAGGGAGAAGAGGAGGAGCAAGGCGAAGGAGGAGGGGATATAGAAATGGAGGAGGAAGGGGAGGTAGTAGAAGGAGGAGGAGGAGGAGAGAGAAACATGGAATACAAGAAGGGGAGGAAAAGAGGAGGAAGGAGGAAGGAAGGAGAAGACATAGGAGAAGGAGGAGGAGAGTGTAGGGAGAATGAGTGGGAGAAGGGAAAAGCGGAGGAACAATGATGGATTATGAAAGGAGGAAAGAAGAACAGGAAAGGGATAAGGATGAGTTGAAGAGGAAGGGGATGAGGAGGAGGATAGAGGAACTGGATAAGGGGAAGGAAAGAGGAAGAAGGGAAGAAAAGATGAAAAGGAAAGGATAGGAGAGAAAGAAGATGTGGTGGATGGAGGAGCAGAATGGGAAGGATATGGGAAGAAAAATAGCGAAGAGGAAGGAGAGAAAGAAGAAAGAGGAAAGGGGAGGAAAGAGGAAGCTGGAAGAACTAAGAAGAGGAGAATGGGAAGGAAGTGAAGAGGGTAGGAACAGGGAGGAGACAGGAGAACTAACAGCAATACCCCTATACATGTTCCCAGCCGTTTTATAGTGAGTAGGTATAACCGTGGTATTTACTCTATGATTCTTTAATAGGGACAGTAAATAAGGATTGTTGCATACAGGAGGACTGCTGAACCTAGGCAGCTTCAAATGACTGGAAACGACAGCTGAGAAGTAACTGCCAGCCACCATATTAACATGACTTGAAAAGTTTGTGTAACTGATAAGATTCCTTCGTCACCTGCGCTTTGTTAAGTAAGAGGTATTTAGTTCTTGTAAATGTTCATCGTCTGGTTTGGTATTTAAGGGACAGCCGGGAGTGCACTGATAAACCCATCCCTGTCGACCCAGCGGTACAACTGGGGAAACTAGATGTAACACAGACCACAGACAAAGGATTAACAAACGGATTTCTGCTTTAATGACCCTCTTGTAGCCGACTGGCATTAATTACAAGTTTATGGATATAATTTTGTCATCCTTTGCAATATTTTTTTCCAGTTTCTGCATACTTTTGTGTTATACATTCAGCAGGACGTACATTATACAGTTGTAAAAGATGAAGTGAAATTATATAATCTGAATACCAATGCCCTACCTATAGGTCCAGAGAATTGTTGGCATTCTCTACTGTCTCTGTGCACCATTGTTTTGGTGTAAATTAATTAATTATTATAACATTTAGACCTATTTTGTGGTTTACATTCTCAAACTTAATAATATATATTCATAGTATAACCGATCTTTTTTTTTTTTTCTGTCAAATTTCAGCATTTTTGCATTTCTCATAACTAAAACCCATTTGTCATGTTTGGGTGAAGATAATGATAGATCTTTATCTGTCAGAATAACTTTATTTCTTGGGGGGAGGAGGGGAGGGGGCTATAGTTGGTGTCTTTGTGTTAGTGTATGTGCTGTTACCTATTTCAGCATCATCAAATATCTCAGCGCAAACCTTCCTGGATAGAATTATGAATATGCTGAGACTCAAAATTGAACCTTGGGGCGCTCCATCTGTGGCATTCACTCAGTCCGATTTATTTTCCATGAATTACGAATGAGGGGGAAGTAAATGAGGAGAAAAGGCGAAAGAAACCAGATGAGAGATGACGATGGGAGGAGGAAGGAAAAGGATAAAGGAAACAGTGACAAGGAGCCGAGAGATTAATAGAAAAAGAATAGAAAGGCGAAGAAAGGTGAGGGGAAGAAAACGTTTAGGACTGAAGAAGACTGAAGAGAATAAAGTGGAACTGGATGAGAGAGAGAGAGAGAGAGAAAGAGAGCTACTGAGGAGGAGAAGGAGAGAGAGGGAGATAGGAGTGAGGAAAGGGTGAGGGAGGAGTAGGGAGGAGGAGAGGAAGTCGTGCCGGAAGTGGCCACGAGGAGGGAGGGAGGAAGGAAGAAGTTATGGACGAGTGGGGGGGGGGGCAGCGACAGGTGGGAGCAATTGAAGGGGAAGAAAAGAAGAGTAACCCCTTCAGCACAAAGACGTCCTTTAAGTCTATTATGTTCTTGCTGGTGGTTATAGAAGCTGTCTGCTGCTGGAAAGGACGCAAGGTGGATCCGAAGCTGAGGCAAGAAGCAGTTTGATCATTCGAATTTCGAAAACACAGACTTTGTTGATATTTACATGTCCCACCGACATATCATGAAAATTCTGCAGCTAATACCATTACAGCAGTTCTGTATGAGACGGCCCAAGCGTATGTTTAATACGAATGGTGGGTGTGAGCCACGAAGTGGTGACATGCAAGGGTGTGTGGCACATAGGAGGATTTCTGAGCCTTAGGGAATGAACTCAACTCTCTGCCCAGATTCGGACACATAAAAAAAGAATGATACAGTCCAGGTGTTTGGTAGCACAAGAAAAAAGAACTTCAGCATAATGAAATATACGAATATTAAGAGGGCAGAGGGTGAGAAGAAATAAGAAAGAGGGAAGAGGGAGAGGGAGTAAGGGGAGATGGGTAGGGAGAAGAGGAGGTAAGAGAGGAGGGGAAGGAAAGGAAGAAAGAAGAGGGGGTAGGAAAAAGGGAGGGAGGGGTGGGTGGTTAGAGAGAAGAGAGGATAGCCTAGGAGAGAGGTAGCAAGAAACTGGGGATACTTAGAATAGGTGTAAAGGAGAGAGGGAGGGAGAATAAGAGGTAATAGAGAGGGGGGACGGCAAACAGGGGAAAGTATTGAGAGAGGGAAAGGGGATTAGGGGATGGTAGGCTACTGAGAGAGTAATAGGTGAAGAAGAGTAGGAAGATATACCATTGGAAAGAATAGGTGAACACTGACTAAAATTACCATCATTCAGATTTCACTACCAGTTAACAAGCCCCCTGTAATTCTTGCTTGAAAGTGATGTGTCTTAGTTAAAGCACAAATTCGTATATCAACACAACAAAAACATGATTACTGGGTTTTTATTATACCGCAGGAGACAAAGACACATACGTCACATGAACATAAAAGAGCATTAGCTTAGGGCCACCGTCTTGTTCGGCATGAGAACGTCTTGTTTATATACGCTTCAAAGCAAGATCACACACAGACATATTGTATTATCATCTGTCTGTCTGTCTGCCTGTGTGTGTATATATATATATATATATATATATTTCTCTCTCTCTCGCTCTCTCTCTCTCTCTCTCTCTCTCTCTCTATATATATATATATCTAAATATATATATATATATATATATATATATATATATATTGGCATGTGATCGAATGTTTATGAAAAACTTTCCGGATATAAAACATAAAATTTCTGCTAGTAGATTAAGGGAGTTGAGGCGACAGGGAAAGTCAAGGTTACTGGAGTGGCAGGCAGGGGGAGAATGGCAGGGTACGGCAGGGCATGCAGCAGGAAGGAGGGAAGGTGGCAGGGAGAAATAAGGCGGCAGACTGGTAGAGGGGTGAAAGAGAGAGAGGTGGGGTAGCAGGCAGCGGGGTAAAGGCGGAGAGTGGATGGAGTGAAGATTGTGGGGAAAGAAAGGGTGACAGGGCGAAGCGAAGGTAGCAGGGAGGGTGGAAGTGAAAGGGAGATTGAAGCAGGCAAGGTATGGAGCAAGGATCGTTGACAGCGTGCAAGGGGCGGTAGGGCAGCAGGGGAATGAGATGGCACACAAGGAGAGGTGCGGTGGCAGGGAGGGATGAGACTGCGAGGCGTAGCAGAGAAAATGAGGATGAAAGGGGAGGGAAGAAGGGAGGGAGGACAGGGCATGGCAGGGAGAATAAAAGCTGACAGGGGATGACAAGCAGGATGAGGGTTGGCAGGGAAGGGGAAGGAAGGAAGGGAGGACATGAAAAAGGGCCTAACAGAGATAACAGGGAAGGGCAAGGATGATGAGGATTGACAGGGAAAGAGGGATGGGCAGGGGGAATGAGGGATGCAGCGAGACCAGGGTAGGGCAGGGAAAATGAGGGTGGCAAGGAAGGGAGTAGGCACAAGGGAGGGAAGGGTAGGGTGAATGAGAGGAGCTGGCAGGGAAGGCACGGCAGGGCAGTAATGAAACAAGGGCAGGGCTTTATATTTTACAAGATAATTTTCTGGTAATGGTGGGAAATGAGCCACTAGGGAGGGTCGCTTCTCACAGCCCTTGCTCTCTCTCTCTCTCTCTCTCTCTCTCTCTCTCTCTCTCTCTCTCTCTCTCTCTCTCTCCTTATTATTATCATTCCTCTCATCATTCATCCTTCATTCCCCTCTTGTATCGTTCACTTCACTCTCACTCCGTCTTTTGTTATTATCCCTCAACCCTTATCTTTTATCGCTCATTCCCCCCCCCCTTTGTCGTCTGTTTCTGTATTCATTCCTCCTTTTTCCTTCTTTATCTTTATTAATTTTCTTTCCCATCGTTTGATCATTTCTTTTGTATTATTGTTCACTCTCTCTCTCTCTCTCTCTCTCTTTAAGTCGTCTTTCATTTCCCTTCTTTTACTATTTAAGTCTTTGATCATTTATATTCTTCCCTTTACCTTTCTTCCTCTTTTTTAACATTAATCTATTATTTCTTTCTCTTACCATGTCTCCCTTATCCATTTCTTTTATCCTTATCTCATTGGTCCTTTTTCCTTTGCTCTTAATTTCGTTACCCTTCCTTCCATACCATTTGCCATTCATTATCTTTCCTTCACGATTTTCTCTTCCTATTGTTTTTTTCTCCTTGTCTCTCTTTCCTTTCCATCGCGATTACTCATCTGTTTTTATCTGTAATCACCATCTTACTCATTATATTGTTTATTTTCATGTCAGCATTTCTGTTTCATTTCTCCCTCATTTTGCTTATTATGGTTATTATCCTCGTCTAACTTATGGCCAGTATTTTCCTTAATGTTTCCTTGTCATTTTTTTTTCAGCCTTCCTCTCTTATTATCCATCGCTCACTTTCTTCTTTTGATAATAGTTCTTTTATCACTGGCTTTCCTTCCCCCTCACTTTCCATTTCTTTCTTATCCTGGGAGGTCTCGCTTATCTTTTTAAATATTCCTTTATTAGCTCATCTCTTTCATAGTCCTCCTTGTATCGTTCCTCTCTCTCTCTCTCTCTCTCTCTCTCTCTCTCTCTCTCTCTCTCTCACTCCACATTCTCCACTCTTTCTCTCTTCCCTCCCCCTCTTCTACTCTGCTCCTTTCCCTCATATCCTTTCTCCCCTACTCGTATCCTCCCCTCTACTCTCCTCCATTTTCTCTTCTCATTTCTCCCTCTTCTCCCTCCCATCGTATAGTCTCCTCATACTTCTTTTCCTTCCCCTCCTATTTCCTTCCTCTCTCCTTCCTCATCCCCTTCTCCTCTCTCTTTCTTCCCTTCCTCAACTTCCTCTTGTCCCTCACTCTTCTCTTCTCTCTCTTCCTTCCCCTCCTCCTCTCTCCCCCTCTCTCCCCGCCATCTTCCTCTCCCACCGGATACTGCAGCAATTTCTTAGACCGCTTCTTTTTTTCTTCCACCATTTTATTTTTTTTTCCACTCCTTAAGGATCATGTAACTGGCCGATGACCCCCGAGAGGAGAGTCACACGGGAGTCCAGCGGGGTCCGGTCGGCGCGTAGAGTTAGGTTTGCTATAGTTAGGTGGAGTCAAGTAGAGTCACATCAGCTTTAGAGATGCCAGAGTTAGAAAGAGTTAGAGTAAGGCAGAATTATACAGTTAAGTAGACGTAGAGTTTGGTAAAGTTAGGTAGTTAGGCAAAGCTAGGTAGAACTGTGGAGAGTTGGGCAAGAGGCTGTAGAAATAGGATTTGCTAGACTTAGAGCTAAACTAGAAGTAGAATTAGAGTTGCTGTAAGTTAGGCTGGGGATAAATCTGATTCGCTGAAATAATGATCCGTAAACATAAAGAGTTCTAAGGGACAAAAACAGAAGGAGTTGCCCCCCATCCCCCCCTAAAAAAAAAAGGTTGACAAAGGTATGCAGAACTGCCAAGAAAGTGGAAAAACAGTACTTCCAAAAGGTCTTTCCAAAACAGATATAGTTGCAAAAAAATTAAAACTGACTGTCAAAGCCTCAGGGTTATAAGATGAAGAGGAGGATAAAATAAAAGTTGCAAGAAACAGAATAGTCACCAAAGAAAATTGATATCCATAGCTAGGTTGAGAGAGAGAGAGAGAGAGAGAGAGAGAGAGAGAGAGAGAGAGAGAGAGAGAGAGAGAGAGAGAGAGAGAGAGAAGGGAGAGGGAATCAGAAAGGAGGAAGAGGATCGAAAGAAGAATCCTGGAGGGCAGGAGGAAGAATGGTGGAGGGAGGGAAGCTTAAGGAGTGGGAGAGGAAGCATGAGGGTTAAAACAGGGAAGGGACGGGAGAAGAAGAAGAAGCAGAAGAAGGAGGGGGAGGAGAAAGAGGAGGAGGAGGAGGAGAAAGAGGAGGAGGAAACAAAAGACAGCTGGAAGGAGGAGGAAGAGGAGAGAGGGGGGAGACTGGGTATTGAAAAAAGGGAAAGGAAGCAGCTTAAAGGGAGGGAGGGAGGAAGACAAAGAAGACGGGTGGAAAGAAGGGAGAAGAAAGAAGGAGAGGGTAAAGAACAAGGAAAAAGAAAGGAGAAGCGATTAGAGGTGCAGAAAGAAGGATGAAGGAAAGAAGGAAGTAGTAGGGTGGAAGAAGGGACGAATAATGTAAAGAGAAGAAGGAGGAAAAACCAGGAGGTGAGGGCAGAAGAGGGAGAGGAAGAAGGGAAAATGGACGGAAAAGAGATGGAGAAGATTGGAGAGAAGGAGGGAGGAAGGGAGGAAGAATCCTGTATAGTGAGAGGCAGCTACGAAAGAGGGCTGGAAGGATGGGAGGTAGAAAGGAAAAGGAGGGGAAAGAGGGATGAAGGAGAGGGGAGAGAAAAAGAGGCGGAGAGATGGAGGAAACAGAAGACGGCTGGGAGAAGATGATGGAGGAGGAGGAAGAAGAGGAAAGCAAGAGATGGGGGAGAGGTGGGAGGAGGGGAAGGAGAGAAAGATTAGTCTGGAAGGGGGAAAAGAGGGAGGCAAAGAAGTAAGTTGGAAGAAAGAAGAAGAAAAAGAAGAGAAGGGATGCGAAGAGAGAGGAGGATGAAGAAGGAGGGTAAGACAAGGAGGGAAGAGAAGAGGAAGAAAGCTAAGGTAAGGGAAGAAGCCGAAGACGGTTTGAAGGACGAGAGGGAGGAGGAGGAAAGGATGGAAAAACAAGAGGAGGGGAGGCAAGGAAGGGGGGAGCGGAAGAAGGGTGGAAGGAGTGGGGATGTGAGAAAGAAAGTATGAAGGAGAGGAAGACGATGGAAGAAGGGGCAAGCGAGGAGAAGAAGGGGAAGAAAACTCGAGGGAGGGAGAGGGAGGAAGCAGAAGACGGCTGGAAGTGGGGTGCGAGGAGGGAGAAAATGGGGGGGGGGCTAGGAAGAAGGCTGAAGGAAGCAGAAGACGCCTGGAGTGAGAGGGGGAAGCAAAGAAGAAGGCTGGTAGGAGAGGAGGGAGAAAAAAAAGAGGGAAGGTAAGCGAAGGGGAAGGGGAGAAGCAGAAGAAGAAGGAGGGAGGGAGGGAGGAGGAAGGGGGAGGGGGAGAGGACGAAGGAGGTGGGGGGAGAGGAAGAAGGAGGTGGGGGGAAAGGAAGAAGGCTAGAGGGCGGGAGGAAGTCGGGAGCGTCTTGGCCGGAAGAAGTTATGAGCCGGCGTCAAGATTTACCGGAAGTAATAGCGGCCATTAGACCCGCCTGGGATAAACACAACCCACCCGCCCACGCCGCTTCCTCTCTCTTGTTTTTCTCTACCCGGGGATGAAACGTCGCTCTATCTCACCGTTCCACTCAATTTCAGTTCGTTTTCCATTATTTCAGAAGTTCTGGCGTGGATTGATGTAGCCTCTTTGTTGGAACAGGGAGGAGCGGGGCTGGGGTACAACATATAGTCTGTGACAGCTCCATTTTTCTTTTCTTCCTTTTGTGTGTGTGTGTGTGTGTGTGTGTGTGTGTGTGTGTGTGTGTGTGTGTGTGTGTGTGTGTGTGTGTGTGTGTGTGTGTGTGATGGATGCAGCGTTGACTTTTCTCTCCTCTCCAGACAAATTCATTTCTTTTTACTTTATTTCAGTGGATGTGGTTCTGATTAGTAAGACCTCAGCATTGCAAAATATAGCTGAAAAGAGAGTAAGGTAGCAGAGAGGGAGTCAAAATGCCTCTAAGAAAATCAGAGAAAAATATTATTTCTGAAGCCACAAGTGAAGCGCTTGCAGTCATTTTTATTTTACTTTTTCAGTTGTTTCAGAAGCTGAGGCCTGATTATTAGGTCCTGTTGTCAGAAAAATAGTGCTGGGAAGACTGCAAGATGAGATGAGATCAGCATGCTCCCCAGCTAATATTTCCTTATACTGTATTCCCCACCCAGAGATGAAACTTGGCTGCATTGCCATATTCCTGTTAATTTCATTCTTTAAGCCATTATTTCATAGTCAGAAATACAGTGGCTGGTAAGAACAGAAGGGAGTGACAACAAACATGTCTCGAACCAGCTACATTTTTTTTTTTTTTATTCTGAAGCCAGTATGGAAATGCCGGTCTTTCTCTCCTATCCAGTCAATTACAGTCCATCTTTTATTATTTGAGAGGCTGTGTCGTTGATGAATAACGTTCTCTGTTGTAGTAAGTTTCACTCCATCTCTCATAATTTCAGAGGCTATGTCGTTGATAGGTGTTGTTCCATCGTCCGAACAATAGCGCTAGAATGAGCAGGCAGTAGCCAAGATGGAGCCAACGTGTCCTTTAGCAATAACACATCTTTATTTTATCATTTTTTAGATGCATTTTATTAAACGGAGCTAAAACTCTGATCTGCACTCAATTTTAGTCCACCTTTTACTATTTCAGGAGCCGGATAGTTGCTTAATAAGGCTCCTATGTTGAGAAAATAGCGTTGGGATGAGCAGACAGTAGCCTAGATAGAGTCTGCATATTAGCTGGTAAATCTTATCTCAAGCCAGGGATGAAACTTGACTCTTTCTCCCAGTTCTAGACTATTTCAATCCACCCTCTATTATTTCAGAGGCTGTGGCGTTGGTAAACAGAACTCCATTATCGGAAAAATAGCGATGGAATGAGCCGACGGTAGTCGAGATGGAGCCAGCGTGTGCCTCAGCCAATCACAACACGGCTCTGGCTTGCCTCTCGCGGCGGCCATATTGCCTAGCGTCTCCCCCCTCCCGGGCCTACTTGGGGAGTTTGGAATTTCGTGGGGTCCGGCCGCGCCTCTCCTCCCCTCCTCTGCCTCATTTTCCGTGATTATTTCCCCCCCCCTCTCTCTCTCTCTCTCTCTCTCTCTCTCTCTCTCTCTCTCTCTCTCTCTCTCTCTCTCTCGGGAATCCTTCCCTCCATTTATCTCCCTTACTCACTTCCTTTATAAACCCTTCTGCTCACTCTCCTCCCCTTCCTCCATTCTTTCGTTTTCTCACGTAACTCCATCGTCTCATTCTCTTCTTTCTCTGTTTTCTTCTCCTGTCTCCATCGCTTGGTCCATTCCATCGCTTTCCGTGACTCCTTCCTTTCTCTCTCCTTCTCTCTCCAACAGCCGATAATGTGGAGGTCAATCCCAAGAGAGTGGGGTTGGTAGATCAGGAGGACAGTGTTTATGTGAGTGACTTATGAGTGTTTGTCTCCTGTGTGTGCTGCCCTCTCATCCGCCCTCTGCATTTACGCACACACACAAGCACTGGCAAATAAATACATAAAAGCACGGATAAAGACACACACACACACACACACACACACACACACACACACACACACAAAGGAACTATTCATGTACACACCCACATCATCGCCTACACGCACATTTATAAAAAGTTTGATACATACATATACGCACGTACATCACAGTACAGACGCACATAAAGGAGTTCATACACACACAGGCACAGGAACGTACACAGAGGAACGTACATAAGGACTTAAGAAATGTGTGCGTGTTAATTACATGATACGCGAGGGAGGGGCAGGGGTGGTAGGGCAGGTTGGAGGTAAGGGAGGTGCGAGGTGAGGTAGACGGGAGGGTGAGGGTACTTGATGTATGTGTGAGGTGAGGAAGGTAGGAGGTTAGGTAGGCAGGTGTAATAAGATAAGGTAGGTAGGAGGTAGGTGCGCAGGAGGTGAGGTAAGCAGGAGGCTACATAAGAAGGAGTTAGGTAGGGAGGATGTTAGGAAGGTAGGAGGTAAGGTAGGAAGGAGGTTAGGCAGGTGTGAGGTGAGGCATGCATGGATGAGTAGGGTTAAAGCTGAAGCGAGAGAGAGAGAGAGAGAGAACGAGGGAGAAGGAGAAGAGGGAGAGATAGAGGGAGAAGGAGATGGAAACTAAGAGGGAGACGGCGAGAGGAAGTGAGAAAAACTAGCTAGCGAGAAGAGGTGATCATTCCAACACAACTTCCTGCCCATCACACTTGATACAGGATACAGATACACTTACACACAGGATACACAGATACAGATGCAGCCGTAAAGGATGCAGGCATTTATATATACACACAGGATGTAGATATAGATACGATTATATAAAGGTAAGCAATAAATACATAAGACATTATCTACCTGTCATATATATATATATATATATATATATATATATATATATATATATATATATATATATATATATATATATATATATATGTTACGGAACAGAGAAAGATAATGTACACTTTAAGTGAGAATACTAAAAATCACTACTGTCCCGTAAAGTTCCAGGTTCAAAACAAAAGAGTTAGGTAAAATTACAAGTTAAAGTTTCATGCTCAAACTAACAATAAAACATTCAGGACTCATAAGGACAATGTAATGGCAAAAAACAAGTTAAATATATGGTTAACTGCAATAGCCTCTATTAACACGAAATTAGCATGAGTAAATTTATCTAAGTCAGCCCTGATAAAATGAGAAAACACTGGATAATGCTCAGTTAACGCAAGATATATTGTTACAGATACAGAATATTATAACCACTGGCTGATGATATGAATTACAAAAACTTTATTAGGCCTACGAATCAACACCTTATGCTATACAGTACAAGAACAATATGTAATAACACTTATACTCAAATTACACAGCTGCTAGATGGTTGGAGACTTCCTGAGCACTCACAATAATAACAACTGTACAGGGGAGGACAGAGATGTGAGCAAAATGAGGAGTAGATCTAAGTGGCAATTAATGCAGAGACTGAGCTCATTATATAGGGGCCGGCAGAGCTTGATACAACTAGTAAGAAGGACGCGCAAATGAAGCCAGAGGGGACAAAGAGTTGACACTCCTGCTCTGAACAACAGAAAGAACGACTTACTCTACTATAAGGGAGGAGGGGGGGAGTGAGGTAGAACACGCACTATGGAAGCCACGAGGCGAATCGTGATCAAACATGCAGCATACTGTACGTTAGAATTACACAAAGGATGATGAAATCATAGGCTATGTAACAATATACATACATACATACATATATATATATATATATATATATATATATATATATATATATATATATATATACGATTGACGTCACGATTTTCTTGAGAAATGAGTCACGGAGTACGTAGTGAGACAGAATGGTCAGAAGATGGAGATAGTGAGTACCTCTGAGTATATAGGTAGTGAGATTAGCAAGAATGAAAAAATGAGTACAGCAGGGAAGAGGGTTGCAAGTACGGTACACTGAAAGAGTTGACAAGGAACTGAAAAATGAGGATGGAAGTAAAAAAGTCGTTGCATCATATTGTGATACCTACATTAACGTATGGAAGTAAAGTCTAAACTTTGCTGGAAGGACATAAGTCAAGAGTGAGGGGGGTGGAAACGAGTTGGCTGAGACGAGCGTATGGAGTTAGATGGAGATACAGAAAGGCAAATGAAGAAATCTGGTAGCTTTCTGGTGTGGGTGTGGATGTGATGGAGAGTGCCAAGAGGATTACCCTAAGATGGTTCGGCCATGTGGAGTATATGGAGAGTGGCAGACTGAGTGTGTGAGAAATGGAGCGGGAGACCAAGGATGAGATGGAAGGATGGGATGAAGGGTGACAGAGGTGCGGCATGGAGTGCCGCCTGATGGCAGAGGAGAGGGCGATGTGGAGGCGATTTATTCGTTGCCCCCTCTTGCTGCATTAGAGCGTCTGGCAGTAGGAAGACAGGCAATCTGATAAATACATTCAATATACAAACTGATAAGACGCAGATACAAAGATATACACGTTGACATAAAGATGCATTTATACGGATATATAAGATGATGGGCAACCATGCAGGATGTGGATATAAACGATACAGGTGCACAAATACACATTTTTTGTCAGTCTATACATAAAGGAACAACACCATTTCACTGCGGGAGGATGATAGCCAGAATTTACCCTTCCCCATACTGGCTGAGTACGAATTAGAAAAGGTGTCTGTAGGGAGAGCAGTGCTTGCGGAAGTGTTTGTGTATGTAAGTCTGTGTGTCATCATTTCGACTATAATTATCATAGCACATGACTGGATATACGATAAGCCTAGCACTCATTTTTTAAGTCTGCCATGGGTGTTTCGAATCCAAGCCCAGGGCATCACAGAACAGTAAGTGAACATATTACGACTGAGGAAGGCAGATAATGTGAAGTAGAGGGAGGGGGACAGTATGAAGAAGAGGCAGCATGACGGAATAAGGCAGGATGAGGGAGGATTAAGGGGCAGCATGAGGGAGGGGGTGAATAGGTAATATGAGGTGAGCGAAGGAGATAGTATGAGAGAAAGATAGCAAAGTGAGGGAGGGGGAAAAGGCAGTACAGTTGAATGAAACGGGGGTGAGTAGCCTATGAGGGAGGAGTTAGGGGACTGCATAAAGGAGAGGTGAGGGGACAATGTGATGGAGAGGCGAAAAGGCAATATGAGGAAGAGGAGAGAGCGGTATGATGGAGGGAGAGGAGACAATATGAGGGAGAGGAGAGAGATAGTACTGGGCTAGAGAGAGGGCAGTATGAGGGAGGGGAGGAAGAATATGAGGAAGGGGAAGGTCAGGGTAAGGGAGGGGGAGGGCGACATGAGGAAGAGGAGGAGGCAAGATAAGAGAAAGATGAGGGACGTAAGGTGAGCGGGAAGGGTTAATATAAGGGATGGATGAGGAAATAATATGAGGGAGGGCTTAGGCGTGCAGTATGAGGCAGGGATGAGGGAGGTGAGGCAGGACACACCGGCTGGGTCCACATTCCTCCACCTTCAGGACACAGTGGATCGATACCCGTCACCTGGCCTACATACCAGCCCCTCCTGCCTCACCCCTGAGCTACCCTGCCTCACCTTACCCTGCCTCACCCCACCCTGCCTCACCCCACCTTGCCTCACCCCACTTTGCCTCACCTTACTTGGCTCACCTCATGCCATTCTTACACCTGCCTGTCTGACTCCCATTCTTTCTTCATCTGTCTGTCTCACCACGTCCCTCCCCTTCTTCACCTCATGTCTTCCTTCTCCACCTCATACCTCCTTCTCCACTCCTTTCATACTAACTCTTGTTTTATTTTTTTCTTTACCCTCCACTTGACAATGTCAGAGGAGGGTGTTGTTATCACTGGGATCAGTAGGTGTCCGTCAGTAGAGTTGGGCGAAAGGGCAGCAGAGTGGCCGCCGGGGCATAGAGACTTCGTTTCCGGGCCAGAGCTTAGAAAGTATTCACCATAGAGTCATGAAATTTCCTATAGCCATGTGTCTTATAGCGAACTGGTGCCTTTTGACAGGCAGAATGCTGTGTCTTAATTTTTTTTTTTTCTTTTTAATAATGTAAAAGTAAAAACAATGATTTTCCCAGGGGTTTCAATGCAACCTGCGCAAGGAATCTGAAGGGCCCAGGTTATGTATCCTCAAGGCGTTCTCCTTACGTCCACCTTTAAAAGAAAAGATGAGGGGGTGAGGCTGGCTGGCTTTGTTTGTTTGTTTGTGGGTAAACAAGATACCTCACGAACGGCTTGAGCTATCAACATGAAACGTTCAGGGTATCAAGATATGGCCATGATCTTGGACGAGTTCGAAAATGGGCACTGGGGGTCAAGGTCAAGGTCATTTTGATGACCTTGACCTTGACCTCCCCTCCCCCACACACAACCACATCGCCCTCAAGAACACCACCATCCAAACCTTGCTAATCATCATCGTCTCAATCCCTACAATGTCCTTTCGT
The DNA here is from genome assembly GCF_032717465.1 of Coenobita brevimanus. Taxonomy (NCBI): domain Eukaryota; kingdom Metazoa; phylum Arthropoda; class Malacostraca; order Decapoda; family Coenobitidae; genus Coenobita; species Coenobita brevimanus. Next base: position 51,557,669 of record NC_137046.1, read on the forward strand.
AAAAGAGCCTACATATTCCTCGGCCAAACCTTATAGCTGCCATTCCTCATCCCTCAATACCAGAGAATCATTCACTTCTCTAACATGCCCCTATAATTCTGTACCACAGTGCCTCTTCACTTTCATCGTGTCTAGTGCGGTGCTTTATCACTAATAGAGATTATTTGGAAAAAATATTGTTTAGGTAAGGATGGACTTGGTGAGGAATGATGCTGGAAATAACTCTCTCTCTCTCTCTCTCTCTCTCTCTCTCTCATATATATATATATATATATATATATATATATATATATATATATATATATATATATGCCAATCACTCGCTTAGTTGAAGTCTCCATTTCCGTAAGGTAAAGGCGGGTATGTATCTCCGTAGAGTAAGAAAGTTAAGGTGAGGGTAGGGGCCGTCTTATGGTCGGTCAAGGAGGCTCACAGGCACCTCATCCTTATCAGTACATTTCTGCCTACAACGTGTCAGTATTGTTGTCTGTGTTATGCATGCAATATTATTGGGTATTGAAAAGGAATGAATAACATTTAAGGAAATAATTAGGTGTGGGGTTGATAATATATCACGATGGAGTAAGTGCTAGATCTCTGATTAGGTTTTATTTAGAATTGTCACATATTGTTTTAGTCTGCTGCTTTTTGACCTCATTCCTTCTTACTGCTCTTTTAATAGGTGGATAACAAAGTTATATATATATATATATATATATATATATATATATATATATATATATATATATATATATATATATATATATATATATATATATATATATATATACATATATATATATATATATATATATATATATATATATACATATATATATATATATATATATATATATATATATATATATATATATATACCTATCTGCGTGTGTGTGTGTGTGTGTGTGTGTGTGTGTGTGTGTGTGTGTGTGTGTGTGTGTGTGTGTGTGTGCGTGCGTGTGTGCGCGCGCGCGCGCAAGCTCGTGGAAGTGTCGTAGTGTAATCTGTTGTGTATATATGTATGTATGTATATATGTATGCGTGTGTATCTGTGATATGGTATGTATGTAAGTATATATGTATGTGCGTATGCTTGTTTGCTTATGGTATGTATGTATGCACATGTGCTTTTATGCATGTTTGTTTGGATGGCTGCATTCACGATCGTATGCATGTGTCAGTATGTATGTTCTGGGAAGTAATAGATTTTGTGTATGTTCTTGCCTATGGATGGATGGATATGGATGGATGGATGGATGGATAAGTACGTGTGTATACAACCAGAATATATACATCCCCTCCATACACCATACACCTTGAGGTCTCGTATATATGTCAGCCTCCTGCTCTCCTCCTCGTTCCTGTTCACACACGGACGCCGAAGACTGTGACGGAGTTTTTGCTACACTGATTTTCTTCCTCCTTCATGACATGTGTGGTGACGGTGACGCATAGGCTAACTCTCTCTCTCGCTCTCTCTCTGTTTTGTGTGTGTGTGTGTGTGTGTGTGTGTGTGTGTGTGTGTGTGTGTGTGTGTTGTCTACCTATCCACCCGGCTATCTTTATATAATCTGTGTAAAAGAGTGATTATTGCAGCTTTAACTCCTCCAGCCAGAGGGAGTCTTACGTATTACATTATTGTTACTGACAGATTATTTTATTCAACAAAGAAAACACCACTGGCATGGAAGGCGTAAATGAAGGCTAAATATATCTCCTCTCGTAAATCATAATAATTTCATAATCTAATCGATGCGACGTGATTAAATTCTACACAAAATAATCTGTCACCTGTCTTTTAGGACTGGTGTTAGTATTTGTTCTTGTTGTTGTTCCTGCTGCTTCCAGTGCCGGTCTGTCTGGCCATGGACACCCCTCAACCACTCTCATGATGTCCTTAATCATTTTTCTTGCTGTGTCCATGCTTCTTTGTTGAACTTATAAGAATTTTTTTTTTTAACTCTAATGACTTAGATACTGTATGGTCTTCATTAACCCCCTTCACTGTGAGATGGAACTTCTAGCTGAATAAAATAGTCTGGAAATAGCAAAAATAAACTAGAATAAGTGCCTATCGTATTGAAGTGCTTAGAGGCTGGATGAATAAGCCTGACTCACTTCCTTCAACCGCTTCAGCCCGAGGACGTGTTTGATGTAATTTTTTTTCTACTACCTGATGATATTATGGGAAGACCTTTTTAAGTGCAATGGAGATATGATCCTAAACACTTCGTTGGCACAGCTTCCCTCGTTGTAGGTCAAATCGCATGGAGGAAACAAAAATAAAAATACAGAAATCCTCAGGTTCAAGTTGTTAATCTTATCAGCCTGAGTACGTCTTGTTTAGATTCATACCACCAGGCGATATAACTTAGGAAGGATCTCTTGCACTAAAGGGGCAGAGTTTTTAACCATTTCACATAAGTCGTCCTTTTTTTTTTTTTTTTTTTTTTTTTGGAGAGAGAGAGAGAGAGAGAGAGAGAGAGAGACAAAGAATGTGAGTGAGTCAGGCAGGGATGACAGTGGTGGTGATGACGTGGGCTGACATCATCATAACGGAGATGGCGGACCCCTGGACCATTACCATCGCCACTGAACCGCCACACCACACCAAGAGGCACTGGCTGTGGGTGTGGAGGTGTGGGCGTGGGCAAAGGGTGGAGGTGTGGGCTTGGGCATGGGAGTGGAGGTGAGGGCGTGGCATGAGGGTGGGGGTGTGCGTAGCGAGGATGTGTGTATAGGCTTAAATGTGGAAGATGGACGAACTGACCTGAATTGAAAAATAAAGTAGATGTGCAGTTTCTTCCTTTGCATTCAGAGAAAACATGGAAACTGCATACCTAGTACTGGGATATGCGTGCCGATTTGACTGAAGTCTAAAAAAATATTACATCCCCATAAAATGTAAAGAAAAAAAAACGTGATCGCAATGGTGCCATATTTGAAGGGGTGTTGTCCCAGGATACACTGAGGGGTCTGACCCTTGCAAAAAATAATGGTGAAAAAATTTTCGTAGTGGAAGACATTATTAAGGAACCAGACTAACTGACTTGAGAAGTTTTCTTGAAACCTATGTGTTCATTTTCCCTCTTTTCTGATCGATTTTATTTTTGGGAGGGGATTGAAACCCCCCAAAATCATTGGTGGGTCTCTTTCCCTAAATATCAGATTACGAATTCGAGTCCATTTTACTACATACTCTAAAATATCAAAGCCTTATTTACCTTCCCTTCACTATTTCTGAGAATTTTTACTTTATTAAAAGAGGCTGACCCCCTACAGAAAATCATGGTTTGGAAAATTATTTACAGTTGAATACCTACGGAGTAACTAGACAATCTCACCTGGAAAGTTTCATTCAGATCCACTAAATAGCCTAGGAGGAATTATGACGCAACACACACACACACACACACACACACACACACACACACACACACACACACACACACACACACGCGCGCGTGAGAAGGAGAGAGAGAGAGAGAGAATTGTGGCAGCAAGATGAATGAAAAAGGGATATTTCTGATAAGCTTCTCGACCTACTTTTGAGAGAGAAAAGTGCTATATCAACATGGATATCATTCTCAACCAATACAGAGCAACAATTACTGCTTAGCTTCTGAGTGAAAATGGTCTCTTTCATAATTCACCTACAAGAGGCTAGTAAAGGTCTGACACCATTTTAGCTCTCAGCCGTAGTGCTCATCTCCGTAGCTCAGAACCTGGGATAAAAGACCATTGCATCATCCAGGTTACCACAGTTACACGTGCCAGCTCTGGCTGTTATCTGAATACTCACCATGTCTTCCAACCACAAAGGGTCGAGTGGCACACAAAGTTATCAGTAACTGTAGCTATACGAAATAGCTGAGAAGTGGTCTCATGTTGGTATAGCAATTTTTACTTAAAACAACTTCCCAAAGTTTCTCAGAATTTTTCTGGGAATCTCTGTAGCGTTCAAGAGGCGGGGACGGTCACCGGGGAGAGAGGGAGGTAAGGGCAGAGAAAAATCAATAAATAAAATAATCAGATATAGGGGTACATTATGAGGGAATCTCAATTTCAGTAGAAATGGTATGATGAGGGCCGAAATTATAATCATCACTATTGTCAAACGTTTCGATATCTCATGTAAATCTCAGTCATTATTATTTTATTTCAGGTCACCGAAAATGACATGAGATGATGTTGAAACGTCTGACAACAAAGATGATTTTTTTTTTCCTCATTATATTGTTCCTACTGAAAAATAATAATGTAGCAAACTCGAATGAAAGTAACACAGAGGGAGATGTTGGAGAGATAATACCGAAGTGAACTCGGCTGAGAGTAGCAGAGTACTTTACTCTTTTTACTTTAACTTTTCTTAAAATTGCAATCTCTCCGTCTTAAGCCTTGAGTTAAACAATGAATTAACAGCGAATATGATGCTCATCACAAAGAAGTGCGATGTAAAGGATGTAGAACCGTAGCACCATCTTGTACTCAAATTGAGCTACATGCAATATACTGCAAGAGGACGAAAATCTGGGTCCAGTTAAGATGAAAGACTATAATAGAAATGCGATATGCCAAGGATAGTTAAATGACTGAGGGTGACAAAGAGGAAACTGACAATAATGATAGTGAGAAAAGGTGTGATAAAGATGCCCTGTAGTTATACTGCACATTTTGATTCAGAGTGATATAGGAAACAGTGGTACAAATGGCAGTGAAACAGAGAGGTGTGGCATAGATAATTATGCACGAGACACTATTTAAGTTAACGTAGGGGGAACCGTGGTGAAAATAATAGCAGGAGAGAAGTTTAGCTGTGTGCAAGAAAGCCTTGTACCTGATATAAACGCAGCATTATAAGCCAGGACGTAGGAAGAGGTATGGCATAGATGATGGTGTGGCAGAGATGATTATGGGGGAGAAATTTATGCTTGATTACGTAGCTGTGACAGAGAGGGTGTGAAGCAGCCAAGGCAACCACCTCAATTCTGAGCCGAGTACAGCTGGAAATAGGAATGTAGCTAAGAGACAATTGCTTTCGAGTAGGAAAGAGTATCGTGTATTACTCTCTCTCTCTCTCTCTCTCTCTCTCTCTCTCTCTCTTTCTCTCTGTATCTACTTATCTATCTACCTATCTATCTATCTATCTATATATGTATATAAGAAATATTATAATCACAGATAATGTGAAAAAATCGTGGTTAAAAAAACTGCATTCACATAAAACGTGAAACTGTAAAAAGAACTCTGTATTATAAGAGAGAAATATTTATTCGAAGAAAGCATATGATTCATTCGCTTTCTCGAAGTTAAAGAGATGGAAAAAAAAAAAAAAGATCTGGATGTATAAAGAATATACATTTTCTCAACAAATAATTTTTTATATTTTTTGCTACATCAAGATAATATTATTTAACTAAGAAAGGCTCTCTTACTGTAAAAGAATATGTGAGGGTTATAGTTATACACTGATTCCATATACATAAAGAATTATAAGTTCGTGTCCAAAAAAAAAAAAGTTGTAAACCGTATTTCTTCTTTGCTGCAAAACTCTACAAAACTGAGGAATCCATGACAGCGAAAAGAATAAACATAGGAATATATCAGTCACCAAAAGCAAGTTCAGTTATTAACATAATTTTATCTTTATTATATCCTTCATGAGAGAAGATTATTGTCAACAAATCCAGTTCATTCAGAGCACTCTTAATCAACTATCTAAACCGTATTGTACGGTTCAGCAGAAGTTAAAAAACAACACTTTATTTTAATAAACAACAGCCAAAATCTCTGTCAGTGGGACCTCTGTTTCATTTTTATAGGAAAAATTGTTGGAAGGCAGCAAAAGTTTGTGTTTTACAAGACAGACTGAACACAAAAGAGTCAAAATCAAGACAATTCATTCCGATACATCTGAATACAAAGGCTTAAAGGACTGGAAGTTTTAGGCAGACTGAAACACAGACTGAGAAAGGGATTTGCTTTCTGTCCACCAGGACCTAGTGTGTGGCTCGGTACGGTACATGAGAGGGCCAGCCGTCGCTCGAGGCATTTTTTATCCTTGGACCTATAAATCATAGTCATTACTTGCATAATTATAATGATTACCCTAAATTAAGGTAATTACCCTAAAAGTGGAAGCCATGGTGGCGGAATCGATAACTCACCGTGGGTCTATCCTGCTACCGCCCCTAAATCGTCCCTGGCACACACCAGCGCCCGTATTCTCGTCGGATAAGGAGGCTCTCGCACCTCTTCCTTAATGAATTATTTTTGGTAATGGCTGGTTAATATCCGTCTGTACGTTATTTAGGCAGAGTAAGACGTTATTAGACGGATTTAAGTAACACATGAGAGGAGAGTAAGGTGTAATAAGCAATATCAATCACTGACAGTAAGAAAAGGTGTTAGGGAGCTTCTTTACGCGACAAGAACAGGGGCCAAAGAATATCGGGGCTACAGGTTAGGAACATTGATCTTAGCCCTACAGTTGGAAATCATCGTCCCAAGCTTAATAAAATAGTATGGAGTTAAGAAAAAATTATTGTCATAGTCCGTCAAATAACTGAAAGGTTCTTGGACTACAATTATAAATAATGGAAAGAGAGAGAGAGAGAGAGAGAGAGAGAGAGAGTTTCTTACCCTTCACACACTCTTTGTTCACGAAATATGTACAAGGTGCCATGTGGGTGGAGTTATGGGAAAGCAATATTTCGATTGAGAGAGAGAGAGAGAGAGAGAGAGAGAAGAAGGGAGGGGAGAAGAAATTCCAGCACCTAAAAATATCCTTCCCCAAGTCAAAAGTTCTCAGTCATTCCATTGCACTGCCTTAAGGAATACTGAGGGAAGTACTGAGTTTATGACAGAAATAAAGTCAGTCATAGTACCCTTTTGGCTTTGACCTCTTCATTACAACGATGTGTTTTTCATCAGGATACCATCTGGCCAGTATATGGTAATTTGGCACGCTCGGTATGTGGTGATATGACGTGTATGTGAAAATGTGATGTATGTGATGATGTGACGAGTACTTGATTAGAATGTGAAGCTATGTGGTTAGAATAAAATATGTGGTACCGTGACGCATGCGGCAATAAATCTGGTGTTTGTCTTATTGCAATTGGGAAATATGTGACAAAGTACTGAATCTGTGATGATGTGGCGCATGAGGGAGAGTGGCATGTGAATAGTGTGGTGTGCAAGGCAGTGTGTTGTGCGAGAGAGGGTGTGGTGTACGAGGAAGAGTGCTGTGTGCGAGGTAGAGTGTGGTGTATAAGGGAGAGTGTGGTGTATGAAGGAGAGTGTGGGTGTATGAGGGAGAGTGTGGTGTATGAAGGAGAGTGTGGCGAATGAGGGAGAGTGTGGTGAGCGAGGGGGAGTGTTGTGTGCAAGGGGGAGTGTGGCGTACGAGGGAGAGTGTGGTGTACGAGGGAGAGTGTGGTGTACGAGGAGGTGGTGTGTGCGAAGGAGAGTTGCAAGAAAAAATAATGAGGTTTATCGAGGTCTGCGGAAGTATGCCATCTCTGAGATTGTGTAACAGGGTAGACTAGGGCAGTAGAATTAGTTACCCCTCCCCGCCACACTGAACGATTGGGGGTTTATAAATATTAGATTACGTTGGTGTTGGCGGGGGTATGCGGCCACAGAGTGATTATTTATTTATTTATTTATTTTTAAACAAGTATAAAAAACAGTAAATTACGGAAGTATGCATATACTTAGTTCGTAAGCTGCCTGCATAAAACAAACACACACACACACACACACACACACACACACACACACACACACACACACACACACACACACACACACACACACACACACACACACACACACACACACACACACACACACACACACACACACACACACACACACACACACACACACACACACATAAATTTCACGCGACATACATAAATAACAACGGTAAAAGCGTCCACATACCCACAGACGCACATGCTAGACATAAACATGCACATACCAGACATATAAGTGCACATAAACGTACACGTAAGAGTAACACCAATACGAGAGAGTTATGATACCAGGTATACACACAGACACTAATGCACACACACATACACACGTCCAATCATATACTTACATACACACTCACACGTACACATATCAGAAAGCGAAACGGGGCAAACAGCTGTCAATATATACACAGTGTGAGGCAAATACAGTATATCCCGCAGATGCATACATACACGCGCACACGCACAGTACATACATACATTGATGCATAAATACACACATAAATACATTCATACATACATACATTCAAACAGCACAATAAGGTTCTTCGAAGTCAGTGCAAATGTCATTCTCTATATTTATCCGTCTGTCTGTCTGTGTGTCTGTCTATCTATCTCTGATCGATGAATACTGCTGTCTGCAAAAATGTATCCAAACTGATACGAACACAAGTATTTCACCTGCACACGCACACATCTGCTCGCACACGTATATGAGAACACACACACACACACACACACACACACACACACACACACACACACACACACACACACACACACACACACACACACACACACACACACACACACACACACACACACACACAATACCAGACCCGGCCACATCCATCCATAAGACACCAGAAAATTAGCATTACTCACGAACACACAGACACAGACACACATACACACAGACGTACACACACATGCCACAGTGTGTACCACCATGACAGTAAGCGCAAGAACACACATTTCTCTCTCTCTCTCTCTCTCTCTCTCTCTCTCTCTCTCTCTCTCTCTCTCCATAAACTGCATTTCATACACAGTACAGTTTACATACACCCACTTTCTCGCATACATGTACACTTTAACACAAAATCTTACATACATACATGCACACACAAGGACACACACACACACACACACACACACACACACACACACACACACACACACACACACACACACACACACACACACACACACACACACCACTGAGTCATACAGCCATAGCAGGCAACAAACACACAATACACGATTACTCACGTTCATGCACGTACACACACACACACACACACACACACACACACACACACACACACACACACACACACACACACACACCATTTCCGCAACACAGCCCCAAAAGAGCCCCAGGTACTGTGATGAACACTGAAAAATACACCATGCACACATGTAAACACTTGAATATTTTAGCACATACATACACACTTACACACATATACAGTACACTTACAGATATACATACTTATATAGATACTCACATATGCACATGGGCGTCATGCAGTCAAATACACGACCATTCGTCTATACACATACAATCATACACTTGCACATGGCCATACACTCAAATGCATTATCTTGCACTCTCGCACACAGTTTTCTCTCTCTCTCTCTCTCTCTCTCTCTCTCTCTCTCTCTCTCTCTCTCACACACACACACACACACACACACACACACACACACACACACACACACACACACACACACCACCACCACCACCACCACCACCACCACCACCACCTCCGCCTCCACAAGGCCACCTTCTGGTATGCCGTGGTCGATGGATTTTCTAGCCTTCTATAACTACCCGCATTCCTCCTCCTCACCCATGTCTCGGCTCTAAAGTCTGAAGCTGAAGTTCGAGGTTTGAGGTCTGAAGTCTCAAGTCCGAATACCGAAGTCTGAAGTTAGAAATGTGAAGCTTGATTTCCCTCCAAAAGTATGAAATAGAAAATCATTGAGAAGATTTGTGGCGGGTTAGAGGGATAAAGTAATGGAATATAATAACAATAAAATGCCTTAAAGTATAAAAAATGTATGGGATTAAATAACAGGATAATATACTGGGATAAAATAAAGGAATGGCGTAGGGCGGTAAAAGAACAGTATAAATTAGGAGTTAAAATAACGGAAGGAAATAAAGCAATAAAATTAAGGAGAAACGGAACAAATGAAAATGTAAAAAAGAACCTTACGAAATAACGGGGTAAAATAACGAGATACAATAACGGAATATGAAGGAATAACGTTATTGAAGGACAAAATAATGGAGTATGATAATTTGGTAACAGAAACGGATAAATTTACAAGACTCTATGATGGAACTCTATAACGTGACTACTTATTTGGGAAATATAAGGAAAAAGTAACTACCATATATAAAGAACATCAGAATAGTTGGATATAAGAGCTAAATAAGGTCAAAATACTTGAATATAAGAGTTAAAGAATATCAAAATAATGAAATACCAAAGTTAAATAATATCAGAATTGCTGATTATGAAAGTAAAAGAATATCAAAATAACTAAATAACGTAGGTAAATAATATCAATATAGCTGAATAATGAAACAAAAGAATATAAAAATAAAAGAATACCATTGCAATGAGGTATTCCCACACCTGTATCCACCGTGCTCAGTCATCAATACATCCGAACTACCCCTGTGCAATATTCACACGCTGGAGTGGCGGCGATGTCTGGTATGCAGCATTTATCCGAACTCAGTCGGTTGTCGATCCGGAGCCGAAGAGATGGGGTACACATCATTTTGCTAGAAAGTTATCCCTTTCCAATTTGAATTCTTAAAAAGGAGGATTCAGAAATCATCTGATCCGATGAAGGTTCTATTTTATTTTATTCAAATCTAAATAACTGAGCCGAACAGAAGTCTGTATTTTTCCAGAGGCTGTTCAGTTGATGTAAACTACAATCCTCATCATCAGATTCTTAGCATTTGATCCAAACCATAATTTTATTTCTTGTTAAGATATGAACCATATGATCCGAACTACAAATCTTTTTATTCCAAATCCAAGCCATTTGATCTATAATTGTCTTTTTATTCATTTCTAGATTAATTGTCCCGAATTAGAGTCTGTTTTTATTCATCTTCTAAGTACCGTCTCAGAACTGAAGTTTTTCTCTTATCAAATTCCGAAGAATGGCACATATAAAAAATTTATCCTGATCCATAATATCTTTATAGCCGCTTTCAGCATATTAATATCTGATTTCATTTGATCCGAACCACATTTTTTTTTTCTTTTTCAAAGCAACTGACCTCAAGCAAGTCCTTTTCTGTCTGGCTCCAAGTCATCTGATGCGAACCTCTGTCTCTGTGTTAATGATTTTATTTCTCCTGTTCAGGGTTTGTGATATTATGACAGGCCAATGCTTTGTTTTTCATCCTTTAATTCTGTGTGTGTGTGTGTGTGTGTGTGTGTGTGTGTGTGTGTGTGTGTGTGTGTGTGTGTGTGTGTGTGTGTGTGTGTGTGTGTGTGTGTGTGTGTGTGTGTGTGTGTGTGTGTGTGTGTGTGTGTGTGTGTGTGTGTGTGTGTGTGTGTGTGTGTGTGTGTGTGTGTGTGTGTGTGTGTGTGTGTGTGTGTGTGTGTGTGTGTGTGTGTGTGTGTGTGTGTGTGTGTGTGTGTGTGTGTGTGTGTGTGTGTGTGTGTGTGTGTGTGTGTGTGTGTGTGTGTGTGTGTGTGTGTGTGTGTGTGTGTGTGTGTGTGTGTGTGTGTGTGTGTGTGTGTGTGTGTGTGTGTGTGTGTGTGTGTGTGTGTGTGTGTGTGTGTGTGTGTGTGTGTGTGTGTGTGTGTGTGTGTGTGTGTGTGTGTGTGTGTGTGTGTGTGTGTGTGTGTGTGTGTGTGTGTGTGTGTGTGTGTGTGTGTGTGTGTGTGTGTGTGTGTGTGTGTGTGTGTGTGTGTGTGTGTGTGTGTGTGTGTGTGTGTGTGTGTGTGTGTGTGTGTGTGTGTGTGTGTGTGTGTGTGCGCGCGCGCGCGTCTATTGGTTTCCTCTCATGTGTATTTGCTTAATGGCTTGTGTGTATGTGTGCGTGTTTTCTCGTAATGTGCCTAACCCTTTCCTGAACGCATTTCCATACATAACTAATTTCCTTGTGCTCTTTATATCCTTTATGTACAAGATAGTTCGTTCTCTAGTGATTTCCTTTTACTGTATATATATATATATGCTTGCAATTTCTATGTGAATAAATAAAACATAAAAACGGAATTTCACATAACATGATAAATACACTGCACATTCAGACGTATTTACCTCATGAAAAATAAGGGAATAACAACAGCGCTCTTTGTGAAACTATCGATCACCTGACCAGGGACACTTTTGCGGGCACTGTACCTAATTATCTCTGTTTGTCCTTGTTACCTTTGTGTGGGGGAGCTTGTGTATATGGGGGTGGGTGGGTGGCTGCTCATGTGTATGTGTGTGTGTGTGTGTGTGTGTGTGTGTGTGTGTGTGTGTGTGTGTGTGTGTGTGTTTCTTTTCCTATGTGCGTGTCCTTATTACCTATTGGTCGTTATTGCCACTGGTGTGCATACATGTACTGGAATTCATTTGTGTATGTGTGTGCATGTGTCTATCTGTCTGTATGTATGTCCATATTGGTTAAGTGTGTATGTCTTTTTGCCCTCTACCTGGCAAAGTCAGAGGAGGGTGTAGTTATCACTGGGATCAATAGGTGTCCGTCCGTAGAGATGGGCGGCAGGGCGGCTGGCAGGGCATAGAAATTTCGTTTCCGGGCCAGAACTCACCATAGTCATGAAATTCACATAGGCATGTGTGTTATAGGGAACTGGTGCCTTTTGATAGGTAGAATGCTGTGTCTTAAGTATTTTTTTTTTTTTATAATGAACAAGGAAGAAAAATCCAAAGATTTCAATGCGACCTGCACAAGGAATCTGACTGGCCCAGATTATATGTTCTCAAGGCGTTCTCCTTACGCCCACCCGTAAAAGAAAAGACTGGAGGGGGGGAGGTTGAGGGCCGTTATACGCTTGGTTAATGTGCAGGGAGGTGGTGGGGAATGTGCTAAGTTAGGTGGAGAATTACAACAGAGTCGCATTGCCTCTATTTATATTATGAGCATGCTAACTGTGAACATATTTGTGTGTGTACATTCATATTTCTGTGTTGCCTTTTGGTTTTCATGTACGACTTGTTCGAATGTGTGCTTCTGTAATTGTGTGAACATCTTTTCGGATCCGCCTGTGGAAGTTCAGTGTTGTCGATGTCGTCGTCTTTGTTGTTGCTGATGTTGTGTTTTTTGCTGTTGTTGTTGATGATGATGATGTAGTTGATGTTGTTGCTGTTGTTGTTGTTGTTGTTGTGTGCATGTGTCTGTTGTTGTTGTTGTTGTGTGCATGTCTTTTTTTTTTTATCTGTATGTGTGTTACTTTACTAGCATGTGCAATCTTTCTCATTTGCTCTTGTATCATAATAACCTCTATGTTTACGTTATTCCCCTTCACTTTCTGCCTATTTCGATCTCGGTCCTCGAGTTTCCCAGTTTCCTGTCTGTATGTACTTAAGTTTCTTTGTCTCTGTTGCATCTACTGTCTTAAACACCCGTATATGTGTATCACCTGTGTTTGTATTTCTTTTACCTGTATGTTTTGTTTAAGGACTTGTATGATTGTCTTCTGGCCATAAATCATATTCTGGCGTGAAAGGTAGTGTATTATACAGAAGGTGATTAAGGTTGCGTACTTGTACCCAGAGGTAGAAGTGGTGGGTGATGACGACCATTATCTACTCACTTGATGTAGTGCTCCCTACTTCTTCCTTCACCTATATCATTCTATTTCTTTGTCTGTCATCCTTTTTTCTTACTCCTCCCTTTCCTCTCTGTCACTTTTTGTAACTCTTCTTTCCACTTCAGGTGGTTCTACACTGAGTGACAAGTCTGATGGTTTCCTATAACCCAGTTAACTATTTACAACGCTGGGTTGTAACCACGTAGCCAGATCATGGGGTGAAGAGGAGTTTGGGGTTGATTAACTACAACAACAGGCATAAATGAGGTGCAGGGGAATGTGAATACGGGGTAATGGTGGCAGAACAGAAAGAACGTGTACTGAAAGAGGTAATTTGTGGCGTATGTTATTATACGAGTAATTATGGTACATCAGTCTTCATAACCATTATCTTAACCCAAATTTACATTGCTGTGAATGAGGTTTTCGGGTTTTACATACAAGAAAATTAAAAACACAAGAGTAGGAGAAATTTCATCACAATGTCCGATGAAACGGTCAAGCATTCAACCATTCATCGTTCACGCCTTAAAAATTTTTCACTTTATCCCACAGCTGATTAACATCCTTACTGTTGTGCTTCCGTTTATTAAGTCATTCTTGCAGCACACGTAAGGTAGATCCATGCTTACTTCCACGTAAAATAAATAATAATAAGGCTTAAATTCTCGTAAAGAGAAAGATTGGAAGGGATCAGGAGAGGGCACGAGTATACTTTTTATCAGTCCTAATAAGTCCAGAACAACGCTCAGTTTACTGTCGGAAAAAGCTGTGTCTGGAATGCAGCACAAAGAATCTAATGGAGGAGGTAAAAAAAAAGAAAGCTGGTGAATATTTGAAGGTTAGATGTAAAGCAGGAAGAATGAGGAGAAAGAGACACGCAGACAGTGAATATTGGGTACACCAACTGTAAGTCGTAGTCTGAGTAATTAGATTTGTTGTAAGCTTGACCCTTGTGCTGCGACGGACGTCCTTTGGGTATTAGATTCAGGCTAACACAGGACGATTTCTTTTCAGCCGAGAGAAATCCTCGTCTAGTGGAGTAGGACCGTGGGTGTGGTAGATAGGTTTGTGGTGGTTGGTTGAAGTCGACATCACACATCACATCGTTGCACCGTTATCCTGTCACCTCATACACGCCTCACAATATCACACTGTCACCAAGAGTATACACATCGCACTGACACACCTGCATCACCTAATATGACACACACATGACACTGCGACATCTACATTACGTAACATTACACGCATATCACACTGCTACACCTACATCACTTAACGGTACGCATACACATCACTCTTCCACACCTACATCACCTAATATTACACACAGATCACACTGTATCACCTAACATTACACATGCATCACACTGTTTGCCCAAACTTCTAGCACCTCACACGTCACGTACCACAACACCTCCACGCGTACCACACTGCCATACCCACATCACATACGCATCACACAACTGGTGAAATTAAGCAATGTCCCCTTGAACACACATGTCTCACAGTTACATCCTCGTTTCCATATTCACACACTTACCACATTTTCACCTCGTCATGTCACCTACACACAGATTGCACACTCACACCTACAATATGTCATTTCTTGCACACACAACTCTCTTTACCGGCAGTATCGTCTTTTTCTATTGACACATTAAACTCTTACACCACATATTATTTACATACATGGTACTGTCACTTAGAATATAATATTGCGTTATATTTAATACCTTCACACAACGACCTCACTCTTTTAAAGCAACGTCACATCAGTATTACGCCACAACTTCAGTAATGTGACATCCCACATATCACATTTTATCATACCAGCATCACACAAACACATCACACTGTTACGCCATAGTCACTGCAGCATCACAAGGCTACTTCAGTGATGTATCAATCCATCATCATAATCTTTCTTACCAACATCACACTCAGACATCAACCGCATCACCTGCTTCCACACCCAAATAATATGCAGCCACAAACATATCACTCTCACACCATCCTCACTATATCACATCACTCCTTCACCAACATAACGTCCCACATACCGTATCTCTGTTTTCCATACCAGCAACAACAACAACAACAACAATAATAAACACACACACACACACACACACACACACACACACACACACACACACACACACACACACACACACACACACACACACACACACACACACACACACACCTCCCCAGTACGTGTGTGTGAGCAATTAACAGAGATGACATGCTAGAGATTTGGCAATTTAGGTAGGAGAAAAGGCCATTAGGTGCTTAATTACATCACCGCCTGAAGGTTACGAGCCGTGCATTGACGTGCTGGGGTGAGGGAGGCTAATTTGCACTTCGTAAATGTCGAGGGTTATTTGCACCTCAGGAAATGACAGGTTAATTAGTGTGAATATGCGGCTGTTTGATACCTTTGGCTGTTTGGGCTTTGTTTCACCTAAATTTATTCGGATTGTATTATTCCAATTAAATACTGGACTGTGTCTTACCTGGGTAATACTGTTAGAAAGGATGAAACAATTGTTGGTCGCTCTCACTTGGAAAAAAATCTTGTAGTGTTGGCCAGAAGGAAATATTTGCCTGTCTCACTTCAGAATAATCATATAATGTTGGGAGAAATAATATGCTTAAGTGGTTGAAGGACAGTGAAGGGCTTGAACCGAAATTTTGAGTTAATAAGTGGATGATTAATCTTTTCACTACGAGGACGTCGTTTTTGTAATGTTTGTACTACTTCCAGTATTTTACTAAATTTACTATGAGGAAGCCTGTCGTAGTGAAATGGTTAGAAATAGTCTCCAATACACCCCTACACCATGAAAGGTCTCCCCAGAGGTATGTAACATCGTGAGGTAGTAGCAAGAATGATATAAATACGCCATAGTGGTGAAAGCGTTAACTGCTGTTTTACACTTAGCACGGGAACTTAGTAAGCACGTAAATAACATAATGATGGCTATGAACGCTTTCAGTAAAGAAGGTCTGTCCTAAACTGAATGAGGACAATTGGCAGACGTAGGAAATCACTATACCACATGTTATCGCCCTGAAAAGGTTAATTGAGAGTTTTTATTATCTCGTCGCTACTAAAGATCCTCAATAAGCAAACTGAAATCATAGGGCGATGGGTGGAATAATATATTATGACGTCATGGTCCTGAAGGGCTAACGGACACCTTTTATTATTTCATCTCCCTCAAAATAGGTCTCCCTCCCACCTGGTCTGAACAAAAGCGTCCTGAAAGAGTTAATGGATACTGTTTGTTACTTCTTTATTGTCACGGGACTCCCCTCAACAATGTAAAAGCAAGGCAGTAGCACAGATGAAATATAAAAAGACATTGTGCTAAAGGAATTAACAGTTGTTTCGTAGCATGCAGGGAGCGATCAGTGCCGTGGAACTCTTCTTTAGCAACGATGGGTCGTATTCATAACATTTCTTTAGCTTAAGTTACGTATACATTTATCTCCTTTCATACAGCGACCAAACAGTGCACAGTCAAACTATACGGAACAATACAGTGAAAAAGATGACAAAGCAAAATTATGCCTGACAAGTAATTGTTACGGACACTTGGGTATCATAGAAAATGTTAAGATACTTCATGAATACGACTCCAGGTACCCCAGATGTTCCGTCGAGGTATAATGCTGTCACTCGTAAAAAGTCGCATGGGTCTGAGTAAGTATGTGATATATGAATCCAATTTTCAGTTCCCCATTTTAGACAACGAGTCTCTCACCACGTGACAGTTGACAGGATACACGAACAGTTCTGTGGTGTGTCCGTGTGTACGTCTTCTTGTTGCTATATGCAAACTCGGATTCACCTACACTTAAACAGACTCTCATGAACTTTTATAGTTGCTCTCATGAGTACCCACACACTTATCCGAAATTATATCGAACGCAAATGAAATCTCAAGAGTAGATAAACGTTTGAATAAATTCTCTGGTACCTTGTAACTGATGAATATATCTGCAATATTTATCACGACAGCTTAGAGAAGGAACATATGAAATGACCTATACATTCGAAAACACTGATATATATATATATATATATATATATATATATATATATATATATATATATATATATATATATATATATAACATTAGCAAGAAAAACATTATGTGTGAAACCATCGATCACCTGCGTAAAGTAAACTTTTGGTCAAGGGTAGAGTACGCGAAAAAAAAAAAAAAATCCATAAGTTTTGCTGAATACGAGTATATCGCTGAAATGTCGATCGCATCAGAGACGGCCATTACTCTAAATAACTCATTATGCCTCGTGAGTTGTAAGCAATCTACAAACAAAATTAGAGCCGATATTGCTTCGCTTACTATTCAGCTGCAGTCGATAGGTCCTTTGTACCGCCTCTAAACCGTGTCGAAACCGACTGTAGCCAATACTATCAAATATGTTCGAATCTCACTTTTCAAGTTCGTAACTCCAGGTGGATGTAAAGCAGTTACTGTCCTGGACTGTACACACCTTTGCGCACTCTTGGGTACGCCATGTCAGGTGGTTCGAGGCAGAGTCGTACCCGCGATAATGTAGAAAAGAAGTTATATGGACAAAGGACAGTACAGGGAAGAAACGCTACGTACCCAAGACGCGAGGATTTTTGGCAGGACTGTGGCGAAGAGATGAGAGTAATAGACTTGGCCTCGTCATTGTTACGTATACACACTTTGGTATTCCAGACGATTTTGTTCAGTTGATATAACTACTGATGGCCAGAGAGTTAAAACCATCTCGATTAACCCTTTCGCTGGATTTTATCTCAGAGGAACGAAATAGTCTTGCAGTGTCTAGGGCAACGAAAGGCTTAATCAAGGCAGGTTTTACTTGTAAGCACAGACTAGTTAAGATTTTTTTTTCCCAGATGAACAAACCGTATAATGTTAGCCTTAGTGAAATACTCAAGTGCATCAATAGCAGCAAAAGGGTTACAGCACTGCGGACTGTTACTTATAGAGTACTATTGTATTCTGAGTGTGGTTGAAAAATGATGGGAGGGTAATTAAAGTCGACACCATACATCGCACTGTCGGTGGAATTCGATGTAACACATTATATTGTTGATTAAATTCGATTCTGTCCATTATATTCTTGTTTAACTTTGACACCATGCATTGGATTGTGAGATGAATTCGATACTATGTATTATGTTGTAATGTGAAGTTGACACCATGAATTGTGCTACTGGATGACTAAGATACCATGCATAATATTGTTGCTTGAATACAGTACCATGAATTCAACACCATGCATTATATATACTGTTTGTTGATTTGACACTGCGTTATATTGTTGGCTAAATTTGACACCACGATAAAGTTGATACAACACATTATACTGTTCTTCAATTCGACACCATACATTACACTGTTGATTGAACTGAACACCACACATTATACTCTTGGATGAATTGTTCATCACACACCTGGCATATTATATTCCCTGTCATTTACACGGCTGCGGCAATATATACCCTGGGGTACCTACTACACTACAAAGATACCAAAAGCTCGAACAGAAATATTTTATATAATTTAATGCGCCAAATACAAAAAAAGCATTATATTAGACATAGACGAATATGTACTGATGAAAATTTGCCCCATGAATGTAATAGTACACAGAGTATATTAAGGATAATGGTGCAAAACAACGACATTTCTGTACAAGACCTTTATTTTTTATGAGTAAATAAAGAATAGCAATCTCCTCTCTCTCTCTCTCTCTCTCTCTCTCTCTCTCTCTCTCTCTCTCTCTCTCTCTCTCTTTCTCTCTCTGTGTCTCACTTTCTCTCTCTCCTACATGCATGGCTCCCCTGTACACATTACTCGTATCCAAGCATGAAGTTTGGTATCAATAGCAGAAGGTGGGCAGGAGTCAGTCACCCCACCTACTTACACCATTCTACTGCCACACCACTATGACTCGCATCACACCACATCTGACCACACCACACCACACCACACCTCACAACACAACGCTGTCACTCTACATTGCATCACATGACACCACATTAGGCTACTTCACCACCACACGATACACTATTACAGTAATACACCACAGCATGCCATATCATATCACACCACGTCACGTCACGTCATCTCACGACACGTCACGTCACATCACATCACGTCGCAGCACATCGCACCACACTTGATCCATTTAGGTATCGGTAAGCCACACTGCTTACCACACCACCCTGCACCACACCACCCTACATCACATAACATCACACTCCTCTACTCCAATTTTCTGAAAACCATCCTACACTACACTATAGTATACCACTCCACACAACACCACATCACACCACACCACACCACACCACACCACACCACCACACGCCACACTGCACCATAGCATAGTATACTCCACATCAATGGATTGGACTACACTACATTACGCAGGCACATTACAACACCCACACTTATCACATGCACTGCACCACACCACATTCCTTCCACATCATCCCCTTATTGCATCATTCCTCTACCACAGTACTGCGGCAAATTCTTCCTGCAACAATTCATCGTACCATTCCTGCAACATAGTACTGTAGTCCCATGCATGAGGAAGATTAGAAATAACGTCTCCTACACTACATCATATTATCCACCTAGCAGTACTCTCTTCATCTGTGTCGCATACCACACCGCCACCCATTGCACCACATCACATCACATCACATAACCACCATCCAAACACTACCCCTACACCATACCACACCAGACCACACTACATCACATTATTGTAGCAGGTACCCTAGACTACCATCACACCATAATTCACCACACCCCACCTTGCCACGCTTCACGAAATCATAACACAATCATCCTCCCCTACCACCACACCACACCTCCGTTTTTGCACACCCTTCACACTTAAAATTTGTAACACCACAGTCCACAACATTATATCACAAAATTCATGCCATACCACACCACACCACACCACACCACACCATGAAACACAGTACTTACACACCACACACATCTATAAACCACACCTAGCACACATTATACCACATACTCCCATTCCACCTTCATACCACGCCACACCACGAGTACTCAATACTTAAACAACACACATATTTCTAAACCGCACTCACCACACACTATTCTACATCATGTGTACCCCTTCCACGTTCATACCACATCATACCAATCACGAACACTCTATACATACGCCACATCATACCACTCTATATGACGCGTCCCACACAACACCACAGCACACCGCACCTATCCAATTCACCTTCATACCGCACAGCACCACACTACACCATACCACACATATACTATTCACCTTCATACCACACAGCACCACACTACACCACACCGCACATATCCCATTCACCTTCATACCACACAGCACCACACTACACCACACCACACATTTACTATTCACCTTCATACCACACAGCACCACACCACACCACACATACCCTATTCACCTTCATACCAAAGAACACCACACTAAACCACTCTGCACATGTCCCATTCACCTTCATACCAGACAACATCACACTTCACCACATCACGCCTATCCCATTCACCTTCATACCACACAGCACCACACTACACCACATACACCCCACCACACTTCCCTAATCATTCCCCAAACAACCGGAAAGGTCATGGGTGGTATGACTCAGTTTCAGATGAAGGTAATGATTGCTCTCTCAGTATCATGGTAATTGACATGATGAGGGGGCTGATCTATTAGAGAGAGAGAGAGAGAGAGAGAGAGAGAGAGAGAGAGAGAATGATGTGACGGGTTAGGGTGTGACAGGGGAGAGTGACGGATGAGGTTGTGACGGGTGGGGTATAACAGGTGACAGTGCAATGGGTGGGGGTGTCATGGGTGAGGGAGGACGTGTGACGGGTTAGGGTGTGATGGGTGAGGGTGAACGTGTGATGGGTGAGGGAGGACGTGTGACGGGTTAGGGTGTGATGGGTGAGGGTGAACGTGTGACGGGTGTGATGTAACATGTAGGGGTGGGGGTGTCGCGGGTAGAGGTGTGACGGGTGAGGATGGGCGTGTGACGGGTGAGCAGGTGACGAGTTAGGGCGCCACGGGTGTGTGTGTGTGTGTGTGTGTGTGTGTGTGTGTGTGTGTGTGTGTGTGTGTGTGTGTGTGTGTCAGGCTGGAATGTTGGGTCGATGTGTCGGGTTCCAGTCCGGCGCCACCCTGACTCCGTGTACGTGCATGAGTGTGTGTGTGTGTGTGTGTGTGTGTGTGTGTGTGTGTGTGTGTGTGTGTGTGTGTGTGTGTGTGTGTGTGTGTGTGCGTGTGGGTATGCGTACGTGTGTGCGTGTGTGAGTGTGTGTTTTATGTGCGTAGCTGCGTGTACGTGTATTTTGGTCGAGTGCGTATATGTGCATACTAATTAACCCTGTTCCTGTAAGGGGAGGGGAGAATCATCCCTATTGTTTATTTGTCATTTGAGAGAGAGAGAGAGAGAGAGAGAGAGAGAGAGAAATATAATGTACAATTTTGGTTTGAATGGTGGGTGGTAGAATAAGTAGACCAAGTACGAAGTGGAGGGAGAAGGCAGGGGAGCATATGAGAAAGGGAGAGTGAGAGGGACTTGGGTTGGAAGGAAAAGAAGGAAAGTTAGACCAAGGACGAGGTGGAGAGACGAGGTGGAGAGACGAGGTGGAGAGACGAGGTGGAGAGACGAGGTGGAGGGACGAGGTGGAGAGACGAGGTGGAGATCGACGAGGGTATGAGAATGGCGTGGACCTAGAATGAGGTGAGGGACGAAGGGACAAGGGGATCGAAGAGGGTATATGTTTGTGACGTGATTGGAGGAGAGGGTAGACCAAGACCGAGGTGGAGGGACAAAGTGGGGCGGTATACGAGGAATGATGCATGAAGCAGGTGTGGCTGGAAGAGCAAGGTGGTGAGAAAGAGAGAGGAAAGGTGAGGTTGAGGAAAAACGGAGGGATGGGGGAAAAGACGAGTTCAGAGGGAGGTCGGCGAAGAATGATGAAAATGAAAGGATATACTGAAGAATTATAGCTAGTGGAGAAGAGGGAGAGGCAGAATGATGTATAAGACAGTGTAAAATTAAGTGGCCTTTCGGTAAAACCCACGTCATGAGAACAAAGTGGAGTTAGGGCTTTTTATTTCTTGGGTCCACCTGCATTCTCATTCCTCGATGATGAAAAGGATGAGATTGTTAAGGGAAGAAAAAAAAACTATAGAAGAATATGCTCAAGAATTAAAACTAGTGTATGAGGAGGAGGAGGAGGGGAAGAGAGTACAAAATTGTTGGCGGGGAGAAAGCAGAATTGGGTGACATTTTAGTAACGCCCACGCCAAGACGGAGTGGAGTCAGGGCTTATCAACCATTCTAGCGCCATTACTGCCACCATTGCCATTCCTACCACTACTAACACATGTACCATTCCTACCAGTATCCCCGTTCATATCACCGTCATCGTTCCCATCATCGTTCCCAACATTCCCATTTCTACCACCTTTAACCATTATCACTGCCACTGCCAGTACCAAGCCACTCATCACTCCCATTCCCACAGGTGCCATTCTTATCACCATTCCAACTCCACAACCGTTCCCATTCCCACCACAAATCCCAATTCCACCATTACCATTCCTACTACCATTCATACCTCACGACCATTCTCATTCCAGTCACCATTCCCACTCTAACGATTCTCACTACCATTCCTACTCTCACCACCATTCATATTCTGACTACTATTCTCATCTTTCTCCTTCTCTTTCTTTTTCTTCTTCTTATTCTTGTCTACCGTCCTTTTTTTCTGTTCTTATGTTTCCTTGTCATATCTTTCCTTTTCTCTGCTTCTGTGTTCCGTAGAAGGATAATTAACTCTGAAGAAAGGAAGAATATTTTGGTGAACAGAAACGAAAATGGTGGAGGAGAACAAAGGAGGAAGAGGAGACCGAAGGAGGAAAAGAGGGGGGGGGGAATGGGGACACAGGAATAAAAGCTGGAGAGAGAGAGAGAGAGAGAGAGAGAGAGAGAGAGAGAGAGAGAGAGAGAGAGAGCTAATGGACGACGGAAAGTGGAGAAAACGGTAAAACTCGAGGTGGAAGAAACGAGAGAGGTGGAGGAGGTGGAATGCTTGTGGATAATTACATGAAAGAGGATGAATAATAATGAATAATGAAACTGAATAGAACCAGAAAAACTTAAAACAAAAAAATGAATATCGTCCCCTTCACCTCAGTGTCATTTTTCGCATTTCATTTTTGTTAGTTTCAGACAATTTTTTTCGACTGGAAGATTTTTTTTTTTTTTTTGGGGGGGAAGGCAGCTGGAGGGGTTTGGTGTAGACTGCTTTCATTCTTCCCTAGACTCAAGAAAATCGTCTGGCGGCATCAGGAAAAATGTACACTAATACGTCGTGGCAGTGAATATGTATGGGAATAACAGAATGAAATGAAGGAAAAAGTGAGCAAAGAGAGAGTGAAGAAGAAGGAGTTGACGAAGAAAAAGAAGAAAAAAAAGGAAAGAAAAGAAGAAGGAGGAGGAAAAGAAGATGAAGAGAATGATGATGATGATGATGATGATGATGATGATGAGGAGGATGAGGATGAGGAGGAGAAAGTGACTAGAATAGGATATGGAAGAAAGAAAAAAATAGAAGACGAGGGAAAGGAAGAGGAATAGAAGGGACAGAAGTGAAGAAAAAGAGAAGGAAGAGAAGGCATAGAAGAAGAGGAAGAGGAGGAAAAGGAGGAGAAGAAGAAGGAAGACTGGAGGAAGGGAACTCATTGCTGGATGTCATGCACGCTGCCTTAATGTTCTCTAAGGCTGTCATTACCACCACTACCACAACTACCACTATCACCACAACAACTACCACTATCACCACGGTAACTACCACTATCACCACAGCTACCACCATCATCAAAGCTACCATTTTCATCACAACTATCATTCTCATCAAAACTACCGTTATCATAAAAACAACCACCATAATCAAAGCTGCCTCTATCACCACAGCCTCTCCCACTACTACCACAACTACCACTGTCACCACCACACATTATCATCTACCACCGTCATTACCACAATCGTTCTGATCACTGCCACTACCACCACACCTACTACCCAATCACCAACACTACCACTAGTATCCTCCATAGCTACCATTACCCTCGTAAATATCACCACTACTATCATAACCAACCACCACTGTGACCATGACTACCACTATCACCGTCGCTTACATCACTAGCACTATAGCTACCACGCATACCACAAGTACAACTTATGCTATCACCACTATTACCACATTATTATCACCATCATTACAAGTACACCAGTATAAAAATAATAAGACTACTATCACCTCATCAGCATCACTATCATTACCACCACACTACCACTGTCACTACACCTGCCACCCCAGTTATCATCATCACTTTTCCAACTGTCTAACTACCACCATCACCACAATAACCACCACCTTCACCACAGCTACCACCTTTATCACCACAACTAACAGTATCACCACAGCTACCAGTGTAATTCTCACTGCCACCATCATTTTCACTACCGTAATAACAACAAGAACTACCAGTATTATTACTACAGCTACTAGTATCATTATTGCCACACTATTATACCTACCAGCACCAGTCCCCCCACCATAACTACCACCATCACCACAACAATAACAACTAGAGGGGCACTCAGTGGAGCGCATCTCTCCTACAAGGGCAACGTAAATTCCAAACCACTCTTCATAATGGGTAAGGTTTTTTCATAACTGATTAGGGTTGCACAAAAAATTGTTTTCCGGATCCAGAATATGTCATACGATCCGGATCGATCCCAAAAGTTAATCGATTGTTCCTCGGGGAATGGGCTATCGGCCCACCAAATCTGGCCCAAATCTCTCATTTTGTTTTTGAGTAATCCTGCTAACAGACAAACAAACAAACAAACAAACAAGGGTGAAAACCTACTCTTTCTGTCGGAGAGAACTAAACTACTACTACTACAACCATTACCATCATAACTACCATTACTACTATGATTAAGATCATTGCCAATACTATAACCACCAACGTTATCACCATGATCATCACTACTATCACCATCACTCCATCTACCATAAACACCACCATCTTTACCACTACCATTAGTACCACCAAAATCACCACCACTACTACCAGGTGTATAATTAACAACGCATATGGCATGTGAGAATGTGTCCATGTGTAAGAACTGTACATATGTGTGCTTTTGTGTAGACGTGTGTGTGTGTGTGTGTGTGTGTGTGTGTGTGTGTGTGTGTGTGTGTGTGTGTGTGTGTGTGTGTGTGTGTAGACGACGGTTCATATAAAGTAAATATGTGTGTGCGTGTGCACATAAATCGTGTGTACATGTGTTTGCATGCTAGTGTGAATTATTATAATCTTGTATGTTTATTAAGTTTGTATGTGTGTATGTGTGGTTGCACAT
>NC_137046.1:51586265-51738765 GCF_032717465.1 Coenobita brevimanus
TAAAGGAGCCAAAGAGAGGGAAATAGAGGAGATGGAGGGAGGAGATGGAGAGGTTGAAAGGGCCGATGGGGAAGGAAAGAAGAGGGAGAAGAGAGGAAGAAATTGTGGGGGGTCGTAAGAGAGGGAAACGGAGAGGAATAAAGTGGTCTTGGAGGAGAAGGGAATGAGATGGGATAAGGAAGAGAACTGAACTGGATGGAAAAGATGATAGAAATAGAAACGGAATGGATGAGATGGGAAATGTGGGAAGGGAATGGATGGATAAAGTGGAGAAGTTGGCGAAGGAAGCGGAGGAAGGAATGCAGAGAGGATGGATGTGAATGGGGAGGTGGACGGTAGGAAGAAATGGGGATAAGGAGGAGAGAGGAGGGACGAGGGATGGGAAAAAGGAAAGGAGAGGAAGGAGAGGGCGGAGAAGGAGAAAGAGATTGGAGATACAGAATTTTGCGGAGAGGGAAGGGGAAGGGGAACAAGGGAGGAACAGGGGGGATGGTGGAGAGAGCATGAGAGAGGGGGGGGGGAAGGCGAGGAATGCAAGAGTGGAGAGAAGTAAATACAGTAGTGAAGAAGAAATTAATGGAGCAAGATGAAGAGAAAGAGAAGTAAGAGAGAAGAAAGAGGGGAGACTGGGCGGTGAGGTGAAGAGGAAAATGAGGAAAATGAAGGGTGGAGGAGTATAGAGAATGTAGAGAAGAAGAAATTGGTAGAGAGAGAGGTGGGGAGGAAATGGAGTCGAGAGGGAGGGAGTAAGGGAGGGGAAGGGGAGTGTGTGAGGGAGGAAGGGGAATGGGGGAGGGGAATTAGCCACACGCCAGCCACTTGTGTTCAGGGAATCGATGTTAGAAGGGAGGGGGAGGGGAGGGGAGAATGTGAGAGAGAAGGGAGGGAAGAATAAAGGGAGAGAGGGGAGGGAAGGAAGGAGAGAGTATGAAGAAATAAAATGAGGAAGACATGAGAGACAGGGGGAAAGATTGATAGGAAGGAGGTGATGGGGGGAGGGGAAGGAAAGGGAAAGAGAGGAAAGAGAGATATAATGAAAATGGCATGAGGAAGGAGGCAGAATAGAGATAAGGAGGAGGAAAGTAACGGGGAGTTGGGAGAGACAGGAGAGAAAAGAGAAGAGGAGGAGGAAAGGAGAGGGGCGTGTACGTAAGAGAGAGACTGAAGGAACTGAATGGGAGAGAGGAGACAGAAGAACATGGAAGGAAGGAGAGGAGAGATATTGAAGAAATAGAATAATGAAGAGGGAGAGACAAGCTAGAGAGGGAGAAGGAAAGGGAAGGCTGGGGTGATGGAGGAAAAAAGGGAGAAAGGAGGAAGAAATGAAGGAAAGGGAATGAAGAAGGGAAGAGGGAAGACACAGAGAGGGGAAGGGAAGAGACATGATGGAAAAGGCTGACTATGATATTTAAGTCTATGAGATGAAGATATCGGATAGTAACGCAAGAAAGCCTTTCAGTGTGTTGTTATGTAACGTGGGTTGCGTAATAAACCGAACAGATTCTTTTGGTAACAGCAAATAAATAGATAAACTAGAGAGACACTCAGTGGAGCGCATCTCTCCGACAAGGGCAACGTAATTTCCAAAGCACTCTTCATGATGGGTTAAGTTTTCTCGTCATTGATTAGGGTTTCGCAAAACGTGTTTTGCGGATCCAGGGGTGAAAACATACTCTCCTTGTCGGAGAGAAAAAAATAAATAAATAAATACTGTACATAATTATCAAAATGGCGTCATCGAACTGAATTAATTAGACTAATATTCTTAATTTTTCATGTACACTCGATCAAGAAAGTATCATCAGCCAAGGTGATCGATGGTTCCGCAATGAGTGTTGTTGTTCGCGTTTATTTCTAGGGCAAATATTTCTGAACAGATACAGGTAGTGTATTTCCTATGTTGTATAAAGTTCCTTCATCACCGTGTATTGACAACAGCAGCAGACATAGAAATTGTTGGTGATAATTTTCAAAAACTTCACCCACTGTTTAAAAATGTAAAGGATGAAGAGTACTTTTCTTCGAGTGTAGGCAGCTGGTCATTTTTTAACCAGCCTTCCTTGATCCTTCTCTCCCTCTGCCTATCACCCCCGTTCTGTCTAAAGCAATGTATCCAGGCGTATACAAATAAATGGCTTTTAATTGTGGCTTCTGTTGCTTTGCTTTACTGGGGAAGTGTGAGGCAAGCAATGGCGATGGTTTTGGTTTAGTAACTGTGTATCAAAGCAAAATATTATCTTTTGAAATCCTTAATTATCAAACACTAATAATATTTTTCACGTTATTCATTTACATTTTTATACATTTGTTAATTTATTTTCACTTCTTCATTATGTGGGTAAAAAAGTCAGGATGATGATTTTTTTTTTTTTTTTTGCATGTGGCGATAAGGATCTGTTCAATTATGTTATTATGAAGAGGTAATAACAGGTTGGAGTTAAAAATAAGTGTATGATTATTATTAATTCAGTGTGACATTTGGCGCAGGGGTGAAGACATGGTGAGGGTGCGGGGAGGGATGGGTAGAGGAAGGGAAGGAAGCAGGAGGAGGGAGGGGGAAAGAGTGGGGACAGAGTGGGTAAGAAGGAAGGAAGGACAGAGTAAGGGAAAGAAGGGAAAGACAAGAGGAAAAGAAGAAAGGAAGGACAGGAGGAAAAGAAGTTGAGGGAATAAGAGAGAAGAAGTAAGAGGCAGAAAAACAGAAGGAAGGAAGGAAGAGGGAGCAAGAGGTAGAAGGAAGGAAAGGAAAGAGGAAGAGACGAAAGAAGTAGGAGGCAGAAGAGGGGGAATAAGGAAGAAAAAGGAGTAGATGGAGGGAGAGGCAGAAGAAAGAAGGAAAAGAGAAATAAAGAGGGGACAGAGTGAGGAAGAAGCAGAACGAAGGGAAAGCAGGAAGTAAGGAAGGAAGGGTAATGGAAACAGGGAGGTAGGGTATGAGTGGGAGGAAGAGGAAAGTGAGAGAAGGAAAAAGGAAAGGAAAGAGGGATAGGATAACAGATGGACACACAGACAGATAAAGAGAAAGGAACAGACAGAAAGATAGAGAGAAGAGGAAGAAAGAAAGGAACAATAGAAGGAGGGAGGGGGAGGGTTGGAAGCAAAGAAATGAGGGGAGTACAGAAGAGAGGGGGAAAGGCGGGAAGAGAGGGAAAGGAATTAGGGGGAAGAAGTTGGGTGGGGGAGGAAATAAAGAGATGGAGGAGGGCGAAAGAGGGGAGAAGGAAGAGCAGATGGACGTCAGAGGGAGGGCAGGGGAGAGAGGAGAGGGGAAAGATGGGAGGGGAAGGGAAGGGAGGGGAGGGGAGAGGAGTGCAAGGGAAGGACGGGAAGGGAGAGATGATGAAAGAGGGACGATGGACAGGTGAGGGGTTAATTGCCTCATACTACCTGTGCTGACGGGGTGTACACGACACGAGGGTGGCTGTACACACACACACACACACACACACACACACACACACACACACACACACACACACACACACACACACACACACACACACACACACACACACACACACACACACACACACACACACACACACACACACACACACACACACACACACACACACACGCTTTAGTACGATGATAATTTACTGTCATTCTTACCGCCAGACACCATTTTCAGGCTTAACAGAGACCCCAGGCAATATCGAGGGTAGGAACATTATCCATTAATCTGTCCAGTACCCTGATTTTTGTTTTTTTTAACCTGGTCAGTGTTACCGCCATATAGCTGTATTTGGCTCAGGACGAATGCATTTATTAGATCATTACTGTCGGACCATGAAAATTCTACTCACCCACTTTCAGTATTAATTCACTTGTTTATCTTTAACTTATTTACCACATGTCCTTCATCTATATTTTATTCTTGCTACTAAAAGACGATTTCATTCAACTTACGAGAGGCTTTGCGAACAAGAGAAGTTAAAATCTTTGTTTACACCTTCACTAGCATGGTGCTGACATGAGCTGAATAAAGTCGCCTGGTGTCAAAAAGAATAAAACGAAACTAAGCCACTGAATGAAAGGGATAAATGGTGTGTGGATTATTCTGTGAGTTATTTTACTGCGTATGCCATCTGATAGCCATACCTTCTTTTATCAGTTTTCTTCCTTTTTTTTACTCTATACTACCTCGCCCCAAGTCATCAGAGAAAATTAAGGTTTAGGTGATGATGATGATGGTGATGAGAAGAATAGTCTGAAGGAGGGACTACCTTTTACCTCCTCCATTCTTCTCTCATTTAATACATGTCTTGTAATCTCTTCTCACACACCCTCAATCTCACTTTTCTGTTATTTACTCTTCTCTCCTCTTCATTATTCACCTGTCTCACAAGAGCGTTGTCATAAAGAACAGCTGCCGTTTACTGTTTACCGAAGTGGTGTGTAGTAATTACTGTACTTGTGGTGATAACTGTAATTGTACTGTACATCATTTATAGATAACAGACGGTATAACTGCCTCATTGTCCCTTCGGGTCCATTTATGCAAATGGTACATTGTTCTACGGTTTTGGTTGGTCCACTTTTAATGAGATATTACCTGTAATTACAGTGTTATAGTCCTTAATTACTTTTTTAAAGAAACATGCTACTACATATATAAAGACTGATATTCATATAATGTTGACTTACCTACTGTTTTAGGTGTTATTTGAATTATGGTGGACCATTATATCATCAGCAATGTAATTTACTTTTCAGCCTGGAAAGTGTAAGTGACGGACAGACGTTGCAGTACATCATTAATATATACATACATACATATACAGTATACTGTATATAAATAATTTGTGTGTGTGTGTGTGTGTGTGTGTGTGTGTGTGTGTGTATATATATATATATAGAGAGAGAGAGAGAGAGAGAGAGAGAGAGAACTTGGCTTGTATGTTTCACCCATGCACTCATCTTTTCACTGAGGAGTTTGAAAATCTGTGAGGCGTTTTCATCGTCCTGTTCCAAAGCCTTTCGTTGCGATGACATCATATACTTATACGAGCATTTCTTTTATTCAGTCACGCAGCCATTCATACTCAGTAGCTCCTTCGCCACCAGATGTCTCTCTGAAGCTGAAGGAGTAAGTCCGGCGATAGCAAGAATAGCCAGAAGCTGAAAGATTAATGGAGACTATTTCTTACTTTTCACTACCAGAGATCTCTTGTCTGGCAGTAACAAGGATAAAAAGGAAATTAAAAGCCGCCTTTACATTGTCACTGTTTAATATCTATCTGCAGTGTACAATGATTTGAGTGCTTTTTTTTTTTTTTCGAGCTAGCTTTTAACTCATTCTCCATCATTTATTACAGCCCTCCTTGTCTCCCTTTCCAAGTCTATGTGCCCCACTGCCTCCTGACCCCTCTTCCTCTTATCTTCATCTTTTCCCCTTTCCTCTCTCTCTCTATCCCCTCTTTTGTGCCTTCTTCTCATCTCTCATCTCTTCCTCTCCCCTACGCATGTGAACACTTTCCCTTCACCCTTCTCCCTGTGTCTCTCTTTTTCCTCCGTGTTCTTCTGTCCCCTCTTTCCTCAGTATCCTTCCCTCTCCTTCCCTCTTTATGCGCCTTCTTCCTCTTCATCTCCCATCCATTTCTTTCTCCTCATCTTTCCTCCTTTATCCTCAAGCATATTTCTTCTTCCTCTTTTTTTCCCTTTCTCTCTTCCCTCCTCCCTCCCGTCTGTGCCCTCTTCATTCATTTTATCTCCTCTTATTCCTCCTCCATTCTTTTCCCTTTGTCCCATCCTCTCTTTCTATTCTCTAGTTCCGCCCTTTCTCCTCCCTCTCCTCCTTCCCCCTCCACTCTATTCCTACTTCTTCTCCCCCAGTCCCCTCTTCCCAGCTCCCCCCGCTCTCTCTCTCTCCTCTCCCTCCGTCCCCTCTTTTTCTGCCCCCTCCCCTTTCTACCCACTACCCCACACAGCCACACCCCTCCATTCATAAACTCCTCTATTCACACTGAGAGCGACCTTGTTTGTTTACTAGTGGGGTCAGGAAACTGGGCCTGCCTCAGTCTTCATCGTTACCCTCTCTTGACCCTGTTATACTGTATGTCTGTCCATTCTAACCTGACCTAATATTATCATCTGCCCATCATGAGACCTGGGCTGTAACAAGAAATTGACACTTAACCCTGCGCTAGTCAAGAAGAAGTGCTGTGGAAAGGATATAGAGCCGAAGTGCTGTCTTACTCTGATATGGAGATAAGGGAGATAACCTGCCTAACAGACGAAGATCTCCAAGTTAAGGTGGAAGAACTATTGCCACACTGGATTATCTCCTTCACTACGGTGACGTCCAGATCAGTTTATTCAGGTTAGAGGAGATATCTTGAAGGCGAGTGTATTATTGGGTGCGATATTCAACCCTCCTAGTAGAGAAACAGCAACACTAAAATGAAAATCACGTCAACGTACTGAAGATATTGAAGAAGTTATGAAAGGTATTACGTTGTATGACGTGTGTTGAAAACTTATGCGTAATGCCCAGAAATTGATGATGGTGGTGAAGCAAATGTCAGTAGATGCATTTCTAAGTGAGTGGTTCAGTATCAGCGCTTGAGTGAGACAAGGGTTTATGATGTGCCCATGGTTGTTTATCACATACAGTAGATAGAAAGTTAAAATTATGAGAGAGTTCAGAATTAGAATGTGGAAAGGACAGATGGTGATGGTGAGGAATAGTGAAGAATTAAGTATTTAATATTTTATTTATGATGATGATGAATATAATCTTTGCAAAATGAACTGGTGAGGGCATTTAAGTACCTCAGGGAAGTTACAGGGAATAAAGATAATTGTGCGAAGTTAGTGAAGAGTGGTTCCAGGAATAATAAAATGTTGCTATGCTATGAAGTTGATGCGAACTGAGTATGGAGGCTGTTAAAGGGTTTCAACGTGTGTTAGTGCTAAGATGAACGCATAGGTAAATTGTTGAGAGAGGGGCAGAAGAAAGTATGCTTAGATGGCATACTCATATTACAGAGAGTGGATAGATATAAGACTGTTAAAAAATGATAGCTGTGAGTGACTTTTAAGGTGGTAGGGGGTATGATAAGTGAAAAAGATGAATGAGTATGATGAATGGATGTGTGGAAAGGGAAGTGTGGAAGTTGATGAGCCTAAAAATGACATGGAACCGAAATGGACGGATAACGTAAATACGAAGAAGCACATTTCAAGGATATGGCACAACATTTTTTTAAATTTGGTAGTCGACGATATGACTCTCAGAAACATGTGCACGATCCATGTAACCACTTTCTTTCCATGGATTTACCTACATATAATATTCAGGACAACACCAGACGATTTTGTTCCTTTGAGGGGAAAACGTAGTACTCAGTGGGTCACAAAGTATCTCGAGTAGGCCTTTCCACATCATCCTCGATCATTCCTTCATCATCCTACCATCGACCTCACTTTTGTGCATTCTTCTTTTTTTTTTTTTATCAAACTTCTCTTCCCAAACATTCCACTTGCTAAAGTAACCTCCATTCCATAATTAACGATCTTCCCATCCTTGTTCCGCCATCAACTTTCCCTCTGTGCAATATCTCTGTATTAACCATTCGAAGCTTCCGCTAGCGTTCCCAATGTCCAGACCGCCTCTTTCATACCATCGTTCTCGGTCCTCCTTCCTCACTCTGCCATCAACCTCACCTGTACCTACTCTCTTGATTTATCTTTTCTTCCCCAAGTAGTCTAATTCCAAACTACCTCCATGCCATCGTTCTTGGTCCTCCCACCTTCCTTACCCTCATTCTGCCATCAACATCACTACCACATACAGTACTCTCTTGACAAGTCTTTCTTTCTCCAAGCATTCTGAGTGTACAGACCTCCTAAGCACATACTACCTAACTGCACCTTCCGTTCCATCGTTCTCAGTCTGCCCCTCCTCATGCCATCATCAACATCACTTGTGCATACTTTCTTGATTATTCTTTCTTTCCCCAGTTGTTCCGGGTGTAGAGATCGCCCAAGCACTTACCACCTAACTACACCGAATCATTCCATTCTGTCGTTCTCGTCTTCCCCTCATCATTCTGCCACCAAATTTCCTTCTGAACACACTCTTTGTTAGCGGTTCATTCCACATCCCCAAACCACCCCGCTGCATTCCACCTTAACACACCAATTACGTCCACTTTCCCTGCCGATTTATCTACACGCTCTCCCGCCTTTCGTTTCTTTCAAGCATTTTTAGCAAAGTTTATTATTTTTCCTTATCAGAGTAATGCAGGCAGGTTACAGGCGCCATCTTCTCTTATTTTTCTAGACTGGCGCCTCTTCTGCAACGCTTATGAATATGATGATGACGGATAGGAGGCAAGACGGTGGTAGAAGGTGAAATAAGGTATGGGTGTTCTTGTTTGTGCAGTAGCAGTGAGTGAGTGAGTTTGTCTGTTACGATGAGAGCGAGACAGTTGATGAGTGAATAAGTGAATGAGTTAGTGGTAACAAGTATTGGTGGTAGCAGTAATTAAACAGCAGTAGTCTAATAGTGCTAGTATTAACAGGCAGACCTCGTTAGAAATCAAGGATGTGTTCCAAAACACCCCAGTTTTTATACAACTGTTGCTGCAAATTGGCCTGAACTGGCAAATCAGCCTTTTAAGCAGCAATGAAACGAACAGACAACTTTCATCATTCAACTGTGGAGCAAAAGAAGACGTTAAAAAGAAGACAGAACGAGGGCGTACTATTAGTGGAGGGGTTTTGTAACTGTGTAGGCTTGAATTGAATGTATTAATCAGAAAAGGGAGACAAAGTAAATAAAGACTTTGGCATACGGGTGTTGACCACAGCTGTTGGCGTGCATGGAGTCAACAATCTGTATTATGAAGATTAATTTTATTCTTCACAGTGTGGTACCAAATGGACTGAGATTGTGTTAGTATCTGGGAGGAAAAAGTTGAAATACAAACAGGAGTAGCAATGGTAACAATAATGGTAATGGTAGAGGTAGTAACGAAAAATTTGAAGGACAAACAGTAGTACTAATCGTGGTAACTCTAACAGCAATGGTAATAGTTGAAGTAGTAACAAAGTAGCAATGACAACAGTGGTAGATGTAGAATCAGCAGTAATGACAGCAGAAGAAACATGAGTCGGTTCAACAAAAGTAAAGTAAAATCACCTGCATAGAACAAGTGGCTGTTTTAGCGTGGAATTCCCCGGAGTATAGTTTTTAAGCCGTCATGCAAGATTCGTGAGTCAAGTGCTGGAAAAAGGGTGGGTGGAGGTAGATTGGTAGGGTGGGTTGGGGTCGAGAGGGAAGGGGGAGCTGAAATGGAAGGGAAAAGATTAAAGGGACACAAGAGGTTGAGACTGAAGGGGAGGGTTGAGAGGAAAGGCGAGAGTTGAGAGGGAAGGGAGAGGTTTGTGGGGGAAGGGTTAGACTGAAAAGGAAGGATAGGTTGAGAGAGAAGTGTGGGTTGGACTAAGAGGGAAGAATTTGAGAGGGAAGGGGAGAGTGTAAAGTAGCAAAGGGAGTTGCGAGGGAGGGAGAGGGCTGAGAGGGACTAGAGGTAGGTTGTTAGAGTAATTGGGACTGATTGGGACGAAGAATGAGAGGTTGAGAAGGTAAAAGGGTGGCTAACAAAACTATATAGGTAAACTGATAGGATGGGTGGGGTTGAAAGGGAAGCGGAGGGTTGAGAGGTAGGGAGAGAAGCCAAGGGTTAACAAAGGTGGATGTGGATTGGTGAGAATGATGAGGTTGAGGGGGATGGAGGGTTGGGAACAGATGGAGGTGTACTGGCGGGGTGGGTAAGGTTCAGAGGGCAGGGTGGGGGTTTTGAGGGAAGAGGGGGCTGAGAGGGAAGGATATGTTTAAGCGGAGGTGTGGGTAGGTTGGTGGAATGGGTGGGGTTCAGGGGGACCGTGGAAGAGGGAAATGGAGTAAGATTGACGAGGTAGCAGGGGTTTAGGGAAGAGAGGTGGCGGGGCGTTGGTGAGTGGAGTGCGTGTTTGATACTGATGTAAAATTAAAAGGGTTGGCTCGTGTGAGGTTGGTGGTGAGGTTAATGTGAACGAGTTTGAATGTAAAGTTGAAATCGGGGTGTGTCGACATGGGGTTCATGAGTTTGCTGGTAGCTTTGCACATTGACGTGAGGTTGGTGATGAAGGTAGGGAAGAGGAATAGCAAGTGTTGGGGAGTTCACAATATAAGAACAGCGGGTTAGCAGAAAACTGGTATGATGACGTGAGGTTGACGGGATAGCGCGGGGTTGGCCAGGTGGGGTTGGCTTGGTGGATTTGGTTTGAGGATGTGCGGTTTTCATGATGAAGTTGGTACGACGACGCGAAGTTGGCATGATGTGTTTGTCATGATGGAGCTGGCATCATA
Source organism: Coenobita brevimanus (assembly GCF_032717465.1). Lineage (NCBI taxonomy): Eukaryota > Metazoa > Arthropoda > Malacostraca > Decapoda > Coenobitidae > Coenobita > Coenobita brevimanus. The sequence goes on from NC_137046.1 coordinate 51,596,626, forward strand.
TTTAGCATGCTGACGTGGGGTTGACATGACTGTGTTGGTATAGTGACATGAGGTTGGGTTGGTATAGTGACGCAAACCCGGCAGGCGGGGTGAAGTGAGGTGCGTCAGGGGGTTGGCATAGTAACCTAAGGTGGGGTTGGCAAGACGAAGAGAGGAGGGGGTGTTTTGGGTTGTCGCGTGAGAGCCCCCCTTCCCCCACCCCCTCCGAGCAGACAGGGCATGGCAGGGTCGGGAAACATGCATAAAGGATAATTGGCGACTGCACACTTGCCACTGCTAATTCCAGAAATGAGTTTTTGCATCCACGCCTAACTTATTCATCACTAACTTTTGCCAGCTCTGTGTCCTGTATTCATCACTCATTTCCTCATCATTCTCTCGCTAACTTTATGATGCCGTATTCACCTCTCACTCAATCACTCACTTCATATGCCGCATTCATTCATCATTATTTCGCCCATTCTATATACGGTCTTCAAAATTCACTCGCTAACTTTCCATGCCGTATTCATCTCAAGATTGCTAATTTCATGTGGACTTATCGCTAACTCGCTAACTTTGTGCCGTATTCATCGCTAACTCGCTAACTTTATGTACCGTATTCGTCACTAACTAGCTAATTTTCCCGGCAGTGTTCTAGTGGGTTTTAAGAGGCTCCGTAGTAACCATATCAGCGATTTTATTTTGTATGTTGCGATTTAACGCCATCACAACTAGAGGTCTCCAATAACTGAGAGAGAGAGAGAGAGAGAGAGAGAGAGAGAGAGAGAGAGAGAGAGAGAGAGAGAACGTTTCGGGGTAGCCAGAATATACTCACATCCCTTCATCATTATCTCTACCACTAATTACCAAAAGAATATACAGACCTTACAGTACCAGGCATTGTGGAAGAGGCTTGGAATTGAGTAGATAAACATTGCACAAATCTCTTCAACACAGGTAGTCTCTCGTAAGCTTCGTAAAATCGTCTGGAGGTTGATTCCCCGCGTAGTGAATGGTTTCCTGGCCAACAAAATATCATGTGCCGTATTACTCAGTGTCTACCTGGTCGCGCGTGGAGATAGTACTACATCAAGTGAGTGGATAGTGGAGCAGAGTATGAATAAGGTCACAGTGCTGAAGGGATTATAAAAAGGTGTGTGTGTGTGTGTGTGTGTGTGTGTGTGTGTGTGTGTGTGTGTGTGTGTGTGTGTGTGTGTGTGTGTGTGTGTGTGTGTGTGTGTGTGTGTGTGTGTGTGTGTGTGTATGAGAGAGAGAGAGAGAGAGAGAGCGGTGGCCCTGTGGTATTGATTCCAAGAGGCACCACCACGTCTAAGGCTGTCTGGCCCCTCGCTCTGCCCACGCTACCACACTCCTACCACACCTGTCATAGCTACCACACTACCATAGCTACCACATTCCCACCACAACCACCACAACTAGGCTACCATACTACCTCCACAACTACGACATATTGCATCTGTAACACTCTTACGACACCTACCACACTTATCATATTTTCACCACATTACTCCTTCACTTATCACATCCTTGCTACACCTACCACATATACCATACTACCACCACACATACCACACTTGCCGCATCCCCATCACACCTACCACAGCTACTACATGACACGCAAACAACATACCTGCTACACATACCACATCCCCGCCACACCTGTCAAATTTACCACACTCCTACCGAAACTATCACACCCCTGACACACCTGACACTCTCCTATGACACCTACCACAGCCCCGCTCCACTCCTACCACAGTTACCTCACTCCTGCCGAACGTATTAGATTCCAACCAAATTCTTTCCACAGCTACAACGTCTCACCACAGTGCTACCAGCGCTACCACCTGGCTACCACAACCACCACACTCCAGATACAACAACCACATACCTACCACAGCAACCACATACCTACCACAGTCACCACATTTTTATCACAACTACCACATTCCAGCCATAAGCACCACGCTCCGACCAAAACCACAACATTCCCACCACATACGACCACAGCCACCACATTCGTACCAAAAGTACCATGTTTCTACCACAACCACCACATCCCTACCACAATTAGCACGTTCCTACCACGCAACTCTCACATTTCAACCACTCCTACCACATTCCATCTTCAATACCTCAGTTATTACATTCCTTTCACAACTACCACAGTCATACCGCAGTTTTTATACCACTACCACAGTTACCACATTCCTACCATAACCAACATATTCCTATCATAAGTACATGCCTACCACAATCAACAATATTCGTAGACACATTCGTAGCACATGACAGTCACAACCATCACATACCTACCACAAATCCCACATACCTACCATCACCATATTCTTACAACAACTACAACATTATTACCCCAACCATGACATTACTACCAATACTTGCATACTCCTGACAGTACTACCACATTCCTACCACACACCTAGGCTTCCATACTTCTGCAATATTTTCCCAACTGCACTTAGAGTAACTACCATTCCTACCACAACCACCCCATCCCCACCACACAGTCACCATACCTTTACCACTTTCTTCACAGTGCCACATTGTTGCCTGAACCACAATAACTACTACAAATTCTTCATTCCTATCCCACTGCCATCGCAAACGCCAAATTCCTCCGCCACTCTCCTGCCACAACCACAGTGTTCTTACCACAAAGCTAACTGTTCCTACGAGTGATACCAGTGTGTTGCTCCCATCATGTTTGCTGTGAAATCGCACCCACCACCCACCCACCACCAGTACCACAACAAATTTGCTCACCGCCACCACGAGGGAATGCAGTAATGTCTCTCATACTTCTCAGAACCAAATCAATAACATTCCTGCTAGAACTACCACAACTACTTACCACAGCTATCTACTACAACTACCGCATTGCTGTTACCTCTACCACAACCATCAAACAGCCATTACTTATACCACATTTACCACAACTGCTTACAACTTCTTACCAAGAGCGACCTCTGCTACCACAGTTACTCTAAGAACCCTACCACAATTACTGTAAGACCCCTTCCACAACTACCAAACTAATATTACTAATGTCACATTAACCTGCCACCAGTGATAGCCCTACTGCACTCCTACTACCCTTCCTACCACGACTACCAAAGTTTTAATGAGGTAGAAATGCCTGATGGTCCTGTTTAAGCTACAGAGACAGAACAGAAGGGAAGAACACAGAGTCACTATTATCATCAGGAAGCAATAAGATTTTCATCACTAAACTTTTGCCAGAACTACCATCACAGCTATCATCTTCTCTTTGACTACTACCATCACACTCATCATCATCATCATCTTCATCATCACCACTACCAAAACTGTCACCTTCACCTTCGTGATCACCATTTCCACCTGCACTTCCACTGGATCACCACCACCACCACCATAATTATCATCTACACCTCGACGATCACCATCATTAACATCTCCACCATCATCACTTCCACCAACATCATCACCACCATAACGGTCATCTTCACTTTCACGACGATCATCATCATCATCATCAACATCATCACGATAATTAGAATCATCATGTTCACCATTCCATAATCGCCTCCCTAACTATCACCACCTCCAGGATCTCCATCATTATCACCACCACCACCATAACCAGGAATTGCTATCACCATAATCACAGCCATGGTAGCAACGGCACCATTATTCTGCATTCCATCATATTTATAGCTACTTTTACCACGCCCTTACCGAGATTCCACCAAAACTACCACCACCACCACCTCCTTACTACCACAGCAATTACCACCACTAGCATCTTACCACAACCGCCTTACCACCACCACTGCTTCCTTAACACTGCCACTGCCATCACCATCACCTTACCATTACAACTACAGATACAGCCAAAAATATCACCACCAACCCCCATACCACCACAGCTATAGCCTATTTGATCTGATCTGAGAAGAGACGTGCCTTAAGCTTTTGAAAGGTGGCAGCTGATTGGTTGTCCGAGTACATTCATTATCCACGATGCATTTTGAATTAATTTTATTATATGTGTTTCAATAACCGTTTGGCTATAAGACTGCTTACATAAGACTGCTCAGATGAAATATTAGAAGTAGTTGTTTGCAAAGATGAATTTAAAAACGAGGCCTTAATAAGTTTATCAGACGGCCGAGATACGTGTGAGATTTTGAATTCTCGGAACAAATCAGAACACGTCCAGGTAAAGTTTTACAAGTACAGCTACCGTTTGTAAATTATAACCTAGTGAAACATCAGAATTACAGTCGGTGAAGTAGATTTGTCACCACCACTTTTAAATATCCCGCAGCCCATACTTTGTCACAGCTCTATTACAACTTGTAACTAGATAGTCGAAACTAAAAAGATAGAAAACTTGCTAAAGATGCAAAAGTAGAAAACATTATGCAAACTGATGCAACAGTAAAACGGTCTCAAGTACAGTAAATCTATTTCGTCTGTTTAGTCAAGTGGGTCATCCCATGGGCAGCCTCCGTCCCCACCCCCTTGCCCCTGGTCTACTCTATCATTCATCAAAATTCAGGGAATGTGCCGTATATCATAGGAATTCCGTTGTTTCCCTAGGTTATATTTTACAAACTATCGCAGTACTGATATAAGTTACCTTAATTTGCCTGAATATGGAGGAAGAGAATCAAGATACTTGTAAAACTTTACCTGGGAGTGTTTTCATTTGTTCCGAGAATTCAAAATGTCACACGTGTCTATGTCGGCCATCTGATAAACTTAGTAAGGCCCCTTTTTTAAATTCATATATGCAAATAGCTATGTATGATAAACTTGGCAAGGCCCCGCTTTTAAATTAATCTATACAAATAACTATGTATAATATTTTATTTGGACAATATTATCTTCAAACGGTTATTGAAATCCATGTAATAAAAATAATTTAAAATGCGTCGTTAATAATGAATGTACTCTGACAACCAATCAGCTGCCAGCTGTCTAAAGCTTAATGATCGTCGCTTCTTAACTCAGATCAAATAGGATGTACCATCACGCCTTACCACCACCACCACCACCACTACTACCATCATCACCACATTTCACTATAACTTACCACCATTACCAGAGCAGCACCTCAACTACCACCACTACCTCCTACTCATCACCACATCTATTGCCATAACTTGGATATCGATGCAACTGCTACGAACTTTACCACGATACCTTCATACCTACCACCAGCTCTCATCCTATTACCACAATTACCATCACAGCTTCACCTTACTACCACGATTGCCACCACAACTACTTCCACCATTCATCACCATATCATCACTGTTATCACCACCACTCACCACCGTCACCTCACAGGCACAGTTACCACAGCCATCACCACCAGTCACTCCTACCACAACCACTACTAACCATAGCCGTCTCCACAAACCACAACAATCACAACTACTCTCAACTACAGCCATAACCACCATCCACAACTAAGGCAATCATTACCAACCACAGCCACCACTATCACCACAACAACCACAATCATCACTACCATTCACAATCATCCAAAATCCCACATCCATGACTATCGACCACAGTTCTAGTCAGTATCAACATGTTCTCAAGTTCCTCTCGTTGCCACATCACCACCATCATAACGACAACAACAACAAGAAAAACAAGAAAAAACAATAAAAATGACTACACTAAATCACGCGTTTTGTCACAGTACTCTGCCTCACTGCACCACTTGCACCATGCAGCCGTACAAGCAGCCTGTCGCACGAGGTGACACAGGCCTCAGCAGGGGTATGACACAGGAGTAATTATCGATTGGGAGGTGAGGCCACACGTTACCTGTCACATAAATCTGCCGGTCCTCAGGTGAACGCTTGCAGGAAGGACCAACTCAAAAAGATGAAGGCCAAGATTTATACCTATCGACTACACGGGGATCTTTACGGCAGACAATATTAACTAAGGTCTAATCCTCCCCTAGAACACGACCTGCAATAGTCGGTGTTACATCCAGGTCCTTACTTGCGCGGCTTGGTGAACAAAGACATAGGGGAAAAAAATAAGAGTCTACCAGTTTGAACGGTCCCAAATGGAAATCGGGTTCTTCCATTTGTAAGTTGGACATGCTAACTAGTACACTACCGGCTCCCCCTGACGCAAGCGCTGGTCAACGCGTTCATTAAGGCTAGACAATGGAATGTGTGAACCGAGGCAGCCCAAGATAAGGTACTGTAGATACGATTTTTCATGGAAAGAGTCGTGGTTTGAACCTCACTACAAGATCTGTGGGATCACTCCGCCGAAGTGATGGCTGCAGTCCATGTGGTTTACGTCAAGATCCTGGACAACACTTACACATATGGTTTACTGAAACCCAAACTCGTCCCAGTAACACTTTCCTCTTGAGTTGGCCTCATTCACCTTCAGTGTGTTGTACGAAATTCTGGTTTTAACTAATGCTGGCTGACTAACAAGCAGAATTCCGACCGATGATGTGGATTTTTCCCCTGACTTATATCACACACAGTCTCAGTGCTTTTAAATACTGTGATAATTAAGAAAAACCTGTATGCATAAGTTTATCCCCAACGAAACATCCCCAAATTTTGGCCTAGTTAGTTCCTCCTACGATCTTATTCTACAGTAATTCTCGAGTGAGATTTCATAGTACTTCCCCCTTTGCAATTTATTTTGCATATTACACCTTCATGTCCACTGTTTTATTGTTGTTACATAAAAGTTAGATATAAAAAAGGCTCGAGTAACATAAAAGAGAACATTAAGGCATAGCATGGAAAACATCGTTATGGAAGAATTGCAACAAAATTTAAATCACTGAGAATGCCACCCTATGTCCCATTCTTAAACATGAGGCAACACAGTGCATCCATAATTACTGATAGCAGTCCTCTCCCTCTTCCCAGTAGCCTTGTTTTTTGTGTGTCTTTTGCGTTCCTCCCTTGTCTATCAACCCTTTTTTTCCACTACGACTTATTTGTATGTCGTCTATGCTCACTTCCCTGTCGTCTTCTCCTTTCAGTACTCTATCTGTCCCTTTTGCCATCAAGACTTTGTCCAGTCTTTCCCTGCCTTACCATCCTTCCTAGCATTAACTCCTTCAATGCGGCGGCGTCTTTTCTTTCGTTTCCTCTTTTTTTTTCTTTACTCACGCTATCTGCAGACTTCATTATAGTTTAGGAGAGATTTCCGAATTGCAAGGGGTCCAGTGTTGCCTTCACTGACCCCTTCACTATTAGGGTGCACTCTTCAGCTGAATAAAATCGTCTAGTAGTAGCAAGACTAGAACAAAGACGTCATTGTACTCCCTCCCCTTTAACTTTTGGTTCTCCCCTCCCCCCGTATTAACTTTGCTTTTACTTGCCGGACCCACCCTTCTTTCCAGCTACCTTCTCTCTTGAATAAAATCGCCCAACAGGAGCCTGAACAAATACCCTGGATTCACCGCGCTCCTCTGTCACACCTACTTCTTTCTCTATCATCCCACACTCTTTCCCTGTCACAGTCACTTTCATTCCCTGCCTTTCCATTTCCTTCCCCTGCCACATTTATTCCCCTTCCTACCATCTCCTCCCTTCTCACACAGCAGTCAGCACCTTGCCCCCCATCTTTGCCACCCCCACTACCACTTCCACTGCCACCACTCCTTCCTCCTCCGTCTCTCTATGTCCACCTTTGCCACTTGTACTTATTCTTTGTTCCCTCCACTCCCCCTCCCCTTCCCTCTGGCAGACAGACCCAGACACAGTACCAAACCAAGGCCAGACAAATCAAATACTGTTCCTGTCACTATCCCCACACCCACACCTTCATCCATAAGACCTACCACTACCCAAACACCTACACCCTCATCCACACCCATACCTTCACCCGCAATACCTTCCATTACCCCAACATACCATTTCCCCCATAACTACACCCTCACCCACAAGACCTACCATTACCCACACACCCACACCATCACCCACAACGCCTCTCTTCGCCACCAGCCCCATCTGCATCACCACTTTCAGTCAACACTAATATTTTCCAACGATACTCGACATTTTGCGGCCCTCTATCTCATCAACACTAACATTTTCCAGCAATGTATTCACCAACACTTGACATTTTCGGTAGCTTCTTCAGCAGCATTAACATTTTCTGTACATTTTCCTGCAAACACTGTCGTCCTCCGAGATTTATTGTATCGACACTAATATTTTCCAACATTTTCCCAACTAAATTTTTCCAGGAACTTTTTCAACAGTAATATTTTCAGACAGATATTTGCCGGCATATATGTTCCCAGTGACTTTTCACAACCGGTTACATTTTCACAAATAATTCACTAACACTATAATTTTTCGCTTCATTTATTTATTTATTTTTTGTAATAACATTTTCCAACGAATTTTGTCAAACCCTCCCAAGGACCGGTTTAGAAACACCTATGTCGTTGACTGGCAGACTTTTAGGTCCTCGGGTTGAAGGTATTTAGGAATCAAACAAAGCGGGATCGAAATCTCATCTAGCAAAGAACTCAGAGAAGACAGAACATAACAGCAGTGGTATCACCAGTTGCTGGAAAGGGTTATGAATTAAAGACTGATAATTGAGAACTATTTAAGAAGTCTGCCAATTAAGTTTACGTTGTTTTGATTTTATTCTAACTACCTTGAGACATTTTTTTTTTTTTTACGATCCCAATTTTTTTTAATTGAAAAGATTAGTTGAAACTATTACTAACCGCTTCATACGAGGTATAATACCTAAATTAAACTCTTTTGGAGATAAGAAGAACCAGCTAATATAAGACGTCATTTTGGTGAACGTGTTGTTGGTAAAAATATATGCAGCCCCTCAGTATTATCTCCTCCAGATCAATGATGAAACATCTGGCGACTGATAGAATGTCCTCATTATCTATTGTTATAATGCAACTCTGAATTAAATTCTCCCTGATCATAATTCCTGTTAATCCGGAGAATACTTTTAGTTCTTTGAGGCATGCTTCAAGTGATTACCATCTTGATCAATGTTATCATTTTTTCTGTCTTTCGTTGAACTCACCCATATTGTCTTCGTGTCTTGAGAAAGAAGAAGGCTGAGATTTATGCCTATCAAGCACACAAGCGTTATTAAAACACACAATATTTTTGCTGAGTTCCAGTCTTCCCTTAGAACACGACTGGCTATAATATATGTTACATCCAGGTAGATAATACATGCTGCTGGATGAAGAGGAACAGGGGGGGAAACAAACTGTATCAGACAGTCTGACCGGCCAAAAAATCGAACTTGGGTTCTTTCAGTAGAGAGATAGATGAGATAACCAATGCATCAGCGACTATGCCTGTGTCTTGTTCTTAGAGGGGAAAAAAAAATAGAGGCACCTGGATTTTGCAAGGCGATTCAACCAAGAGTGTTGAAATAACTGTGGCTAAAGGCTGTGTTCTCTATTTCTTAATGTGGAACTCAGTGAACAATATACGTTTTTAGATGAACCTGGCCTTTGAAACACAGGGACGTTAGTCTACCCCATTAAAATACTCATTATACCACTTAGCAAACCTCTTGTAATGTGGTACCCAGACGCCGTGTTGGTTGATCCTTCCCTCTGACTCCAAGGGTGTGTTGAACATTGCGAGAGATGTAGTATGGTATGATTATGACCTTTAGAAGGGGAGGTCTGTGGTGCACTGGTTGGCACGTCTAGCTGCTTACTGGAAGATTCAAGTTCAGTTTTCAGGTCGGCCAGACTCTTAGACAAAGTTTGTTTCCCCCGTGCTCCTGTTCACCCAGCATTACAACTTGGGGACCTGTATGGAACATCGCCTATTGGGGATCGTATTCTAGGGGAAGATCAAGACACAGCAAAAGTTGATTGTCTGCCTTAATCCCTTCAGGCCGATGACAATGTAATTCATTCTTGTTTCTTCCACACGATTTTCTTCATTTGGAAAGCCTCCCGGTATTGAAGAAGTTGCTGGAGTCTTTTTCTTTCTCAGTCAGTTTGAAAAGTCTTTTCTAAACCTAACGAAATTTTATGGAGTTTTCAAAAATTAAGTATAAGTTACATCATCACACTGAAGGTGTTACTGACTCCTGCAGTCCCCGGCCAGTAATCTTAACATTCTTCCTCCCACATGCGGTCGGATTATGTGCCACTGAACTTCCAAGGAACTGTATTATAATTCTCTATGCTGTAAACGTGGCTTCATATTTTTCTCTCAATTATTTTTGGTCAGATATTATGCTGAGAATTTCACCTGCTCCCATTTTACAGTTCATTCGAAATTTCTGTCCGTCTATCCCTTTCGGAACGGTGATGTATTTTTATGCTAATCTTGCCAGGAACACACGATGTTGTTCAGCGTAGGGCAGACTTCTAGTAGTAAAACGGTTAAGGAAGGTTGTATCTAACCCTTCCATTCCGAAAAGTCTCTCCTAAGGTAAATAAAATCATCCGCCACACCAAGAATAGGTTATGTAGTAAATCATCGGATTGAAGAGATTAATATAGGAATGTTACTATCCTCTTCACCACGAGGGCGTCATTTAGATAAAACTGTCTAATAGGTAGCAAGAATGAAAGTGGCGTCGCCGTAATGAAAGGACTAAGCTCAAAAAAATCGTCACCAGGTAATCAGTACACAGGAAAAGGAGGTATCGTACAGAAGAGCTTAATGATAATCCTCTCAGCCCTAGGACGTCTCATACACATTGTTCTTTCTGTCTCCTTGCGATTAGATTCAGCTGTGGGGAAATGTTTGGTACGGAGGTGTTTGGTATATTCTTCATTAACCTCGCTTCTACCTGCGGGCTCTCCAAAGATGTATAATATCGTCAAAGAATAGCCACAGTAATAAGTCGTCGTCGGATTCAAGGAGATAATATTTCACGACAGAACAGAAGCAAAACACGTCTTCATCCCTTCAGTCCGATGACTTATTTTCAATAAATTTTTGCTCTTTCCAAGCAGGTATCTTTAGCTTCAGAGAGACTTTCGGAACAAGGTAAATTTGAATTAGCTCCCATTTACTCCCTCACTACAAGGCACCTCCCCCGAATGAATAAATCGTCTGGAAACAGCACGAATGAAAAAGATATACATGATCGAATTGGAGAGATAAAAAGGTAACCCGGCTCCGTCAGTCTCGCCAAGTGGGGTTTTTACGCTGAGGGCAATTAACCCTCTCGTGGCAGCGTCTTTACCCATATTATATTCCAGGTGATTGTATTCAACTGTGGGTGAGTCTTGGGAGCCTGAGAATGTTAATATCCTTAGCGAAACTCCTCTCATGGTCCTCGCAACCTTAGTATTCTCTTCCAATTACCACAAGACAGTATACGAAACTAAGAATGAATTATGGGAGCCTGAAATGAGGGTATGAATTCATCTCCATAAAACCTCGCATGATTGGGACAACTCTAATAATGTTTTTAGTTAAAGCCAGATAATTTAATTCGGGTAAGAGTGAATTAAGGGGAGTGAGGTTTTCCAGAGATTAATAGTCTGACGATAAAAAGACAAATGAAAACTAGGTCATGGGATTGAGGGGACTACCGTGGACGAACTCTAAAGACGTGGACTCCCGGACGCCAGGTGCAGGCAGTCCATTCCAGAAACAGTCCATAGTTACATCAGACGAGGAAAAAAAGTGGTGACGTCAGCAATTGAGGCCTTAATTGCGCACGGTGTAAAAACTGCACATGACGCGACGGACTGAGCTGCCTTGCCTCATTATCTTCTTCAGTACGAGAACGTCATTTTAGCCCTTTCCACCCGAGGACATACATTTATTTAGTTCTTGCTGTTACAGGACGATTTTATTTAAGTTTAGGAGAGGCTGTTCGAACTAGGAGACTCGATATAGCCTTCATTAACTCCTTCATTTCGAGAGGTCTTTCCAAATTTGGGTAAATCGTCTGTAGGTAGCAACATATGATAAAATAAAACATCATCGGACTGAGGGGGTTAATATTTCATTCTTCCCCTAGTCCTTAAGAAGATAAGGAGATCAGATACGCGGCAGCTCCAGTCTAAGGGTGTGAGTGGATGAGTCATGGCATCAGATTATGGGAAATGTGGCTGCAACCGCTCCTGTAGTTTTTTTTTTTTTTGGGGGGGAGGGGTCACGTCTGTTGTCTGTGTGTCAATCTGTCCGTCTGTTAGGCTCTTAGTGTTTGAAGGCCTTAACCCCTTCAGTCCGGTGGCGCACATTTATTTTACTCTTCCTGAATCCAGATTATCTTATTAAGTTTGGGAGGGACTTTGCAACCTAAGAGGGTAATAGCCTAGAGTAATACCTGCATTGCTACGTATCTTTCCTGGGTTGAGTAAAATAGTATGGAGATTGCAAGAAAAAAAAAAAAATCGTCACCAGATTAGTTAACTAGGACACTTTTTGGATCATATCCAGGTCGAGTTCGAATAAAGAGGTCATGGGTCGAAAGTCAAGGTCAATGGAGCAAATAGAAATCTACCTCGAGCGGGCGACTGTTTCCCAACTGGACCGTATTCAGTTCTGGAGAGGGACGTTAGCATGTGGTGACATTGCCATAACCGTGCGGTTCAGCTGCATGGTTGTACAAACATTCCTCAACTAATTCCCAGTCTCCCGAAAGAAGGATGGTGAACTGCAGCTGACAGACAACATAAACCTGCAGTCCACAGAGTTCGCGCTTCACATAAGCCGGGGACAACAACAACGACGACGACGACGACGACGACGACATATCATCAGCTCTATTAGTTCAAGATACGAGTTGAGTTACCGTTCAGATGTTGCTGTACTTAGTTGTCCTTAATGATGTTAGTGTTACTGGGTTTAGATAGTGTTAGTTTTACTGGCTTACCTGTGTGTTTACCTAATTTTATCTTTTTGGCGGGGGCAAGATTATCATGATTTTGAATTCTTGGCTGTCTGTTATGTTGTATAGTATGTTACTAGACGAAAGAGAGAGAGAGAGAGAGAGAGAGAATGTTACTTCCCCTACTCATATCTTTCCATCTACCATCATCGCACTCCCCCTCCCCCCAGCCGCTTACGTCACTCATTACAACTCCTCCTCTTCCTCCCCCAATCATTCCATCCCCACTACCTCCTTTTCCTACCATCCCACCCCTTCCCCTCTCATCCTTATCCCACTCTATCCATCCCCCAAATCCTTACAACCTCTCCTCCCTTATTTCCCCACCAATCCCATCTCCATTACACCCATTTTTTTTTTCCTACAATCCCCATTTACCATTAGATCCTCCCCAGTTCTTCATCTAACTTCCAGACTTCTTTTCTAAGCTGGGGAAAATTGTTTGGAGGTGGCAAGGAAAAAGTCTATAGGCCTTCACTATACACAAGGGGTTAGTGGAAGATTCAGAAGGAGGGACAAGAGGATGGAAGGACGAACCGACAGACAATAGGATCGATAGGAGGCCAAAAGTCGGATAGATGGAGGGCAGAAGACTCACTGAAAGATAAAATGGACAGAAAATAAATAGATGGGCTTACAGACCGACGGACAGGATGACGGACAATAGGACAAGGAAACGATGAGACTGACGGACAAATCAAACGGACTTACAGACAGGCAGGAGGACAGAAAAGAGACTAATACACAGACACATGGACAGAAACACAGATGGGGAGGTAAAGACAGACACTCATAGCAACCGACGAGAGAATTTAAAAAAAAAAAAAAAGAGATGGGCAAAGGAAAGAACTGCGATATAAAAAACTTGGATTACTGACGAATAGAGGTGAAGATGGAGAGGGATTAGGAGGATCGGGTGGATATACAGACATACAGTACAGACAGAAAGACAGATAAATGGACGGATAGACAGACAAACAGGCTGGCACTTGAATAGACAGACAGCTGGACAGACAGGCAGATAGAAGGACAGAAAGACAGGCAGGCACATAGACAGACAAGACAATCGGGCACACAAGCAGACAGACAGACAGAAGATCACAAACAGACAGCAGATAGGCAGACCGACAGGTAGATGAACAGAAATGGAATGACTCTCTCTGTCTCTGTCTCTCTCTTTCTCTCTTTCTCTCTCTCTCTCTCTCTCTCTCTCTCTCTCTCTCTCTCTCTCGCAAGGTCAGTGAGAGAGGAGACATCCCTCTTATGGTCACTGAAAAACCACCGTCACGAAAGAGAGGAAAAAAAATGGGGTATGGTGAAGGACAGAGAGAGAGAGAGAGAGAGAATTATATCATGACTACATGGAACTATCTGTTAGTACTGTACACATTATCATTTTGTATATTATATCCGTTGAAGAGGAGGAAAAGGAGGGTTTACAGGGAAAAAAATACTCCTCAGACACCTTTAGCTCTCGACACAAATTTATATATTTATTGATCTGTTTATTTATTTGCATATTTATTTTGGTTTTCTTCTCCACTTTCATTTATTTCTTTACTTATTTTTTGTCCCGACCACTGTGGATCATCTCAAGGATTAAATGCCTCACAGTTCATAGACTTAATTCCCCTTCAGTATGATTGTTTTTTTTTTTTTTTTTTATGTCATCGAGTTACCGTTAGGCGAATATCTTCAGTTAAAGAGAGAGAGAATGGAGAGGTTAGAGCCGGTGATATGTTTTGATCAGTGTGTGTGTGTGTGTGTGTGCGTGTGTGTGTGTGTGTGTGTGTGTGTGTGTGTGTGTGTGTGTGTGTGTGTGTGTGTGTGTGTGTGTGTGTGTGTGTGTGTGTGTGTGTGTGTGTGTGTGTGTGTGTGTGTGTGTGTGTGTGTGTGTGTGTGTGTGTGTGTGTGTGTGTGTGTGTGTGTGTGTGTGTGTGTGTGTGTGTGTGTGTGTGTGTGTGTGTGTGTGTGTGTGTGTGTGTGTGTGTGTGTGTGTGTGTGTGTGTGTGTGTGTGTGTGTGTGTGTGTGTGTGTGTGTGTGTGTGTGTGTGTGTGTGTGTGTGTGTGTGTGTGTGTGTGTGTGTGTGTGTGTGTGTGTGTGTGTGTGTGTGTGTGTGTGTGTGTGTGTGTGTGTGTGTGTGTGTGTGTGTGTGTGTGTGTGTGTGTGTGTGTGTGTGTGTGTGTGTGTGTGTGTGTGTGCGTGTGTGTGTGTGTGTGTGTGTGAACAAAATGACTCGACGAGTCTTTGCCCTATTTTAACCAAGTTGATGTAGCCGTAGAGGGACAGCCAAGGAGGTGGAATATTGATTTTGAGAATAATAAATCCATGGTCAAGGTCACATGGTTAAGTCAAAGTTTGACACATCATGAGAGAGTTAAAGAGTTTTTATCTGATTTAAGCCAAACTTGGTGGAAGGGTGAAGATAATGCAAAACCAAAGTGGTTCCATTTTGAAAGCAACCAATCAACAATCTAGGACGCAGGACAAGATGTGTTCTACCCGTGTGTCTGTATACGAACAGTATGGCTAAAATAGTTTTGATCTGATCTGAAATAAACTTGGGGGAAGGATTGAAAACAACAGATCAAAAGTCAAAATCACGTGACAAAGTCACCTTTAACAGATTTCATTTAATTTTCACCAAGGATTGTGGAAAGGTCTTTAATAAGGCACGGATAAAGGGACTCGTTTTTTTTTTTTTTTTCTTAAAAATAATCAAAGATCGAGGTCACAGGGAGAGGTCAGATGTCAGGGTCGCAGGACAAAGGCAACTCAAACAGCTCTGATCTGATTTTGACCAAACTTGGCCGAAGTGTTAAGGGTCAGGTAAGAATGAAGTGGCATGATTTTGAATTCAATCGGTCGAAGGTCAAGGTCAACAAGGCAAATGCATACGTTCTGCCCTTAGACACAGTGATGGGTTAGGGCGTTGCATTCTCTGAGTACCCCTTGTTCTCTTGTTGGCGCCAAGTGATTTTACTCAGCTTGAAAGAAACCTCTCACGGTATAACTGAGAAAACAGCTTAGTCACTTCTGTTCTAGCAATATATATTCTTGTTGCTGCAAAACACTTTTATTTACCTGAGCGAGATGTATAATAGAGTTCACATATATATTCATTTAACAGCCAGTACTCTTGCTTGATGCATGTCCACCCGATGACTGAATTAGGGGCAATTACCTTGAACACCTGAGGGATGATCATGGTCAATACCAATTACCTACTGACATCAATCACTGTGAATAAAAGTACTGATGATGCTGATTGCTCTGTTGTATCACACTGCGGGGGGTGATATTTCTTGCACCGTCTTTGTATCATGTCATTCTCGCATTATAACTCCATTTTCGCACCACAGAACATCATCTCTGCACCGTGACAAGTCATTCATGCATCGCAGCACACAGTCACCCTAAAATATTACTCTTGCACCATTATGCACACCTGTAGTGCCTTAGATTATCATCATATTACAACCCTTAACTCACCACACAATCGGTTGCACACACAGTCACTCAGCAAACCAAGCATCACACATTTTTCCCCAGGTATTTTCGCAACTCATCTCTGACAACACACCTTAAACCTCACACCTCTAGCCTCACCAACTTCAAATCGTATTACACTAATCATTTACCCACCCATTAACCAACCGCACATTTCTCTAGGAGCCCAGTTCATACACATCTCATCACTAGCATCTACAGCAGCATCAGACCTCACACCTCTGACTTGACCAGATTCTGTGTTCAGGAAGCTTACCAATCGTCCACCATCCTGCTACAGCACACTACTTTCACATCGCTAGGGTCACACTCAAACCCTCCTCTGACATTACACTGGAACCCTATACCACTAGCAGCCTACATACTCTACACACCAACATTCGTCTATTGCCACACCACCATCACATTACACTCCAGAGGTACACAAACTAACATTACATCCCAGTTTTAATATTTCCCTAATAACACCTATCCAATACACTAACTCACACCCATTTACCGGTACACCACACTTGAATAACACTAACATCATACCAAACCTCACACCACTAACATAAAACACGTACCTATTACACTGTGTATTCAACTCACCGAACACCACACCACACTACATCATTCTCCTGCACATCACCCCAGTAGTATTTCCACATCACATTTCTAGAGTAAGTACACTTATGTTGCATCATAATCGTACTCCACTTCCTTTCCATTTCCCTAACATTTAATCCTCCCATCTACCGCCACACTATACTCCATGCCATCCTCCAGCCTGATCTTACCCTACCACGTCACATTTCAAGGGTACCTACTCTTATGTCACACCACAATCTCACACACCACGAAGCCAGAACAATGAACACCCACCAATCTACCTACATATCTAGCACACCGTACGACTCCATCACTAACATTGCCACCAACATATCCACATCACGGTGTCTGGATTAATACTCATATGGTGTCACACAAAATTCTCACATGTCACTTTTCCAGCGCACTAAACACTCCTCTGTCACTACACACACCACACCAGGCTACCCTTCAACTTAACCTCACCCCACCAGCAGTGCAATGCCACTTACATGAACCTAACACCACACCCTATATCACATCACACCACCCACTTATCGCCTTACACATCCCCCATCTCGCACCAAATCTGTCAACAAGATTTATATTCAGTTTCCTTTTCAAGAACAATATCCTACGTTTCCTACTTCACCCTCGTCATCTTTTTCCCACCTTCCGTACGAGGGATTGTCTTAAGCTGAATGAATAAAATCTAGAGATGGCAAACAAAAAAAAAAAGCCTTTTTGTATTGAAGATGTTTATATATATATTTTTTTCTTGCTGCTTCACTACGAGACGTCTCTCGTAAGCCGAATGAAATCGTGTAAAGGTAGCAAGTATGACAGTGAAAATGGAGTCACTGTATCTAAGAGTTTAAAATAGATTTGATAAGTAAGTTTCGTATGTTGCATTTATCGGTGTGTGTGTGTGTGTGTGTGTGTGTGTGTGTGTGTGTGTGTGTGTGTGTGTGTGTGTGTGTGTGTGTGTGTGTGTAATTAGCAGGTGGTCCATCCTTCCGCTAACGTAAGGAATGAAGGGGTTTTTACTAACCAATTCCCTCCCCTCCCCATCCCTTTCCCTTTACCCTTTCTCTTTCCCTCTCCCCTCTTTTCTAGCCCTTCCCGTTCCTTACATTCTCTCTCCTCTCTTTTAACCACCCACTCCCTCCCCTCTTTTCTGCCTTCCCTTCCCTCCCTTCCCTCCACCCCACCCTCCCTTCCATTCCTCCTCTCCCATATATTCTACCCTTCCACCCCTCTACCTTCCTCTTCCCTTTCACTCACTTTTCCATTCACCCCTTCCTTGCTTTCATCTCTTTTTTACCCTTCAGCTAAACTCTCCTTCACTCTCCCATGTATTCTACCCTTCCATTCACCCTTCCATTCCATTCCCCCTTTTTCGACCTTTCTACGCACCCCTTCTTTCCTATCCTTTCTTCTTATTTTTTTTTCATCCATTGGCTAAATATCAAACTTCCTTCCATCCCTGATCTTCTTTCCCCTTCTTTTAAACCCTTCAGTCGAGTCCTCCCCTCCTCTCCGTTACCTATCTTCTACTTTTCTCTCTGTTCCCTCCTCTCCTCTTCCTTTTTTTTTTCTCCCTTTCCCTCTTGTCCTTCCCTAGTTCCCTCCATCTTATTATTCTCTTCTTTCACCTAACCCCTATTCCTGTTTGTTCTCTCTCTCTCCCCTCCGCTACTTTCATCCAATGTCTCTCCAATTAATTTTCTTCGTCATCTATATCTGTTCTCATTTCACTTCCTTTCCCATTTCCTTTCTGACTCCACTTCCTTTCCCATCATCTTTTCCGCCTGTCCTTTCCGCCTTCCAACCACTACCTCTTTCGTTCACCCTCTCCCGCTTCCTTTTTCTCCCGTCTCCGCTTCCATTCCACTCTTCTTCATTCCCACCCATTCCATAGCGGGAGGGATGTGGAACCCCCTTCGCATTGAGTTTTTTTTTCTTTTTTCCCTAATCTAAATGACACAAATAACAGTGGAAATTGTGGATTTAGGGCTCTTAGTGGTGTGGTGGTTTCAACTGTAACTCTCAGGCATAGTAGGGCTGTTATTGGGTGTTTAGGCAGTCATCGCAATGCTTGAGTGGTTATTGAGGCGATCTGTATGGCTGTCGCTGGTAGTACGGTCATGTCTTACCTACCCTGCCCTACCCACCCGACTGTTGGCAGATTCGGTCACTGTGCCTGAGTCATCATCATCAATCATCATCATCATCACTAAGTGGCATAGGTATGATCAGATAACAGGAAAAATGGGATAATACAAAAGCCTGAGAACTATCCCATTACTGCCTGGCGAAAATGGTGCACATTTTCCCACCCCATTCACCCACATGCGAGAAAACTAAGTTGATTAAGATCGTCTGGCGGTAGCAAGAATATGACATTTAAGCTACCTCACGTCCTGAAAGGTGTCAGTAGCAACAAAAAAATATACAAGGCTGCTGCAGGGATCTGATGGACAGTTTCTAACCCTTCCACTACGAGAGGCAGTCCTTGTCGAGTACAGTATACAGTAATCTTGTGACGGTAACAGGATAACAGAAATTATATGTTTGTACTGAGGGGGCTAAATATTATCCACCCACCTTAAAAAAAAAAATGGCTTCAAAAGAAGGATACAGTTAGTCACGTAAAGAGAAAAGCGTCTTGTCACGTTTATGTAAAAGCGTCTGGTCGATCATGAAGACAGCCTGTGAACACCTCACCATCCTCTGTCTCTCTCCCTCCCTTGCTCCGCTCCTGACGGTTTTGCGTATAAGTGTGGTGACGTGGAGGGAGAGGAGCATTACTGTGGTATTTGTGTGCAATAAGCCAAAGAATGGACGGATATTCGAGGCAGGGCGGTGACGTTGGTGGTGTGGTGGTGGTGGGCCGGTAGCTGCCGCCCGCACGCTGTTGCCACCTCACTCGCAAATCTCACCACTCTGACTCTCCTCACTACCTGGGCTTGATGAGTTCACCTGTGCTGTTGGATACGAAACATCAGTGCCCTGATGAATAAGGTGAGATGCTTTAATGGTTTTCGCATAATGGGTAGGAGTTTATTGGTGGGATATGAGAGTGTGGGTGAGGGTTCGGTGGTTGGCAGTAGTGTTTGTGAGGCAGTTTGGGAGGCTGCCGCCAGGTGTCAGGCAGCTCACTGGGCTGAGAGGCGGCGGCTGCCTGTGCTGCTGCAGAACAGTCGGCAGTTCGGCCCCGGTGGGGATGCATCCTCGTGTTCCCGCGGCCGCCCGGTGCCGGGGTCCGCCTGTCCGCAGCCGCACGGGGCCGCAGGTGTGTGTCGCGTACCACCTGGACCCGTATTCTTGCTGGCATAAGAGACTTGGTGGTGCCTCTTCCTCAGCGTTATATTTTCTATCTCACATCTTACTTTCTCTTGCATGTTTTTTTTTTCCTTCGACAGTTTGCAGTACCAGCACAACAAGAGGATACTAAGGTGTGATGTGCAAAGTAAATCGCTGAGGAAGAGGCGTTACGAAATCTCGGAGACCAACTAGAATGCGACCCCAGGTGTCTTATCATCTGAGGAGGCTCCCTAACACCTCTTCCTTACCAGTTTATTCTGCAGATGATACGTTGATATTCTCTTTTTTGTTATTTATGGCAAGTATGTTGATAGCAGTATGACACAACAGCAATAAGGGAATACTGAGGTGAAATACTGGAATCATATCGCTAAGGACTAGGTGTCAGAATAACTCCAAAGGCCACGAGAATATGAGTTTTTAACCCCATATTCTAGATGGTACAGGAGACCGTAGCACCTCTTACTTAGCGATTTATTTTAAACATTACACCTTTTTATCCTCTTGGGGCAAAGAGTGTCGACACCTGAACTAAAGGAATAACATAATAGAGAATATCAGTGTGGAATAATAAATCGTTAAGAAGGTGCTGCTAAGTCTCCTATGTCACCTAGAATACGGCCCTCCACTGCCATGCCTGCGCCCCTGCCGTATCATACCCTGCCCTGCCCTGCCCTTCTCTTCCCTGACCCGCCCAACCCATTCCCATCCTACCCATCCCTACCCTACCCAAACCTCACTTAATCCTAGCCTTCCTTACCCTGTTTTACCTTACCCAACCATTACTACTCATCCGTCCAACCTTATCCTACCGAACCTACCCTACTTTACCATACTCAGTTCTACCTTGCCCTCCCGTCCCCTACCTTACCCTACTCTACCCTACCGTGCCCTCTCCTGTCCGCCTGCCGCGCCTCCTGACGTGACCCAGTGAAGTGTCCAAAAGTGTGCCATAAGTACCTCTGCATCGCCCCTTGGTCCGCCATTTCCCACTCTGCTAAGGTAAGTCAATCTCAGCCCTTATTTTCAACCCTTTGTATTATAGGATTTCTCTCTCAGGCCTTTTTAACCCCGTGTACGCTAGGATTTCTCTGTCTCAGCTCTAATTACCCCTTTATTTTCCGGGATTTCTCACGGCTCACCTCTCAGCCCTTATTAGCCCTTTGTCTGCTAGGATTTTTCACGGTTCATTCATCAGCCTTATAAACCTATTGCTAGGATTGCTTACGGCTCACCTCTTAGCTCTTTGTCCGCTAGCTTTTTAACACTGCCAGACCCCTGTCCCTTAATAGCCCTTTGTCCGCTAGGATTTCTCACTACATAACCCGCAGCCCCTATTTGCCCTTTGCTAAGATTCTTAACCGTTTGAATAATTACTTCCGGGCGTCTTCTTATTAACCTCTGGAATCCGGTGACATTATTTAGTTTTAACTACCTCCGGACGATTTTATTAAGTTTACGAGAGGTCTTTTGTACTGGAGAGGCAAATGAAAGCGATATTTTTCCCCTCCAGTTTGAAGTCTCTCCCATTTGCAGTTAAATCGTCTGAAAGTAGTAATATTAAAATAGCATCTTACTGGAGTGATGTGGTTTGCCCTTTGTCTGCTAGAATTTCTCACGGCTTCAGAAGGTATTTCAGTGTCGTCGTTGCTTTGTATACCTAGCTGCGTCCAGAACAGCGGGAGGGTTATGTATGCTAACTTTCCTACTGAGCCCTGGGATGTCTTTTTCATTTTATACTTACCTTCTGACGATATACGGTATTCAGTTCCAAGAAGACTTCGAGCTGCAGAGGTTCAGTGCAGCCTTGATAAAGCCATTCAGTACGAGAGGTCTTTCATAGGTGGATTAAAATTGTCTAGTAGCAGGAAGAACTAAAAACATACCCGTATTTGAGGTCCCTGCCATTACCAGGATTTTTTAAGTCGCACAAAATAATCATATCAGAGGTTGCATTAGATAATGAGGAGTTAGAACTGAATGCAGGATTACCTGCGTACAAGTGTAATCAAATAAACCTGAGTAAGAAATATTGTCGTTAATAAAATATCCAGGTGCGTTGGTAAAAGCGAAAGGGTAAATTAAACATCGTCAGGTGAGCTAACAGTCCATCATGTAACTTAAATGTCATTAACTTTTCACTTAAGCAACGTATTTTTTTATATTCTTGCCACCTTTAGTGCATATATATATATATATATATATATATATATATATATATATATATATATATATATATATATATATATAGATAGATAGATAGAAACCAATAAAGATGTCATCTAAGTCAAGGGGTTAATTCCTTAGATATGACCATGTCTCTTGTATTTTACAATTACTTCCACTGTCCGATTTTATTAACCATAAGAGAGTCGTTTCTAAGTGAAGGGGTTAGTTGTAACCCTCATTTTCTCCTTCAAAACTAGGTTGCTTTCTGTACCTGAATACAATTGTCTGGTAGCAGCAATAGTGAAAAATTAATGACCTCCGCGGGGTGACGGAGTTAGCGTGCCCTGTTCAGAAATAACCTGGAGATGAAAGACTGCTTGACGTTTAATTGTGTTGTACAGGCGGAGAATTTAGTATCTTCCCAAAGTTTGACGAACACGAGTACATATGGGAAACACTGAACCATCTGAAACACGCGCCAGTAGAGACAGGGTTTTCACTGTATTTCGCCACCTTCAAATTTTCTTCAGACGGAAATGAGACGATAATAGTTTCTTTGACTGCACATATCTATAATCTCATTAGTCTGATCACGAGGCGACATTTTCTTCCAGTTTGATAAGTACAGCCTCCATTAAATCTTACAGCGCGGGAGGCCTTTCCTAAGTAGAATATGGCACCTGAGTACACAAAGAATAAGATGTAAGTCATCATAATATAGGAGTTAATAACAAGTCACGAAAATATTGCAGGAGTGGCTACTGACGTAAAAATAATTCCGTGAGGAAAATGTGCAAAGGAGCTCCATGTGTTGACAAAAATCGACCCAGTTTGTGAGTTACCGGAAAACACCCTAGAGGTAGTGTGAGGAATGGTGACTGTGTGTGTGTGTGTGAGAGAGAGAGAGAGAGAGAGAGAGAGACGGAGGGCAAGAAAGGGAGTGAGAGAGGGTGGGATAATATGTGCGATATGATGGCTACTGAGAGAGAGAGAGAGAGAGAGAGAGAGAGAGAGAGCATTTATGTGTAAGTGTGCACAGGTGTAAGTGCGACGTAACATCCAACCAAGTGTGTGTGTGTGTTAGATGGGAGGGTTCAAAACAGGTGTGTGTGTGATTTTAGTTACCAGTTTCAAAGCCCATTCGCTACTCTTGCTATCTTTCTGTTCTCGGTGTTCTGTAAATAACCCTTCCACGTGTTATTTCGAGATAGTGTTCCCAAAATAATCCATCAGTTTGTTATTTTGCGTTAGTGTTCTTGAAATATTTAATCCACGTGTTTTTCTGTGTTGATGTTGTGAAACTAACTCATCTGCGTGTTATTTCCCATTAGTGCCCTAAGAATAATCTATCCACGTGTTATTTTGCGTTAATGTCCCCAGAATAACCCATCCATATATTGTTTTGCGTTAGTAGATATTCTGAAAACAACAGAGGAAGGTTTACATCTGTTAGTATTTAAGACAAAGCTAATCTGCCGAATTTGGTGATACCACCATGTTTTAAGTGTCCTCAAATAACTGATCAGGGCCTGTATTGCGTTGGTGTTGTAAAAATAACTGATCGACGTGTTATTTTTCGTTAGTGTTGGCAGAATAACTAATCCTCTCCAGTATAGGTGTTATTTTCCTTTACGTGTTGTCGTAATAACAGATCCACTGACGTTCGTGTTAAGACCAAGATACTTTGTCTCCCGTGTTGTTCCCAAAATAAGTGATCCTCTGCAGGTTAGGTGTTATTTTGCGCTAGTATTCCCAAAATAAATTATCCAAGTGATTTATTCCGTTAATGTCCTCAAAATAATACAGGAGTTATTTTGCATTACTGTTCTCAAAATAACTGATACAGGTGTTATGTTCTGAAGTTAACTCATAAACTCGTTCTTCTGCGTCAGTGTTCTCAAAATAAGCGATGCAGGTGTTATTTTGCGCTGATGTTCCCGAAATAACTGATTACGCAAGTTTGTTATTTTTGCTCGACCGTGTGCATTGTTATTCCCTTCATTTACATGACGCCATTGTTTTTTTTAATGATTTTTACTACAGGACAATTTTATTCAGCCGAGAGGAGACATGGGAATGAAGAAATTTAGGGTCAGTCTCGGTATAGTGATGTTTATGAGGCGGAATAAAGTCATCTCTCTGTAATGAAAATGAACTAGAAAAATCACCATCAGTACAAGCATGTCCCCAACCCCCCTTTTTTTATATTTTGCTTTTATTCTTTCTCCATCCAGTTAATTTTATTCGAAAAAAGAGAGACTCGATAAACTGGAGTGCCTAGTTAAATATACAGTAGACTTCATTAACCCCTTCAGTACAAGATAAGGTGAAGAAAATAGTTTGGCAGCATCAGAGAGAGAGAGAGAGAGAGAGAGAGAGAGAGAGAGAGAGAGAGAGCATGATCCTACAGCATAACGCACTTACGATAATTCAGGCGTTCAATTCACGGCACAAAAGATCTCTCGGCAACGCAGAACTGCACAGATAATTATTTTGCGCTATTCGACGATACACCACAGCTATGGACAAATGTTATTCGACGATACAAAATTTATTCGATGTATCAATTGCACAGATAACCAGGTGAAACGGTGAAATTTGAGAGGCGTTACTTGACGATACAGTAGTCAGATTATTCGAAGATGCCAGGAGAGAGAGAGAGAGAGTTTTCGTCGACGCCTTAGTCTAAGTGAGAGTATTCGGCGCGACAAGATACCGGTCAAATTATTCGAGGAGGCACCAGGTACATTATATTCAGCGACACTAATTTCAGGGTTAATTCGACAACAAACCGGTTAAAGCTACTTCAGTAATACATCAGTCACAGAGAGATTATTCGCTGCTATTATAGATTATGTGACGCAGCTCAATAGTCCGAGATTATTCAGCAATACATCAGCGACAGATTACTTACTGATTCATGCGGCGAAGACAAGATTAGTACAGGATTAATTTGATTGTGTTTCTCGAGAATAGTTTGGTCCTTCAGTGGTTATTTTATGCGAATTAAGGAAAGATTAGGCCGCAGTACAGTATACAGCAATGACAAAGAAATTATTAGGGATTAATCGCTGATACACCGGAAACGTGGGAACCTTATGCGACTTTGCCCGTGATTTTCGGGGAGTCAGGGTAGGCCGCGTCAAAATGCGTTTTTCGTGAAAATTTTAGATCCCTTAAAACCCCTCCCTGCGACGGTGTGTGTGTGTATATATATATATATATATATATATATATATATATATATATATATATATTTTACTACGATTTTAATAAGCTTAGGTGGGATTTTTTGAGATCGATTGATTGGATACAGTCTTTCACACCTGCTAAGTTCAGGAGGTGTCACCTAATATGAGTCAAATAGCCAGGTGACAGCAAGAATACGCTGTAAGACGACGTACTCAGACGGATGGAGTTAAAGTCTTTTGAAGGATGACGCCCCTTTTTTTTTTTTTTTTTTGTTATTATTGCCATCACCGGACAGTATTATTCAGCTTGGGAGAATTGAAGTGAAAAGGTTAGAAACAGAGAGCGGAATCAATCAATCCCAAAGTACCCCTCGAGGTGTGGGCCCAGGAACCCGAGGCAAAGTTACCATAGACCTGTACATTGAAGGGTAGATGACCAGACTGCTTTCCTTGGCATTACGTGATTGAATAGCCTCCAGTCACCAATGAAAGGACGTCGCTTCAGCTGGGGCTTTCTAACCACTAGACCACAAGGCGACCTTCATGACCTCCACTTACCCTTTCGTTACGAGAAGTTCCTCCCCCTTAGCTAAATTAACTTACCTGCCAGAAGGAAGAATCGGATAAAGAATGTGTCATCGTCCTGAAGAGGCTGAAGTCCTATCTGTGCACGGGATTGGAATGTTGATCTAGGCACTGTATTTCACGGCTGAGTTTCACAGGTTAAGCAGGATTTTAGAAGATGTGTGGAGGTTTGGGACGTGGCCTGCCTGTATTCCTGATTATACACAACAGTTCGGCGGTGACGGAGTGAGAGTTACGTCCTTTCCTTAAGACTTATTACAAGTTCCCCAACTTCTTCACACTACGATGGCGCCTTTGTTTTTTCTTTTCCATTCTGGCGGCTGAACATGCAATTTCAAGTTACATAATACAGCGGTGAAGATGTGAGCTCTAGTTCCTTTCCTAGTATCACACATTATACTTTCCTTTCTCACTAAGATGTCGCCTTTCCTTTTATTCTGGCTACGGAACAGGTTTTTCTATTTATCGTGAGGAAAGTCTTCAGTGCCGAGTAAGTTAAACCCCTCCAGGTAAAAAAAAAAGTAAATAAAATTGTGCAAGGGAAGTTATGTATAAAAGACGTCACTGCAGTGGAAGTTAATGACGTAACAACTGTGGGCAAGTTAATTTATTCATCATGTGTTCTTTAGGTCCTTCAGTTATGTGATTTTTTAAAAATTTCCAATCGATTTTATTTAGCTTTGCAGAGCCCCAAGTAATGAAGGAGTCAGTCTCTTCAGTCAGATGATGTATTATTCATTTTGTTCTTGCTGGGTTTAATCATTTTTTTTTTCTTCTCACTTTAAGACAGATTTTTCGAACTGGACAGACCTCATGAACCACCTCAGTCTGATAGATTTTTCTGGAGTTGAATGAAATCATCAGGAGATAGGGAGAACAAACTGTAAAAAGATGTCATCGTACTGAAGAGGTTAAAGAAGGCTTTATCTAATCTTTTGTTTTATATATATATATATATATATATATATATATATATATATATATATATATATATATATATATATATATATCCTAAGGTGAATGAAATTGTCAGGAAGGCAAGACAGAACTATGTAAATGACGCAGCCGTATACTGAAGGGGTGAATGGCTTTTATCCGTCATCATGTGCTCCATTAACCCCTTCAGTCCTACGGCATTAACCCTTTCAATCCCATGAGGTATTATATTCTTACCGATGGTAGACGATTTTATTGAGTTTATTGGAGACTCCTTGTACTGAAGGGGTTCATGAAGGCTTTACCTAAACCCTCCTGTGTGAAAGTTTCTCCTAAACTGAATAAATTCTTATGGTAGGGGCGAGAATATGGTAAAAAAAAAAAAATGCTTGATAAGACTGAAGGAATTAATGATGTAAAAAATTAGGGGACAAGCTTTTTTCATATCCCGTCACGTGTTGCCTAGGCTTTTCGACTCGAAAGCGCCTTTCCTTATTCTAAGTGTCGCGATGTGATTTGATCAGCTTTAAGGACGTCTCTATAAGTGAAGGGGTTGATCAAGACTGTTTACCTGCCTTGCAAGTGTAATGAAAGGTAAACGAATGAAGCAGTTCGACGTAACAAGAATACCATAAATTAAAGGCTTCTTCTTATGAAAGAAGCTATCTATCTATCTGTCTATTGCCAGACGCCATAATCCGGTAAGGGGTGGCCATTTGACTTTGAGTTATCAGTTTTACAGGGAGGGGCACTAACCCTCCACCAACCCACTTGTTGACACGTAGGGAGCACGTATGGTTTGGTTATATGGTTACCACTCAGCGTTGTAAATGGTTTCTTGTCTTACAGGAAACCATTTGGTTTGTCACTCAATGTAAAGCCACCTGTAAAGGAATGAAAAACAATAAGAACTAACAGGAAAGATGGGAGAAATAGGAAGAAAGGAGGGCAGGCACACTCTCAAAAACCGGGATCTTTCTTTTCGCGATCTTTGTTAACAGTTCCACCTTTAGTGTGTCGGTGTTTGTGGTGAGAGAGGGATTTTTGGAGGCGTGACGTTAATCCGATTACGCTGTTTTGAGTTTATGGTCAGCTTCTTGAAGTAGACGAGAATGGCAAATACATCCAAATGGCCAGTTTACTCATGGGCTGGGTAGCAGCCCAGTTTCACCCAGTTATCCGTCAAGTTCCTCTCCCCTAATATGTCTGTCACAGGAGTCGGTTCACACTTCAACGAATTCATCTTGCACTGCTGCCAGGAATGCTAACCGCGAGAAAGTTGACAGAAAAAAGATTCCTTAGAGAAAATGTATCGTGGAAATTATTATAGTATTCTTTCTCCGTTGACTCCAGATACTAATATTACCTTCATGGTTTTCCTGGAAATAGGCTACATCTTGTCCCAAGTGGCCATGGCTCCCGGATTTGAAACCACTGATATTTTAGACAAAGCTGCTGCTGCTGCCTCATTTTATAACCATGTTTACATTAAACATAGTTCGCCTATAAAAATAGCCCTTATCCGCTGGCCACTGCCGGTCTGCCTCAACACTGTCTCGCTAAATGCATATTTCCTTGTCACCATTTTGTCATTTGATATCCTTGCTTCATCATCAAAACAACCAACAGCACAGTCATCGCACGAGAGTAACAGACAAAAAGTTTATTTTAGGCAATTGACGCCCTCTTCACTTAGTAGTCAGAGAGGCAGAGAATTACACTTGCAATATCTCTAGCTGTCATCTTAGGAGGGCGACATTTGGTTAAGATTATGTCTACAGTTATCGTGAGTTCTATATCGATGATCACAATGTTATTTCCTAGCCATTACACCGTTATCTTTTGTTCCAGTATTTTTATTACACATGGGCAGCAGCCACCAACAGGGAGACAGAAAACATAGTAGAAACCATTAAAAAAAAAAAAAAAGGGTCTATAAGAGCAATACTAGCCGGTGACCTTGTGCGTCAGAATCCTCACTTATTGCCAGCGTTTATATATAGGCCTATAAATACATACATTCATATATATATATATATATATATATATATATATATATATATATATATATATATATATATATATATATGGGACACATTTTTATATTTTTTGCATTATCCGCATACTTTAGGAAGGGAGGGAGGAAGAAGGGAGAGAGAGAGAGAGAAAGAAGGAGGGGGAGTAAAGGCATAAGGCACACACTGATGAGCTGCTCCAGGCAACACCATTCCCCTCGGAAAACTATCTCCCTCATACCTCCCTCTCTCCTGCCTCCCTCCCTCCCTCTCTCTGGCCTCTATTTCCCCTGCCTCCCTTTCCTTCCCTTTCGTCGATCTCTATATCTTTTGCTTCTCTTTCTTTTTCTTACCTGTCTCTCTCTACCTCTTTTATCTCTCACATTCCTCCTCGGACCTCCTTTTTATCCCTTTCCGACCTCCATCACTTCTGCCTCCACTTTTCCCTCTCCGGCCTCCTTCTTTGAACTGCTTCCTCTCACCTGTCTCCCTCCCACCTGCCCCTCCCCCCTCTCTTTCCTGGCTCCCTTTTTTTTCCCTTCTCCGACCTCCCACTCTCACCTGTCTTCCTCTCACCTGCCTCCCTCTCTTCCTTGCTTCCCTTTTCCTTCTCCGGCCTCCCTCTCTCACCTGTCTTCACTCACCTACCTCACTCACATCTGTCTTTCACCTACCTCTTCTTCCTGATTACCTTCCTCTTTTCCCTCTCCCTTTCCTTTTTCCCCCTTTCTCACCTACCTCCATCGTTTTTCTTTTCCTATTTGCTTCTTTTTCTCATCTTCCCCATTATCTTCTTTCCCTATTTCCCCTTTCGGCCTTCCCATCCCTTTCTCACCTGGTTTACCTGAATTACCCCTACCATGGGCAAAGATTATGTGTCGGACTAGGGGTACCACAGTGACTACGATTTAACACCCCTCTGTTGTTGTTGTTGTTGTTGTTGTTGTTGTTGTTATTATTATTATTATTATTATTATTATATTTATATTTATCATTATTTTTACTGTTATTATTTTATTATCATTATATTATTATTATTATTATTATTATTATTATTATTATTATTGTTGTTTTTATTAGCCATAACACGGAGCGACAAAATTACGTGTCGTACTAATGCAACATAAAATTACCAGGTTTTCGGCAACCGTCTAATGGTTATATATTATTATTATTTTTTTTATTATTATTATTATTATTATTATTATTATTAGTAGTAGTAGTAGTAGTAGTAGTAGCAGTAGTAGTAGTATTCCCCTCTCAGGTTTATACGATGAGTGTGTGGGGGGCTGTGATCTGTTGTCGCTTCCCGCCTTGATAGTTTTCCTACTTTTTTGTGTGTCATTTTTTCCTCTCTGTAGATCCACCCCACCGGTACACGAAGTATAGCAGTCGGACTTGAGTTATACGACGACGGCGATGATGATGATGATGATGACGATTAATTTTCTGTTTCTGGTTGTGCACTTAAT
The DNA here is from genome assembly GCF_032717465.1 of Coenobita brevimanus. Classification (NCBI taxonomy): domain Eukaryota; kingdom Metazoa; phylum Arthropoda; class Malacostraca; order Decapoda; family Coenobitidae; genus Coenobita; species Coenobita brevimanus. Next base: position 51,627,287 of record NC_137046.1, read on the forward strand.
ATGTTTAGGTAAATCTGCGTTACAGAGGGTTAGGTTAGATTAGGTTAATTTGGCTGGTGTCTGGGAGGTTAAGTTATGCCAGGCTACGTTCGGATGCAGTAGATTAAGTCTGGTTGGGTTAGGTTTGATCGGTTTGGAGTGGGTTTAGTTGTGTTAGGGTAAGTTAGGTTTGTCAGGATTAGGATTGGCGTTGGATACTTCATGGCACTGGGTTAGGTTCGGTGGTGTCGGGATAGTTTTATTTAAGTTAGGGTTGGTTGGGTTAAGTTTAGATGGGGTTGGGATACTGTTCTAGGCATTGAGTTAGGCTTCTTTTTTTTTTTTTTTTTTTCTTTGACACTGGGTTGGTGACGCTGGCTTAGGTTTGATGGGATAGATGTTATTTGTTGGGTTAGGCTTGGCTAGTTAATTTGGGCCAGGCTAGGATAGTTTAGATGAGTGAATGTCTTCCTTTGATTAAGTTGGGAATGTGTTCAGAAGGGAAGTTGACTAGAATGCGTGGAGAGGAAGACAAACAGCCGCATACTTATAACAGATCGCTCAGGGGAAGGTGAGCCTCCAATTTTTGACGAAAATTTCTTTAGCAAATAACAAAGATAAAACGTATCTGGCCACTCCGTATCGTTGCTGACTGCGCTCCGTCCTGTGAGATGCAGACTGAGCACGTCTAATAACCGTATGCGTTCCATTAATGTCCGTCAAGTAATAGGGTCTTGCCATCCCCTTTGAGATATTAGGTTGAAGCATACGGCCGTAGGAACGAGCTGGTAGGATACAGTGAGAAAGTACTCGTATATGTGAGAAGGCGGCTTGGATTGGCAGGAGGGAGTGGAGATGAGTGGCGCAGAGGAGCTTGGAGGTATAGAGGATAAACTGGAGGAGTACTGTTCATGAGGGAGGGCGGCTTGGATCGGCTGGAGAGCAGTGACAGCGAAGAACTTGTAGGCACAATGAATAAAGTGGAGTACGTGAGGGAGGGCGCCTTGGGCTGGCGGGAGTGAAAGATGTGGTGATAGAGGTGTTTGGTGGCATTGGTGTCTCCTCCACTGTGGGATAAACCAAAGCGTATTGTAAAAAAAATGAAAAGGGAAAAAAGAAAGGAAAAACAAAGAGGTACAGTACAGTACCTGAACCCCTTTACTGGAAAAGATCATCCCAAATTTGAATCAAATCGTCTCAAGAAAAAAGAAGTCAGGTAAATATAGATTGTACCTTACCTCATCACTTCGAGAGTTCTTCCGTAAGTTGTATGAAGTTGTTCGGGTGTAACATGAATAAAGAAATATCTGCGTTCCATCAGCGCAGTGAGGGGGTGAAAGCCATTGCTGAAATTTAGAAAAGACTGTGCTAAGCTATGTAAAATCACTGGGAAATTTCAAGGAAAAAAACACAAAAGCGTCATCAAAGTGAAGGAGCTGAAACTTATAGCGCGAAGGGAAACTCAACCACAGCAGAGTGCAAAATAATTTTGAAAAACACGACAGAATAATATTACGATTCATGAACTGTTGAAACTTGTGTATGGTATATATTTATTAGGATCTTTATTTACAAGGTGGTCCATAAATAACGCTCAGCTAAAAGCTCGCCTGATGGCATCTAATGTGCTATGAGGACGACTCAGTCTGCTGATGTAGGCGTGGGTATGGCAGCAGGAAATGAAAATGAATAACTGATTTAGGGAAGACACTGATAACGCTGACTGAGCCATCCCTACAATACCTGAGATATCGCCCAGTGGAGTGGAAGTGAAGTGTAATACTCGTATATGAAATACCCTGTATGTCCCCAAACCAAATCATAATATACAGGCCTTCCAACTCTCGCATGCTACTGCTCAGGCAGCCGGGAGAGGATGGTTGGAATATAAAAGAAATCAGTAGATGCAGGGGAGGGAGGGTGCGTAGAGGAAGACCGAGGATTAGGAAGGAAAAATGGAGCAGATAAGTATTTGGGAAGAGGATGGCAAGGGTGTAAAGAGACTTGTTAGTTTTAATGTGGGAGAGTGCGGAGAAAAAGACTTGGATGAAGCGGAGATCTGAGTGTAGTTTTTATTTTTTTATTTTTAAGGTACAGGGAGACTTACAGTAGCGGGAGATATTTGTTAGTATACTTTCGTAGGCATGAGAAGGGAGAGTGAGAAGAGATGGCCGAGAACGACAGGAAAAAAGATGGCATGGAAAAGTATTTGAGGTGTTACAACATTGCTGCATGTAGTAGGGTGGTTGATGGTGAGTGACCGGGGCACCTTCTAAATAAAAGGTAGTAGAGCACAATACCAAAACTTGGATATTTCTGAGATCGTTAAGGCCACGACGGATTTGCATACATAGTTTGAAAACTTTTGAAAAAGTGATAGTGTTACTTAAGTGGTTTCACTCACAGTTCTCCACCATATTCGTATTGCAGAAAAAAAGACAAAAGGTGCCAAATTTGGCACCGAAGCTGGAGTTATCTTGGAAATTATCAATACTATAGCGAACCTACACACATCAGTGGAAAGCTTAAAAAAAAAGTAGTAGATGTTAAGATTCTCTGAATTACCATATTGCTGAAGAAAGCGAAAAAGTGCCAAATTCAACACTAAAACTAGGTGTTCTTAGAAGTTATTAGAATTACAGCAGAAATACACACGTTGTTGGAAAGCTTATGGAGAAGTACCGGTAATGGGTGTTGAGAAGCTTTCCTCAAAATTATGCATGCTATTGCTGAAAAAACTCCTACAAGCGCAAACTGAGGACCAAAATTGTGCCCTCTGAGAAATTATTAGTTACAGCGTACCTATTAACGTCGTGAAAAAAAAAAAAAAAAAAAAGCTCTCGAACATGTTCCATAATTGCAAGTGTGGACACCCCTACACCTTCCACTCTCTATCTTCACCTCCTCTCTTCTTGTTATTCTCTCACCACCCCCCTCCTCTCTCTCTCCCTTCCCCATTCTCCCCCTTCCCCTCTCTCTCTCCCTTCCCCATTCTCCCCCTTCCCCTCTCTCTCTCCCTTCCCCATTCTCCCCCTTCCCCTCTCTCTCTCCCTTCCCCATTCTCCCCCTTCCCCTCTCTCTCTCCCAGCACCCGTTTCCCTCTCTCCCCCCTGTGAGGAATCTCCCCGGTGGCTCCTCTCACACGTGCTCCCCCCCACCCCCACCCTCTTAATCAACTCTGTTTACACTCCCGCCTGGCTACCAAGCGGGTGGGAGGCGTGAAGGGTGGGGAGATGATTAGCGATTCCGGTAGGCCACTACGGGCAGGTGACGTACCGGTGTTTACAGACTTTCCGTAACTCTACACTTTGAATCCGGGTGATGATTTTTTTTTATTCTTGCTGGAACCGGACGATTTTATTTAACTTAAGAAAGGCCTCTCGTCTCAAAGGGTGTTAGTTTTGTATCTAACACCTCCACGTCGAACGCTATCCTGAGCTGAATGTAATCGTCAGGACGTGGCAGGAATATAGTGAAAAATACATCCCTGGACTCAGTGGGTGAAGTTTCTAATGTTATGCTGCCATGACCAGATGTCTCAACCTTTTCATCCCGCTGACGTATTATTTTATTCTGATTTACTTACGCAAAGAAGGATCTCTGTTACTGAAGGAGTTTCTGAAGGTTCTCTCAACCCCCTATACCTAGAGATGTCTCAACAAACTGAATAAATGCCTCTGAAAGCAACCAGAGAGACGTCTTACGGAATTATCTAGTCAATCAATTTCGTACCTTAAAATGTGGATAAGTTTTTCTTTTTTCTTTGTCTTCACGCATACACCTACCATTATTCATTTCACAGTCAAATTAGCATGAATTACGATGATGATAAAAACTGAGAGAATACAACAAGGAACTATTTCATATTACAGTAAATGTCACAGAGACTTGTTTATCCCAGAAACGTAACTGGCAAGGAAAGCATCAAGTAAAAGCTTCCACAGACTACGACATGCAACCGTCGATCTACACATCTAAGTGCTTGTTTTAATTCGAGGTGCGGAAAGACTGGCGTAAAGAGACCCCTCACGAAGGCTTCATGGTTGGCCCAGGAAATCGAACCCAGAACATCTATATTGAGGGCCGAGTTTACACACCACCACCACCCCTGTCATGGAAACTGATTAATCCCTCCATCCCATGGCGTAGTTTTCATGTTATTCTTGTAATTCCCAGACAGTTTTATATAGCTTAGGAGGTACTTTTCAAACTAGAGGTGTAAGAAATGGCCTTCAATAATCCCTTCATTATTAGAGATCTTTCCTGTGTTCAGTTCGATCGCCTGGAGGCTAAAGAATAAATTACGGAAAGGCATCACCGCACTAAAGGGGCCAGGATTCTAGACAAACAGCTACGAATCCTGGTGACTGTCAGGGCAAGACGTAAGCAATACATAGGGGGCCGAGCACATTCTCTAATCACTACGATGGCGTATTTTGCATTTTTCTTTTGCTTGGCACCGTCAGACGATTTTATTCGATTTAGAAGAGAATTTACGAACAGGAAGGGTGGCTAGGTATGATACGGCCTTCATAAACCTCCATCGTTACAAGAGGTTTCTCCTAAGCTGCGTGAAATCTTCAGGCGGCAGCATGAGTAAAATATAATGACATTTACAATAACTCTGAAATTGAAGTGTCAGATGAATATACTGTAGTTATTACGACTGCTTTCGTATCATATAATTCAGTGTCTATTTTGAATATCCTACCAATATTCTTACTAAAGAATACACTTGAAATGCCGTCGAAAACTTAATTCCTGCAATAAGCACCAGATTTAATATGTGAGCACGAAGCTCATTTCAGAATGTCTTGATTGCGTACCGTCTCCTGAGTTTGTTTTTATCCCTTCTACATTTTCGGGGTATTTTTCAGAATTTTACCTATAGAAAGTTAAAAATGTGACAAGCTTGTGAATTAAAAAATCTTGCTGATAGCTATAGTCATGAATGCCTAAGTATCATTTTGGCTTTTGGCTGGATTTTACCCCATCTACATTTTTATTTTTCATGTAGAAATGTTGTCTCGTTCATAAGATATTGAATGATTGTGACAAGTTTGAAAATGATAAGAAATCTCCGGCATATATAATCATAAATGTCTGGGTGTTAATAATGAATTTCGGTTAGCTTTTACCTTATCTACAACATTCTTACATAACATTTTGGGTCTCATTTATAAAAATTGTAATGATTGTGTTAAGCCTGAGAATTAGAAGAATTCAGTTGTCATAATGATTATAAATGCCTAGCTATTATACCGGCCATTATTATTTGAACGGTTTGTAGCATTTATTATTATCATTTTTTCTAAACAGAAATGTTTAGTTTCCAATATTATCATTTTTTTTCTGCAAAAATGGTCAGAGTTTCCTCTATAGAAAAGTTACCTCTTGAATAATGTGGTGTCTCTTTATATTTCATTATTATGGTCTCCAGACGATGTTATTCAGCTTAGGAGAGACTTTCGAAATGGAATAATTAGGTATGACGCTCGTTAAACCTTTCATTAAAAGAGGTTTTCCAGAATTAAATAAAACCGTCTGGTAGCATTAAGAATAAATTGTAAATGACGTAGTTGCGTCTTTTGTGTCTTGCGTTTTTTTTTTTTTTTCAATATATTGCAGCTGTTGTATGTGTAATTTTACGTATTTGTGTATATAATGTAAATTCATGCATATTGCAGATTCCTATGTATAGTTTTCACACTCCTATGCATCCGTTACTTATTCCTGGCATACACCTATTATATTCTCCTCGTTTTCCTGTACTACCAGTCGGTCTTTCTCGGTTACAGTATTTTGTTCTCTTACGTATCATTATCTTGTACGTACTGTTTATAGGCTACTCGTACACATATTCATTCCTTCGCCCCCTTAATGTATTTCTGTTCTCATATGAACCTTATCTGCTTTGTGTATCCTTTGATCCTGCTATACAGTCTTTAGTTCTGGTATGTACAGCATTCCCTGGTGCTATAGTTCGTTTAATTTAAGTTGGCCCAGAGTTTCGTCCTTTTGTTTCATATTTCACTTAGCGTAATGGCAGGGAAAAAGACAATATTCTGGCTCTACTTCCTTTCCATAACACTTCTTCGCATCTAGGATCATTTACTAGGATAAATCAATTCTTACAATTTAGCATTCGAGACGGAGAGATGGAAATTTTAGGACAAGTTAAAGTAGAAAGAGCATAGTGCATCTTCTTTGAGTCTGCTAGATAGCCATTTCTCTTCCTGTGTTTCTTTTAATTTACTTCTTCTTTTTTCTTCATCCTGTGTATTCTGTGATCCTACATTACTTCTTCTGTTTTTGATGTATCCCCCCAACCTCACGTGTTTTGCTTCTCCATGTTATGTTTCCCTCTACTGACATATGTATCTCTGTCCTCTTACCTGTATCACATAGACTTGTTAGAAAAATCTGCTTTTCTGCATAGTTCTTGACCCTGTTATTTATCCTTCCACCCTGTATATCCTTCCACACTATTATATCCCTGTGTGGGGGGAAGGGCCGTGGGTGAGTGAGCGGATCCATGGTGTTGCTAGTGGTGGGAAAATGCTAACACCACCCTCCTGTGTATTCTGTGGCAGTGTTATGTATCTCTGCTATATATCTCGCCGCTCTCATTTGTATTTTTGGACGTTGTTATGTATTTCTCCATTCTGGTATGTATTCATGACGGGTGTGGAGGCATGAATGGATTCGTAGTGTTTCGAGTGTTGGGAAAATACATACCCGTCAGCTAGGCCAATTGTACGTATTCCTCGTGTATTCCTTGTCCTTGTTCTGTATCCCACCACGCTGATGTATCCTTCCAGTCACGTATGTATCCGTGAGGGGTGTGGGATAGTGAGCGGATGCGTGGTGTTCCTAGGGCTGGTAAAATGTAGTGGACGCAGCCAGGCATGTCGGGGGGCACCACTGGCTGGCCAAGACAAAAACACCCGAGAGCCACTCCAGCCCACTTCCGCTCCCTCGGGCTCCACTCCACCATCACCGCCACCGCCACTGTCCTGTCTCTCCTGTCTCGTTCTTGTCTCATGTTGTCCTGTCCCTCATTCTGTCTAAATACTCCTGTTTCTCGTTCCGTCTAAATCCTCCTCTCAATCATTCAGTTTCTCCTCCTGTCTCGTTATGTCTTATTGCTCCCGTCTATCACCACCAACATCCCGTACTGTCTTGTCCTGTCCTATCGATCCCCTCCGTCACCACAGTCATCATCCTGCCCTGCTTCTGCCCGTCTTATCTCCTCTCCTCCTTTCTCGTTCTCCCTTCTCGTTTTGTTTCTCCTTCTGTTTTGTTGCTCCCTTGTCTGCTGTCTCGTCCTCTTAATCTTCTTTTTCATCCTTCCCTTTCGCCTGGGCTCACTTCCACCACCACCACTTACTCCTGTGTCATTCTAATGTCTCTATCCTTTCTAACTTGCTCGTCGTCCTTTTTCTGCCTTTTCTTCCCCCCACTCCCAGCCTTTCTTTCTCATCCATTATCCAGTCCGTTTCTTTCTTGCCCCGTCCCGTCGCTTCCCGTCCCATCCTGCCTACCTTTTGCTTTCCTTTCTCATCCTGTCCCGAACATCAACCCCAGTTCCGTCTCTTTCCGTCCAGTTCCTTTTCATCCCGTTCTGCCTCGTCTCTTCCGGTCCTGCCTCGTCTTTTCCCGTCCTGCCTCGTCTCATTCCGTCCTGTCCCTTCACTTTCAGCCCTGCCGGTCTCTTTCCGTCCTATCTCGTCTCTTTCCGTCCAGCCTCGTCTTTTTCCGTCCTTCCCCGTCTCTTCCCATCCTGTTCCGTTTCTTTCCTTCATGTCTCATCTCTTTTCGTCCTCCCCTGCCTCTTTCCGTCCTGCCCGTTTAATTCTGTCCTGTCCCGCCTATTTCCATCCTGCCCCGTCTACTTCTGTCCTGCCCCGTCTTTTTTCGTCCTACCCCGTCTCTTTCCGTCCTGCCCCGTCTCTGCCTGTCTCGTTCTGTCTCTTTCCTTTCTGCCTTTTCCACTACCCGTCTCTGTCCTGTCCATCTCATTTTCTGTCATTTTCTGTCCTGTTCCCTTCTGTTTTGTGTTGTCCTGTCTCGTGCACTTGTTTCCCTCAAGGCTCTTCCTGTCTGCTAATCCATCCAGTCCCATTCATTATTCATTTCCTTCATTTCTTTACCTCTGGGGCACCTCCTTATTGCATCTCATTCCCTGTCCATCATCTGTTTCCCTCTCATTTCCCACCCATCGTCTCTTTTCCTTTCTCTCCCATCATCGCCATTTCCCATTCTCTTCTTGCCCTACATCATCCCGTCACATCCTGTCCTGCCCGGTAATTTTTTTTTCCTCCCACCATCCCTTCCCATTCTGTCCCACGCCGTCCACCACTTCTCACCGTTCTGCACTTTCTCATTTTCCCTTATCTCCCTCTGTCATTTCCCCCATTCTCCTTCCCTTCTACACTATCCTTTTTCCTATTTTCTTTCTGTACCGCTCTCCCCATTCTCATACCTTTCTCCTCTTTTCTACATACCCCATTCACATCCCAATTATCCTCACCTAATCGATCCCCTCTTTCATGTCTACCTCTTCATTACAACCACATAGTTTTTGATATATTCTTGGTATATCAGTGTGATTATATTCAACTCAGGGACAACTCATAGGGGAGGGGGCAGTGGGGGTCATATCTAATACCTTTTGCTGGAAACATTTTTGCTAACCCAACAGAATCATTAGGAGATAGCAAGAATTAAAAAAAAAACACAATCGTACTGAAAGGGTTAAGCCATCCCCTCCACTTTCCATTCAGTCCAGCTGACGCATACTTCCTCCTCCACCCCTCCCCTTCCCCTCCCCCTCTACTTTTTTCCCTCTTCCATCCACTTTTTCTGTTTCCTCCATGTCCAGTCCTGGGTCCACTTCCTCCCCCGCCCCCACCCCCTCCGGTCACTAATATTAACCCCTTCACCATCAGGACTTTTTTTTTATTTTAATTCGTCAGGCCAACATCGGACGATATCATCCTAGTTAGGGAAGACTACTAATTGAGAGAGAGAGAGAGAGAGAGAGAGAGAGAGAGAGAGAGAGAGAGAGAGAATTAAAGAAGGCTGTATTTAACCGCACCAAAATCGTCTTAAGAAGGGAAGAGTATACTGAAAAGACGTCCTTCGGCTAAACAGTTTCAGTCTGAACTATGTAAAACTGAAGAGGAGACCCGAACAGAAGGAATAGTATCAATAAATAAACGGTGGGAGGGGAATGGGGGAGAAAATATCAGACGTAGCAGGACAGATATATGAAGACATATTATTTCCAGTATGATGACGTCTTGAATGTATTTTGTAACTATCATCATCCACCTTTACTCAGTCTAGTGGATACCTTTTGAAACGGGGTCATATACAACTTTCTTTAGCCCCTTCACGACAAGAGATCTCGCCTCTGTTGAATATAATCGTCTGGAAGGAGCAAGAATGAACTTTGTAAATACAGCATTGTGATGAAGTGTGATGCCGTACTTTTTTCTTTTATTCTTGTTATTTCTAGACTATTATATTTACCTAGGAGAAAATTTTCGAGCTAGAAGGATGAGATACAGGATCGCATTCCAAGTGGTTCTGGATGTCTCGTAACACCTTTTCCTTAGCGGCTCATACTGCACATTACACCTCAGTATCCTCTCGTATATTATCAATGCTAACTGTGTCGCTATGAAAATGATATGAATGACACAAAAGAAGTTGTTAAGGTGTAATATGCAGTACAAAGCGCCAAGGAACATGTGAAATGAGGCCTGCTATACCACCGAGATTACGGCCCCTTCACTGTTAAGGTACCCTTCTAATTTGAATATAATCTCTTGCTGTTATTAAGAAAAAACTAAAGAAGGCGTCATCACAGTAAACACTTGGGCAGCCCTCATTCTGAGATTACTAAAGGTCGTGTCGTTTACTTTTCTTTCCTTTTTCTTCCAACCTCCAAGTAGGCTACTTCTGTTCAGTTTAAGAATGACATCATTCACTGTCGATATACAATAATCCTTGTATTTCAGAAAGTCGCTTTTAAGCAGAATGATGTCCTCTTGAGGCAGCAAGAACTGGATAAAAAAAAAAATGTTGACCTATTGAAAGGGTAAACGAGCCTCCCTCCGAGATCAGTGGTACCCGTGTCGTTAATATCTGGGTGGACCAACTAGCCACGAGATTGGGTACACGACCATCCGGACCACACAGACGTTGGAGTGGTCCTCGGGGCGACGTTTGTTCTCTAAGCTCTGGTTTATGGCAGTGTTGGCTTGTGATGTAACGTTTATATGGCTGTGCTGGTACCGTGGCCTCTGTGAGTGGGACTGATTTTCTTTGACTGTTCTTCAGTTATTAAGACTGTGTGACCATTTTGTTGTGACTTGGGTTCTGTGACTTTTGTTGTGACCGAATTCTGTGACTGTTCTGCTGTGATTAGGATTATGTGACGAGGTTCCGTGACTGTTCTGCTCTGATTATATGTGTGACTATTTTGTTGCATTTGTTCTACTGTGCGTATGATTATAAGACTGTTCTGTTGTGACTGGGTTGTTTGACTGTTTTGCTGTTATTAAGATATTGATTGTTGTATAGTGACTGGATCGGGCAGTGGAGTGTTTGTGTGCCTTGGAGTATATTATGTGACAGGAGAGAGTGTACAGTGTGTGTACTGTGGTGAGGTGTGTGGCTTCGTACTTTGGTGAGGTGCATGGCTGTGGTCGGGAGCTACAGAAGTTCTCGTGGCTGTGGCTGTGGGTGTGGCCAACTCACAGGTGCTCTTGCGGTTACCTGGAAGAACGTGGCCCTCATCCTCCCACCTGTCCTCATCATCCACCTGTCCTCATCCACTCTTCCTTCTGCCATGTTCACTATCCACTCCACCATCTACAATCCCTTATCTCACTCTTTCTTCTCTTCCACTCTCCCTTTATTCATTATCCCTTTATCCAACATCGCCAACTTCAACCATTATCCATCCTCATCCATCTGTCCTCTTCCACTATTCTTTCATCCAACCCCTTCATCACACTCATCACCTACCCTCTTCCACCCTCCTTTCATTCATCCCTATTACCCTCTCTCATCCATCTACCCTCGTCCATTATTTCTTCGTCCATCCCCTCCGTCCTACCCATCACACACTAACATCCACTCCCGAAGGCTGTTAACCTTGAGGTGTTCCCACCACAGGATGTTTTAGGGAAGAAATTAAGGTCGTTGTGGTGATGACTGTCTGTCTGTCCATCCCTCGCGTCTGTCTGTCCTTATCTGTCCCGGTTGACCCTGTCTCTCTCCGTCCATCCTTCCGTCCCAGTCCAATCCTGTCCGTCCTCCCTTCCCGTCCATCCCTGTCTGTCCCCCATCCCAGTTCGTGCCATCTGTAGTCCCCGATATCCCCGTCGTCCTCCACGGTCCGTCCCTGTTTTCACCAGGTGGTTTTCGCAGTACTCTTCAGCTATTTACAATCATGAGGAGTATGGGAGTATTTGATGCTTGAAATATGAGAGTACTGCTCCCTAATGACTTTAGCATTAGTTCTGTATTGTCGTCGTAGTCGTCGTCGTCACAATCGTTATCCTTCTCTTCATCATCATCATCATCATAACCCTTTTCTCACTGTTATAAATGGGGTTGGGTAGGATCCATAAACAAGAAAATGGAAAATACGAATACAGGGAATTATCGTCAGAGTGCCCCGAAAAATGACTGGCAGTGTCCTCGGTTCATGAGGCTATTTTTGCAATTGACTCGAGCATTTGTAGTCAGGAAATGACTCGAGCATTTGTAGTCAGGAAGCGATATTAGGTTATTTTGCCCAGGAACTGCCAGGGTACAGCTGGGTAATGACCTGAAAATTATCCCTCCTTACACACTTTAGTATAATGACGCATTTCTCTCTCTCTCTCTCTCTTTTTTTTTTTTTTTTTTTTTTTTTTTTTTACTGCCTCTCAGCTATTTTATGCAGGTATGAGGGAATTTTCGAGCTAGAAGAGTTGGGTTTTGCCTTCATTACTGCCATTACTACCCAAGACCCTTCTAACTTGAACAGAAGTCGTCTGGTGGTAGAAATGGAATGAATGCCATGCTCTCTACCAGAAGTTATTAGAATATTAGAGTGCGCTGTCCAGCATTGTGTAGTTATTACCGGTTAATGACTACTTCCTACCCTTAAGACAGAAAAAAAAAAAAACAAGGCCAGGAAAAAGTAAGAGAAACAAACTTACAATACTGTCTCCCTTTTTCACCAAGGAATTAGAATATATGTGGGCTGGCACCGCCGACTAATGACTCTTTTCAACCCTTAAAGCAAAAAATAAATAAATAAATAAATAAATAAAAGAACTAAACTCGTCTCCTACATTGGCTCCTTGGTTCACTTGATCGCTTGTTTAATATTCTCAACCAGTGACAGGCTCAAAGGGTATGTGAATATATTTATGTGTGATGGTACTGCCGGCTAATGACTTGGTATTGCTCGTCCGTACTTTTTCAATACGATGATCTCTTTCATTTTGTTCCTATCATCTTAAGACGAATAAGTGTAACTTTGGAAGGACATCGGGTAGTGCATGGACTTCTGAAAAAGCCAAATCTAACTCCACTTCGAGAAGTCTCCCCTGAGCTCAATAGAATCGTCTACGTATGACTAGAAAAAAACAAAAGAAAGTACACTCTCTGGATGAAGGGGTAAAGAAACTAGAGAGAGAGAGAAAAAAAAAAAAAACGGGTATGGGGTCAAGTAGGCTACATTCTCTGTTTTATGTAATATTTTCATACTAATTTCCATCACTAAGAGGTATTAGAATATTGCGTCTCTAATATTACCTGCTAATGACTTTGGGTATTGCCGGCCCCTAAGTGAATCAGCAGGCAAATACGACCCAGCCCTCGAAAAACGACAAAAACCGCAAATTAGGAGAGCTTCCCCTGCAGACGTGCGAGAATGTGGTGGTGGTGGTGGTTGTGGTGGTGTCCCTGTACTCTCCTCTGTTCGCCCCTTCAGTACCATGACGCCATTTATATATTGTTCTTACATCCAGCAGACGATTTTATTCTGTTAAGGAAAGATTTTTCGAACTGGAGGGATTAAACGTAGCCTTCAAATACCCTTTCACTACCAGGGGACTCCCGTGGCCCGAATAACGTAGTGTGGTACCGGCAAGAGTACAGTAAAAGTTATATTCTAGGCTTTAAAGGAGTTAAAGCGGATCTCGGGCTCCTGTTTCGTATCAGTTTATTTCCCTATCTGGCCTATGATTATTCGCTCATGTTATTCAGGTCAACTAGACCATATCGATAATGAAGAGATATGAAAGACACGGTTGATAATGGCAAAATACGCGACAGAACTAGCTAAGACACTACGTAGCACGCGTTCCTAACCGATTAATTTTGCTTATTACACTTGAGTATGGTGAGTGTTTCTTTGGTTTATTCCAGTCGCCTTCAGAGCGTATTCAGCATGAGGAACAACTCTCACAAAAAGGGGTTAGTGAAGGTTATATCTAATTGGTTCGGAAATCCCCTCTTAGCACGGATAGACGTAGAAAAAGACATCATTATAGTGAACGGATTAGTTGTTTACTATGCATATTACACATCGATAACTGAAATATCATGCATGTTATTTATGTTGTTTAATATCAACACTATTTCCATCACTAATATAACAGAGGATACTAACGGGTAACAGGGAGAATGGGTATCGTTAAGGAAGAGTGTGAAAACTTCCCTTGTCTCCTATTCTAGTTCAAGGACAAATCTTAGAAAGAGTTGAATGTGAGTTTGTGAATCCGTGCCGATGGGTAGTTGTGTTTGAGGCAACTCTTGAGAAACGAGCCAAGAACTTTATTATCATTTTTTATACCTGTGCGGAAATAAAACGTTTTATTATCGTTTTCTAATATTATTTTTTGAGGAAACGGAAAACAGGCCAAAATCGATTTTATTATTTTATACTCATGAAATGTAAAATGGATCGGGAATTTATCGTTATTTTATACCTGTAAGGAAGTAATAAATCTACCATAAATTTTCTCATTATATTGGAATTGTTAGGAAGTAAAAACAGAATTGGCGCGAATTTTTTATCATCATTATACGTGTTAGGAAATGCCTAGCAAACCGTGTGATATTTGAAGAGTGTAATACATATAGAGTAGGCTGTGTCGTAATTGAGTTCCTATTAGCATTGGCAGAGTACGTGATGTTCGTAGATCACTCTTGAAAAGCGAACCAGGAACTTTTTTTTTTCTTTTTACCACATATTAAGTCTGTGGAGGAATGCAGAGTAGGCACTGTGATATTTCAGAATGCGTGTTAGTAGTAGAGTTTGTTAGGTAATATTTGGACAGTGTGACAAGTACAGTCCACTAATCTTGGAAAAGTACGTAATGTTTGAAGTGTGTGGTATAAGGGCCCAGTCTTGACAGTCGGATTATAGACCCTATTGTCGTTCCATGGCTGAAGTAATGCGAAATTAGGAAACCGTTTTTGCAGGACATGTAATATTTGTAGTGAGTGAGGTTTGGGGTCCTCTGAAAAATGGACCATGAACAAAAGAATAAATTACTATCGTTTTCTTGCAGTTAAGAGGGAGTTCAAAATAATTATGTGATATTTTAGAGCATGATATATTTAGATTGTGTAACATCTGTCGAGGTTGTGGCTAATAATTGTAAGGTGAGTATTATTTTTAGCGGGTGGGTTTGTGATCCCCGTTACGCAATTGACTGAAATCTTTATTATAGCTCTTCTTTGTGATTGCTGGGAAATACCGGGTACGTAATGCTTATAACTAATTGCTTTGTGCCCAGCCTTTCTTAACCCCATCACTACCTTGACCTCGTGGGTTATTTTGTTCTGACTAAGGTGATACTTAGATTATGGAGGACCTCAAGAAGTGAAGCGGCTGAGAGCATACGCCATTAACTCCTTCACATCAGAGGCTTGTCCTGTGCTGAATAAAGGCGTCTGACGGTGGCAAGAATAAAGTTAAGCAAGGTCATCGTGCTTAGTGGATTTAAGTAGATATAAACAGTGCATAATAAATGGATGCCGATATTAGTACTGTGTGTGTGTGTGTGTGTGTGTGTGTGTGTGTGTGTGTGTGTGTGTGTGTGTGTGTGTGTGTGTGTGTGTGTGTGTGTACAGAAGAAATTGCAGTATATTCAGTACAAATTAATTTCTTTGTGTGGTAGGACAGATGGAGATACAAAAAGAGAGAAACATGTTACAAATCATACGTACTCACAGCTGCGTACCACCAAACAAAGAAAAAAGAAAGATAGAGAAAGAAAAAGGCAAGATCTGAATATAAAGTAGGAAAATGCCATCAGTAATGGAAATGACAGAAAGATCAGTGAATAGAGGGCTGAAGAAGGGTGTGGGAGTGAGGGTTGCGGGTATGAGTTGGAGTGAGGGTTGTGAGTGTGAGATGGTATGTGGGGATTTGAGTATGGATAGGGGTGAGGGTCGTGGGAGGAACTGAGTAGGGGATGAGGGAAAGAGAAGGGATGTGGGCGGGAATAAAGGAACCTTCAAGGGCTGTGGGAGGAAGTTGAATGGGAATGGGAGCAAGAGTAGAATGAGACTGTGGGGAGGTAAAGATAAAAATGTGGGTTGATGTAAGAGTGACTGTACGAAGGATTGAGAGTGAGGACTGATTAAAACTGATGACAGGAATGAAGACCAATAACAATGGAGGCATTACGGACGAGGCCTGATAGCGAAGGAGTGAGTAAGAATGACGATTGAATATGAGGGTAGTGAAGACTAAGAGGAGAACTGAGGTCTGGTAACAAAAGGAAGAAGAAATAGGTATAAATAAAGTAACTAAGCAGGGAATATGGAAGAAGGTTGAATATAAAGGTTAATGATTTGGACTGTAGAAGGACAGAAGTGTGTGAGGAATGAGGGCTAAGGAAGGACAGGAGAGAGTAAATGAGAGGTTGCTGCGAGAGAAGGCTGAGTGAGGAGGGCTGCTGCAGAGAGTTTGCTGCGAAAGGGGGCAGAGTAAGTGGTGAGGACTGGGGCACAGAATATGGCTTGCTGCGAGAGGGTTAAGTGAGGGCTGGGGGCAGGAAGTGAGGGGTGGAGAAAGGTTAGGTGTAAGGCTTGCTGTAGTGAGGGTTGAGGACAGGAATGAGTGCTGATGAAGGGCCAGGAGTGAGTGAGGACGGAGTGAGGGGTGAGGGCTGGGGCAGGGGCAGAGTTTGGCTTGCGGTGGCTGTTGTTGTTGCTGCTGACGACCCTTTGTTCCACGGCACGGAAGTCGGGCCTGTCTAGAGTGGCTCAACCTCACATTGTAATTAAGATTCCTCGATTTACTGTCTTATTTGCCCAGCTGTGTTGACTCACTCTCTTTCTCTCTCTCACTCACTCTCTTTCTTCCTCCCCCCTTCTCTCCCTCCCCCCCCTTTCCTCTGTTTAGCGCGTGTCTCTACTCTCACTTTTTCTTTCCGCTCTGCACTCTTCAATCAGACTTTGTTGATTGTGGACTCTCATTCCTCCTCACTCGTTCCGATTCACTCTTACTTTTCTCGCTTACTCATCTCTCTCTCTCTCTCTCTCTCTCTCTCTCTCTCTCTCTCTCTCTCTCTCTCTCTCTCTCTCTCTCTCTCTCCTTCATGAATATCTATATATATATATATATATATATATATATATATATATATATAGATATCGGTGTATAAATGTCATTCTAATGCATCCATTATCAGTATCATCACACCTGTCATTATCACCGTAATGAGTTATCATGACTTACTTGCGCTATATGAGGCATTCTTTACCCATTATTGCCACCATCACCACAACAAGATATTGCATTCATGACCACCATTACCACCATCACCACAAACTTACGCCAATCATCACGGTTTTAAGAACATCACAGTAGCAGAAATCATCTCCCTCAGACAATGCCACTTTCACCACTGTCATCACCCTCGGACATTGCAATTCACAATTACCACCACTTCTAACTACGGTTGCAGCATTTTAGTTACTCCTTGAAACAACCTGATGACCACCACCACCACTTTCATCATCATCATCATCATCATCATCATCATCATCATCATCATCAAGTAACATCGCCGTAGGTGTACCCGAGTATGTTTCACGGCCAGCGCGCTAAGCAAATATCACTTTTGCACCTCATCACCTGCAATACGACCAAACGCATGGAAAGCCGTATCATCGAGAGAGAGAGAGAGAGAGAGAGAGAGAGAGAGAGAGAGAGAGAGAGAGAGAGAAATCTATCACATGAACCCCACATAAAAACACTCGACCAATAACACTGCGTCAGTCATAATCTTCAGGGCCATCACGCCAAACCGTCATCACTACCGCGTCACATCTCTCTCTCTCTCTCTCTCTCTCTCTCTCCCTCCCTCTCTCTCTCTCTCTCTCTCTCTCTCTCAAGTAAATTTATGAAGATATGAGAGAAAGCCTGCTAAGCTCACGAGATTACGGCTCACAAACAACGCCACAGAAAGCCTCCATTTTATCTAGATTCCACAGTGCAGTGAATTGTTGGGATGGAAAATACCGTGCCCAGACGGTGAAATTGTTTACAGTAAGAAAATAACAGATACGGGCGAAACTGTTACAGACTCACAGTTGCCACCATTTCATTAGGTTTCTGTAATTCTTTCAATCCCATTAACTTCTTAGTGGGTCCATTTATTCGTTCATTATACGCCAGTCATCGCTCTGTATCTGCTTCACCACAATTTTACCATTTCCTGATGACACTGAAAGACAAATAAATAAATAAATAAAATAATAGTAAAAGGGTTCATTAACTGAGTACACATGTCTGGTGAAGCAAAAGTAAAGAAGAAAAAGTTATAGTGGATAGTTAATACCATTATCATAAACGAGATACACCGCTCCGCCATTTACATAAACACTGGGAACAAAGGAAGCCATCACAACCACCATCTCACAGTCCCGCTGTCACCACCAGCACCGAATCTCCCTTCACAACCACCTCTTATTACCCTTACCACTACTACTACCACCACTGGATCTGTCACCATCACACCCTCTTCTTACTCTCATCACCACTACTACCACCACCAAATCTGTCACCACGTCCTCTTCTTGCTCTCACCACCACTGCCGCTGCTAAATCGGTCGACATCGCACATCACCACTACTACCACCACCCCCACCACCAAATCAATCACCATCACATCCTCTTTTTATTCTCACCATCACTTCCACCACCAAATCTATCACCATCACACCCTTTTATTTTCATCTTCACTTCCATCACCAATCCTATCACCGTCACACCCGCTTCTTACTCTCACCACCGCTCCCACCATCAAATTTATTGCCAGCACTACTGTTTTTTTACCCACTACCATCATTAAATCTATCACCATCACTAATTTTTTACACACTTCCAGCAGTAAATCTATCTCCATCACCTATTTATTCATTACTATCATCAAATTTACTGTACCCACCCATATCTCTTAATATAGCATCACCAACTTACTCTTACCACAGCTGCCAACACCACGTCTTGTGTTCATCATTACCTTTTTTTACTCTTTATATCCAACACCATCCTCACGTTCCGACCTCCGTACAATCAACACGTTTCTCCTACCACGATTCACCCACGTGTTAAGACCACCACACACCCACAACCACAACCTCAGCCACACCCACCATCACCCAACCACCACAACCACACCCACCATAACGCGACGATCCACCCACGCGTTGAGAACCACACAAATACCACTGCCACAACCACATCCCCTACCTCCACATCATCACCACCATAGCCATACCACACCAACACCACCACCACCATCACCACCACCACCACAGGGAGACACGATCCATCTATGTACTGAGACAATAGCACAGCCACCACAGCCACAACTGTACCCACCACAACCACAAGCACAGTACACTATCAAATACACCACAACCACACTACTACCGCCACACCCACAACAACCACTCCACTACCATTCCCACCACAACGTCACCTACCACATTCTCACCACCACCACCATACCAACCTCACCTACTTATTGAGGCAACCACACTGTCATCACAACCACAACTACATCACACCGTCACACTCACCACCACCACACCCGCCACCCCCGCACCACCACACAACCGCACCCGCCACCCCCGCTCCACCACACCGCCACACCCACCACAGCGACAGAGGCAGCAGCAGGATCAGTGAACTCCCAAGCAAGAAACGCCAGAAACCAAAATGATCAGACAAAAATGATCTCTCGACAAAGTTTTACATCACACCGTCAGAGCCACGTTCAACACCCCCCATTTTTTTTCCACCTCCCTCCTATCCCACCTCTTTCACCTCCGTCTCCACGCCTTTCCTTCTTTTCCAACCCCTCCACGACCTCCTCCCTCCTGTTCCATTCCTCCTATCCTTCTCTTACCTCATCTTTCTCCCTTCTCCAGCCACACCCTCCTCCCTCTCCACTCCCTCGTACCCTTTCTTCACCCCTTCTTCCTCTGTCCACCCTTCCTCCTCCTCCTCCTCTTCCTTTCCCACCCCCTCCTTCCACCCCTCCTCCTCCTCTGGTCCAACTCTCACCTCCGAAGAACAGTTACCCTCTCGTCCATAAAAGCGAGGGGAAAAAATAATCTGCACAAGTCAGCTGGCGTCATCAGTGTGTGTATTTTAAGGTAATTATGATCCATTAATCCCGTCGGTAAGGTCCCGAGGGAAGAGGAACAGTCCCATCACAGTCTGTATTCACAAACACTCTTGGGCTTAATTGGCGTATAAGTTTGATATATTAGTACCCACAAGTATATCTTCACTCAAATATAGAGCCCCCGAACATCTCGCAACGAAACTAGAGTGAACATTAAACGTGAAAAAATACGACCAGACAAAATTAATTCAGATGGTAATGTATTGTTAACGAGGTCTGTCTGCCACACAAAAATTGGTTGAGACACTTTGTGAATAGGGTTTCAGAGAGCGAAGTATTACCGAAAGTCTCACTCACCTTTTGGGAACACGGGGGCAGAAAATCGCGCCAAAAAATCTGTTACGGGAAACTGACACTCGGAGTTGGAGGACACAAGGGCGATGATACCCTGGCTGGACAGGCGTGAATGACGAGGGGACTGGAGACTGGACTTTGAGCCTTAGAGGAGGAGGGCCTGAGGGCCATAGGGCGTACGATCGTGAGGAACTGGAGTTTGGTGAAGGACTAGATTATGGACTCTTAGCATGAGGGTATAAGGGATGTGGCGGGAGGAATCGTGAGAGAGGTTGTGTAAGGACTGGATTTTGTGGCTTAGAACAGGAGGACACAAGGGTTACGGGGCTGCGGATCGTGAGCGTGAAGCAGGGCAGGTGTTGGGCTACCACGTGGGTCATTGCCAGATGTCTCCAGTAGCGTCAGCAGCGCCACCACCGGACACTGGGTAAATTAATTCCTTCAGTACCATGACGTCTGCTTGTATTTTATTCTTGTCATCTCTGTTTGATCGGCTTAGAAGTGACATCTCTACCGCTAGGCAATTATATTCAGCTTATCAGAGAGACTTTCGAGTTGAAGTTTAATATAGTCGTCATTAACCCTTTCACTACATGAGATCTTTTTGAACTCTTTCAATCCTCTGACATCTTTATTAGTTCATTCAAAACACTCATACCCAGCTTTGGAAAGGAATGTCGAACTAAAGGGTGTGGATGTATCAAACCCTCCGGAAATAGCAAGGGGATAAGGACTGTGTCATCGTAGCGCCTGGAAAACTTTACCCACCGTCGTATCATCATCATCATCATCATCATCATAACAACCCTTATTCCCACTGAATGATGGGTTGAAGTAGGATCCAGCAACCAGGAAAATGGAAGACAACTACCCGCCATCACAAAGCCTTCAAAAAATCACTGTACGCAATGGACCATGAATTTCGTGTTTTCTTTCTTTCATTCTTTTTAAGATGTTAACTTCTTCACTACAGTGTTATCTTTTTGTATTTTCTTCTTGCTGTCTCCAGGTGATATCATTCAATTGTGGAGACTTTTCGAATAATAGCGGGGGTGAAGGGGAGGGGAAGAGTCTCCTAAGTTGGATATTATATGACATCATTTAGAACTAACTTCAAAGCAGTCCTCGGTTAAAAGCAATTAAGTGTTTGCGACAAGAAAGTTGTTTAGACTGCAATCGTCCCCAGGGGGGTCACAAGACGAGTTCCCGTAGCAACAGACGAACAAGACATGGAACGAGAGAAGGAGGCGATGTAGAATGTGAGTAACTGAAGATCTGTGTGCAGATCTAATCTGAAGTTGATAAGAAAAAATCAAACGATGAAAAGACGTCTCTGGGATAAGGAGTTAAAACTGTTCCATGCTCTTCTAAATTGAACTAAATGGTTGGACAAAGGCTAAAGCGGAATTTAAAAGACATCCGCAGACTGAAGACGGTAAATAAAAACAAGAAAAAAACAAATGCCCGTAGCGAGAGGAGAGGGAGGGTTAGAACATCGGACGAGGCAAAGTGGAACACGGGAATCAATGGAGCCTTGATCACCCGAGGGCCTGGTAACCCCCACACCCACACCCACACCTACCTCTGCCATACCCACGTGGTTGGTATACACACACACACACACACACACACACACACACACACACACACACACACACACACACATTCTCTCTCTCTCTCTCTCTCTCTCTCTCTCTCTCTCTCTCTCTCATCCTGTCTTTCTTTATTCATGTGAGCTGTTCTTCAGTCCAGTGTCTCCGTTTCCTGTGCATTTCACTTTCTTCTCCATTTGCACATTTTTCTATCATTAGTTTCTCTTGTGTCAGTTTTTATCTTTCCCTCTGCCTTCCTTTTCCTTATCGTTGTCATCTTGTGAACTCTTCCTAGACCCAGAGTTACCTTTTTCTTCCTGTCTCCTTCTTTCAGTGCCACTTTTGTTTCCCCCTTCTTCCTCTTACCTCCTCTTGATCGATTTTTCCATCTTCGGTGTTCCTATTTCGGTCTTCCTTGTGATGTGAGTTATTCTTAGACCCAATTTCTCCGTTTTCTTCCTGCCTCCTTCTTCCAGCACCCCTTTTGCTTCTCCCTTCCTCTTACCTCTTCTTTTAAACCCTCACCCTCTCCTTTGTCCCACTTTCTTATCGTCTTTGTCATGGGATCTCTTTATTGGATCAAGTTACTCCAATTTCTTGTCGTATCTGCGTGTTTCGTCTTGTATCCGAATTTAGCACATTCCGCTTATATAGATAGATAGACAGATAGACAGATAGACACAGGCTGACAGTTTATTCCAGTAGTTTCTTCCATTTCATCAGCGTATTCGTTTAATGTTCTAGAGTCTGCCATTTCTCTTTCACGGTTATTTTGTTGTGGTCGTTCTTTTCTTGAGTGCATTTTTTGCTCTCTCTCCTCATCCCGTATCAGCTCCCGTCGACGATCCATACATCCTGTCGTTTCGCTCTACACTTTCTTCACCTCGAGCGTATTAACCCCTTCACTGTGATGATGCTTTTTTTTTTTCCAGTCCACCACGAGGCTATTATGATGTAGAAACGACCTCAAATAGTGACAGATTTTTAAAAGGTATGCTCCATCCACATATCTTATCGTTCCTATGCAGTACATTATTCTTTTCATTTGGCACTGAGGGTTAAACTTCATTCATTATATTGTGTTGGATGTGTGAGGTTCTTTTGGCTTTCTGTATTTCCACAGTGACATTGAAGTTTCCCTAGATCAGGATTTCCCAACCTTTTTAAGTACACATACCATCTGGGACTTAAGTGAACAGCTGCATGCCAGTATATGAGCATGTTCATAATTACTACTAGCTACGTAAATGAGTGTGACATGGGATTATTATACCCATGATATGATTAGTAAATGACATCAGCATGAATACACAAGTTCTAACGCGTGCCTTTCTTTTTTCAACAGGTATGTTTCCCTTGGCTAGATGTAATCGGCAGGTGATAGCACTAACAGAATGTTAAAGGCATCATGTCTGGCCAGGTAATGTAGAACAAACGAGTCCTTGGTTGTGTATAACTGTGTAGAACTCCATGCATGAATATCAGCCTAGTAACACAGAAACTTGTAAGAAGGGGAACACCAGGGTACTTGTCTCGCGTAAAGTAAAAGTTTTTTGACCATTTTTCTTTTTATTATTGTCACTGAGAAATTTATAATCATTCCATGTCATGTACCATTAACATAACTCAAATGTACCACAAGAGTTGCATATACCATGGGTGAGGAACCTCTGCTCTAGATGTTCCGTATATCCTGTCATTCTGCTATGCAGTTTCTTCACCTCGATTGTGATTATTTTTCCGTATTTTTTTGTCTTATGTTCCGTATTTCCTCTTCCCATTGTAATTCCTGTAGGCGTTCCGTATATCCTGGCGTTCTGCTGCTGTGGGCCAGTTCCTTCGTCTCTTGGTGCCGTGTTCTTGGTAGCTTAGGAGGCTCAGTAACACCTTATCCACAGCGAATTATTTTGCACATGAAGCTTAAATATTTTTTTCTATGTACGGTAGTTCACATGTTAACATCTAGATTGTTTGAATAGATATAATAGAGGAGAATACTCAAGTGCTAAGTACTGAACCAAGCTGTTAAGGAAGAGGAGGTAGTGGGCCGTCTAATCTGACAAAAATATAGTCCTTGATCTGTCAGTGAATATATCTAGTCTTCATTCCACTCAAAAGGTCTTATCAGTCTTCCCTGGTTGGCCCGTTCCCTTCCGTACGAGACAGGTCTCTCCTAAATTATGTAAGATCATTTATTGATAGAAATAATAAAGAAATGGCATTGTGGTTCTGTTGGAGTTACTGGAAATTTGCTACAACTTCTTCACCTAGAGATATCTTTCCAGGGCTGAATTAAAATCTGTCGGGTATAAGAAATGTGATAAAAAGACGAGTGAAAGGATCTGGAAACTACTTTTGTTGCCCACTGTAGCCTATTTACTGCTGTAAGTGACTACTTTTGCCTATTGTAACTTATGGCTGTGAGTGTGAGAGCCCCTGTGAATAACTTTTGATGTCCACTGTATTGCTCTGAGGGTGTGAGACTCTGGAGAACTATATTTACTACTTACTGTATTTGCTGTGGCTGAGAGTGAGCCCTACTTTTGCTGCCTGCTCTATTCCCGCGAGTGTGTGATCTCTGAAAAAAATCTTGGTACCCACTGTAATCCGTCAGTGTCCATTGTTCCAGCCGGGTTATGACTCACGGCCGCCGCCTCCCTCAACCATTCCTGCCCTGCCGCTTTTTTTTTTTTCTTTCTTTTGCGTTTTTTCTAGACGTTGTTGTCATTCCCACAGGGTTTCATTAGTAAGTGCTGAAATACCATACACTGAGAATCTGCTCTCTCTCTCTCTCTCTCTCTCTCTCTCTGCGTGTGAGCGCATGCCTGCGTTCATGTTTGCGCGTGTATGCCACAACTTAGGGCAAGTTTTTTTTTTTTCTTTTTTACTTCAAGAACAGCCACTCGTTTAGTTTTTGCGAACTAAGAAATATATTAATCATGGGACACGAAAGTAAAATGAGCTTAGTTGTATGTGGTAGAGGAAAATGAATGACGGAAAGGAGAGAAAATGTGATGCATGTAAGAAAGGCTACTTTCTTTAGCAAATTTTGTTTGTGAAAAACCTGTCATTGCTGAAAAAATCGTCTGGTGTTTGGCCAAAGTGAATACTTACATACGATTGTTGTAACGGAAAGATCGATATTGTTAGCTTTGATACTGATTTATTTTATCTTTCAACGGGACAAATCGTCCAACGTCAGCCTGAATGAAATACCAAAAGCACATTCATAGCAACGAAAGGATTAATCAGAAGATTTAAATCTTTGCTGGCAAGATGTGCCTACTGAATAGATACGTTTGGTGTCATCCCCAATACAGGACGAGTGGTGCCAGGCACAACAAACTTCGCCCGACTGCAGTTATTTTATTGCTGTTAAATACTGAATCGTTACTGCTATATAGTGTCAGTAAAGAGTAATAAAAGTCTATGGTAAGGGTGCCAAATGAAAGCCCAAATGAGACTTCCTATATCTTGATACTGATAAATACCTCTGTCTTCAACCGTTTTCATGTTATAGCCTTCTGAAAATCCGTGACCATGAGTTTGGCCGTTTAAGGTCACTTAAAGTCAAAGGTCAAAAAAGCCCATATGGGATTCCACCTTTTTCAACTTATAACGCTGTGGACATCCGTAACATTGTTTGACTTTTGAAGATCAGAGTTCATAGTACCAAAAGAATGCCCATAGTGGACTTCTTATATGTTGATAATAGTAAATATCTTTTTATTTTCAAACGTTTTCAAGTGTTAGCCCTCTGAAAATCCGTCATCTTGTGTTTGACCTTTCAGGGTCACTCAAGGTCAAAGGTCATGGTGCCAAATGAAAGTCCATTTGAGACATCCT
Organism: Coenobita brevimanus; assembly: GCF_032717465.1. NCBI lineage: Eukaryota > Metazoa > Arthropoda > Malacostraca > Decapoda > Coenobitidae > Coenobita > Coenobita brevimanus. The sequence goes on from NC_137046.1 coordinate 51,652,728, forward strand.
ATATTATGATAATAGTAAATATCTATCTTCAACCAGTTTCGAGTTAGAGCCCCCTGAATATCCATGAACTTGAGTTTGACCTTTCAGCGTCACGTAAGGTCAAAGGTCACGGTACCGATTGAAAACCCATATGGGACTTCCTTTAAGTTGATAACAGTAAATATCTGTCTGCTACCAGTTTCGAGTTATAGCCCTCTGAATATCCGCAACCTTGGTTTTGACCCTCCAGGGTCACTCAAGGTCAAAGGTCTTGATGCCAAATGAAAGCCCATGTGGGAGTTCCTGTATGTTGATAATAGTTTCAATTTATAGCCCTCTGAAAATCCGTGACCATGATTTTAACCTTTCAAGGTCACTTGATTACCTCCAAAATTTAATCTCTTCCTTTTGGGACCAGTTCCACATATCCTGAAAGTTTCATGTAATTTCATTCAGACTTTTTTTTCGTAATGTTGCTGACGAACAGAGAAACAAAGAAACTCGACAAAAAACAATACTTCGCCATAATTCGTCCTGGGGAAGGTAATAAAAGTACGTAGCTACGCGAAGGCGAAAGTGCTAAACTCTTGGACACTGCCAGGTTTCTCAGTGGTGAGTAAAATTGTCTGGTGTAAGGCAAAGAAAAACAAAAACAGATATGTAGTTTGTCGAGGTTTAAGGGTTAATCGAGACAGGTTCTTAATCTGTAGGCCTCAGGAAATGTCCTTTGGTGAAATAAATCTTCTGGTGTTAGTCAGAATAAAAATTAGTCGTTAGAAACTGTTTAAAGGTTAATCAAGACAATTATTGTTTGACATAGAGGACTGAAATCAGCACCGCGATGCACAGAGAGCTGTTATCGGGTAACAGGACCTACACATGATAGCACTGAGATGGTCTTTGAACGTAAATGTATAGGAGATAGGAAGAAAATTGAATTTTCTTTACTTCAAAGTACAGCTGTGACCACCACCATACCGAGGGTGTACAAACAAGGGGTGGCTGAGTGCAGTGTGTAGTTCATCTCTCGCAGCGCATAATGACTGTGTCCCGAGTCTGGTCACGTGGGTTGTCAGCTGTGATGCGCCGGCAGCTGCGCAATGCTGATAACATAGCTGTGCCAGGTGCTACGTCATTAACCCCCCCCCCCTCGCCCGCAACCTGAAGGACGGATGGACGGACGGACGGGCAGTTTGATAGCACAGCATAATCATCATTACTTTTATGGACGGACAGTTAGTGTTGGATCAATATCCGTTGCCTGTGTGGAGAGCATAATATTAACCCCTGAAGGACGATACTTTTTTTTAGTTCGTGCTTTTTAAGGAGGACTCCTAAGTTTTGAAGGTTACAGCTAATGCCTCCAGCTCGAAACGCCTCTCCTAAGTTGAAGGGACTCGTTTGGAGACAGCAAAAGTAAAGTAAGACATAATCGTGCTAAAAGGGCTAAGTTGCTTAGCCTGTGTGGATAGCATATTATTGTTTTTTTCTTTTGCCTTTGTGGACGAAGCAGTCTTCACATATATATCGTTGTCACGAATGATATTTAACAGCACACATATTACTTAATGGCACAGATAGCCTACCACTATTTATAGAGCCTGCATATCACTGCCATAGCACACATTACCATACACCATCACTGATATACTAGACGTCTGACCATACCGGTGTTTCAGCAACGTATCACTGCCATCATACGAAATAGTAATCAGTCTTCCTATGAGCGAGCAATAATTATGGAGGGAGTGACAATACGGCATAATATAATACACACTCCCTGTTGAAGAGTGATATATTGACAGTAATTATTACCTTGGAAGAGCTGCTGTATAGCATTATTGCCACTACCCATAATGACCAATTGGTAGCATATTATAATAAGTACTGCAACTAAGTAACACACTAATTGAATAACTTTAGGAATTATTGTACCATGTTAGCAAAGCATTGTTATTACCTATATGGATCAATTAATGGAAGAGAATAGTAATTACTGCCCCATAATTACACACTCATAGAACTGTATTATACCGCACTGTTATTACTGCCAATACGTACGTGGGCCGATTAATAACATCGTACATTAAATTTGCCCTTAATAACACAGACAGAACTATGCCTAATAACACAGGTTGAACTACATACAACTCATATGGATGGACTGATAGCTGAGCAGTGTAATAAGTGCCTTTCTGGACAAACAGATGATGGACGTTGATTATAACCACGCACGTACTAATAGCAGGGGAGTGATTATCGCCACGTGCACGGTCGTATTGATGGTATAGCACACCTGCCCTTACCTGCACGGACGAACTGATGGCGCGTCTTATGTCGGTTGAGTGATGGAGTTGCATCGTTATTGTCAGTCTAGATAGATGGACTGGTAGTAAGGGATGGATGGACGGATAATAATAGATAGACTGATAACAATGGTTGGATTGGTAGTAACGAATAGATAGAGAGTAATGAATTAATAATGCATCCACTGTAATGTTTTGAAGGTGTCAGCAGTAACTTGTATAACCCATTTCAACACGATGACGTCATTTATAAAGCTTTCAGACGTTTTCGGGCAGCTTGGGCGAGATTTGTTGTATACGGATTGGATTAAAGCAGTCTGTACGATGACGTGTTTATTAGTATAATTGTGTCGTTTGACTGTTTTGTTCAGCTTTATGGAGACCTCTTGTAATGAAGGAATTATAGCGGATAAATCGCGTCTGAGGATATCGTGTGTTATACCGATATTGCAGTACCAAGTGTGTTTCTTAAAAAAAAAAAAAAAACACAGATACTTACGGTATTTTCTTTCTTAGAACTACAGTTTTTTTTTCTATTAATGATGTGTACATTTATATCATTTGTTTCAAGACAATGATTTACAGTGGGACAGAAACCCGTTTTTTCCAAGTCCTGTAAAGTAATGTACAATGAGGTATAAATGAAAGGACAAACACCAGCAGGCTTTTTGTGCGAGGTTTTTGGTAACAATAGACTGGACCAGAGCGTGAAGGTGAGAGGAAATGAATGTACTTGAATATACAAGGACTTTTTTGGACGTAGTGTCACGCGATATTTCTGTATCTCTGTAATGGGGGCCAGGTGATACGAGGCAGCGTTATTCTCAACAGGGGGGAGGCTTTCTTCCGTATTCTTGTCGCTAAGGAGGCTCCCAAACACTGCATCCTTACCTGTTTATTATTTCACGTGACCTGTTTGTATTTAATATTTCTAAATAATATCGGAAATAAAATGCTGCAAGTAACTTACGGGAGAATAAAATAGTGTGCAATATGTAGGATAAATCACCAAGGAATAGGTGTTAGAAGGCCTACTAAGCTGACGAGAATGCTGTTTTAACTCTCTTAGGCCATGTGGAGTGATATAAGTGAGAGACAACAAGAATGGTTTTCTTAACACCCCATTCTTACCAGTTTATTTCTGGCATTGACACATTGATATTCTCTTGTTTGTTGCTTAAGCCATCTGTATCATTAAAAAAATGAATAAAAGGAAAAATCTGATAACACACAAGAGATTTTCAAGGTGCAAATACAGAATAATTCGCCACGGAAGAAGTTCAAGACAGCCTTCCTGAGCCCTGGAAAATACGGCCCTATGGATGTGTGAGAGCGAGATGAGGAGGAGGAGGAGGAGAGGTAGACCAAAAACGAGTTGGTGGAGGGTTGAAAAGTACGAGAGTATGGGAGGGTGAGTGGTGGTGTGGCGTGGATGGGAAGAGGGGTCGTTACTGTTAGGGACGGAAACGGCTGCAGATCTGTCAATTTATACTGAAGCCACTCACTTCTAGAATGAGGCATGAGGAAAATAGATAGATAGATAGATTAGAGCGACAGACAGACAGACAGACAGACAGATAGATAGGTAGATAGATGGATAGATAGATATAGTTAAATTCAGTTCTCCTCACTGTTTGGCGGTTGGAGGAGGGTGAGGGGGTAGTGAAGGGGCTGAGAGGGGGTAGAGAGGGTAGGGGGGGAGGGGATCAGACGGCAGGTGGCAGGGGGCACGTGTGCAGTTAGACAGGTGTTGTGCACGTGGCAGCCGGCCCAGGCAACCGTCCCAACACGCGGCACGTGCCCCTCTGATCCCCTCCCCATTCTCCCACAACTCTGCCTCCTCCTCCTTCTTCTGCCTGTGCCCCCCATGCCCCCATCCCGTCTGTCCCTCTCCTCCTCCTTTTTGCCCCTCTCCACCCTCCTCTTCACCCTTCTCCCCCTCCCCTTCGCCCCTCTCCCCCTCCCTTTCGCCACTCTCCCCCTCCCGTTGTTCCTCTTCCCCTCCCCTTCCCTCTGCCCCTATTACCCCTCCCCCTTCCCCCTTTCTGCTGCCTTCCCAACTACCCCTCTGCCTCTGCCCCCCCTTCCCTACCCCTTCTCCCTCACCTCCTATACCCCTTCTTACACAGCTACTCTCGAAATTGAGCTGGAAATTATAGAGCGTTATGGCGTGGCAACTTCCTTGTGGCCGATGAGGAAACAAACACCATGCGAGTACACAAGAAAAGGTAAATAAAACACACACACACACACACACACACACACACACACACACACACACACACACACACACACACACACACACACACACACACACACACACACACACACACACACACGTCAGCATTGTTAGATGAAAATATTCGTAAATCATAACATGACTGACACACCAGCGCTCATGCATATACAACACTTTCACTGTCTTGCTGTCTCATGGTAAGAAATAACCCTTGCATTACGAGGACTTTTATATTATTATTATTATTATTATTATTATTATTATCATTATTATTATATTATTGTTGTTGTTGTTATTATTATTATTTTTATTATTATTATTATTATTGAACTACTGCGCGATATAATCCAACTTGCTGGCGACCACTTTATTGATAAGAGATAAGAGGTGCTTTGTCTAATCCCTCAGGTTCGTGAAGTCCCCCCCCAAGCTGGTTAAAACCGTAATGATATAGCATGAATAAAATAAATAATACGTCATCGTAGTGAAGCGGTTCATCTTGGAATACTCAGCAGCTTTATGTTAATAGTTAGCCCCTTCAGTACCATGTCAGCTTTATTCTTTCTTCCACCAGACGATTTTATTCATCGTTGGCAGGACCTCTCGCAATGAAGGATTTATAAACATTATTTAATACACCGATACCTTTTGTTTTTTCATTCTTGCTACAGTCAGGCGATTTTAGCGTCGGGAGATTCTTGTGGTGATGGAGTAAGAACGAACTTAGAAGCTGTGGCGATTAACCCCTATCGCTAAGAAATGCCTCTCATCCCTTAATAAAATCGTCTGGAGGCGGCAAGAATGATATTTAAAAAACTGTAATTGCACTGGGAGTTAGGTACCCGCGGATGTAATGACTGGCTTATATGAAGTTCTCGTGATCAGGCAACATGTAGAAGCTGCCATGATAGCTTAACCTTGTCAGTACGATGATGTTTTTGATGTGTGATTCTACCTACCACCGTAAGATTTTATTAAGCTTCTGAGAGAGATCTGGCAGTGGTTGCTGAAGGCTGAAATTATACTCTTCTATTAAAAAAGCTTACTGCAACCCAGATAAAATTATATGGTGGGAGTAAGAATAAGATGCAAAAGACGTCAGTGTATTGAAGTGGCTAAGAAGTGCGTTTAGTTACCGTTCCCTTCACTCGCCTTACCTTTCTTAGCCCCCTCCCCCACCTCTCCTTCCCCCCTCCCCTCCTTCCCCTCTCCCTTTCCTTCCCTCCCTCCCCCCTCCCCTTGATGAGTTGCAGCAGGTGGTGAGAGTCCAGCTGCCCTCCCCCTTTCCCCCCCTCCCCTCCAAAACCTTCTCTTTCTCTCGCCTCCCCATTCTCTTTCCTAGCCTTCCTTTTCTTTCCCCCTCTCTCCTATCTCCAGTTTTCCCCCCTCCCTAGCCCCCGCTCCCTGCCTCTCCTTCCCTTTCTCTCCTGCCTATCCATACTTCTCTCAGCCCCTTATTCTCCTACCCACTCTCTTTCCCTCTACCTCATTCTCTACCCACCTCCTCCTTTTTCCTCCCCCGTCCACCTTCTCTTCCCTCCATTCTCTCTATTCCCCCGCTCTTTCCCCTTCTTCCATCTACTCTCTCTCATTATCCCTCCTACTCCGTCTCACTCTCTCTCTTCCTTCCCCTTCCCTTCCTCCTTCTACTACTCCACCTCTCTTCCACTCCCCTGTCCGCTTCCCTGCCTCCTTCATTGGACCTTTACAATAAGCCTCCATGTCCGGGGTCTGACGAACCTTCCTCCCTCACACCTGCCTCACACCTGCCTCCCACGTCTCTCCCTCCCCTGCCTCACACATGCCTCACTTACCTCACCTCACACACCTCTGCCTCACGTACCTACCTCATCTTCCTCCCACATGCCATAGACACCAATGGCTCACCTTCCTTACACGCTTGCCTCACACACCTGCCTCACTTGCCGACCTCATACCTTTTTCTCTGTCTCACCTGGTTCATGAGTCCACTATGTATCAGTTAAGATGATAGCTTCTCTCTCTCTCTCTTTCTCTCTCTCTCTCTCTCTCTCTCTCTCTCTCTCTCTCTCTCTCTCTCTCTCTCTCTCTCTCTCTCTCTCTCTCTCATCAGAACTCAGTTACCGCTAACGCTCTCCACCATAACAATCAATCTCTCCGCCTATAACAGAAACAAGGCTAAACAAGCAATAAATTAGATAAGAGAATAATAACAACAACACAGGCCAATTAAGCAAGAACAGACCCCATATTGTTCTTCCATGATCTATAACAATGAGTGATAGTTTGAACTTAATTATCGCCTTCCTTTATTCACTGCTATGCATGTCACTTTTTAATTTTTCATATTATCACTCTTTGTTTCATTTTCAGCTTAGTTTTAGATAGAAGAGCATCTTGAGGAGAGGCCCTGACCGTCTGTAACTCACTAATGTTATTCTGAAACAAGACGCCTCACTTCCGTAGACTTATGCGACTTAACGGAGCCGCGTATTAAGATCCAAAGTTTCCTGTTTCACTCCCGTAGATTTTAGCGACTTTTGCGGTGCCCTGTATTAGGGTTCTGAAGCTCCGCATCTATTTAGTACTTTTTGTAAGTCTTTATTCTCAATTATATATATATATATATACATATATATATATATATATAGTTTCTCAAATTTTATTCTTGATTTATTTCTCGCTCTGCCATGTAACTTAGTAGCAGTATAGTTTGCTTGTAATTATCTCATTATTCATGATGTGTATATGAGTGCTGTCTCTCAAAACGAGAGGCCCTTCTTAAGCCGAATAGAATCATCTGGTGGAGGTGATGTTTTCAGCTTTTTAGACGGGGAAAGCAACCTCGTGTTAGTCCAGTGACAATAATATATAAAGGTTTTCATCGTAGAGAATAAGTTGACTTTTGAATGTGTGTGTGTGTGTGTGTGTGTGTGTGTGTGTGTGTGTGTGTGTGTGAACGTGCGCGTGCGCGCATACGTATTTCGAACCGTCCATTAACACTACAAAATAATTGGCTCCCGCTGGCCACGTGGTCCCTTATTTCATCATTGCCTCCCTGCCTCCCTCCGTCCCTCCCATCCTCTCTTGTTCCTCATTCTTTCCTTCTCTTCCTTCCTCTTCCTTTTCTCCCTCACTCCCTCTTTCTTCACCATCTCCTTCCCTCCATTAACCTTTCCACTTTCCTTCCCTCCATCATTCCTGCCCTCGTTCTCTCTCCTTTCCATTCCTCGTTTTCCTTCCCTTCCTGAATATTTTCTCTTTCCCTCTTTTGATCCCTTTCCTCCTCCTAGCCTTCCCTTCCCTTCTTCTTCTCTCCTTCTTCCCTCCCTCCCTTCCTTTCTTCTTCTGCCCTCCACACTTCTTCTCTCCTTTCCTTACTCCTTCTTCCCTCCATCCTTCTTCTCTACTTTCCTTTCCTTTCTCCTCCTTCCCTCTTATATCTTCCATTTCTCTCTACCTCCTCATTCTTCCATATCTTTCCATGCTTCCCTCTTACTCATTGTATTCCTACCTTACTGTCTTGCATAATTTTCTTTGTTCCTACCTTAGTTCTCGTTTCTCTCTCTCTCTCTCTCTCTCTCTCTCTCTCTCTCTCTCTCTCTCTCTCTCTCTCCTCCTCCTCCTCCTCCTCCTCCTCCTCCTCCTCCTCCTTCTCCACTTCCTGCCTACCTTCTTGCCTTTCTGCCTATCTCTGTGCTTATCAGACTGCCATTTTTCCCCTTGCCTGTCTTCCTTCAGCGCCCCCTCACCCTCTTTTTTTTTTTTTAGTTCTGCCTTCCTGTTTGCGTCTCTTATTTACTTTCTGCTTTATTTCCCTCTTTCTTTCGTTCCTGGTGTTTCTTCCTGTCTACCTACCAACCTGTCTACACCCTCTTCGTTCGCCTCTCTCTCTCTCTGCCTCTCTCTCTCATATTTCCTACTCTCTTGCCTTTCTACTGTTTCAGTAGTCATTCCCTTCTCTGCGTGATTCCTACTTACCTTTCCGCTTTTCTCTTCGTCCGTATCTCCCTGCATACTTCTTTGCACTTTCTCTGCCAACTTCCATACCGTCCTGCCTAACTCATTGACTCTCTCCCATCTCTCTATCCCTCACTCTGCCCCTGTGGTTGCCTTTCTCTGTGCATATCTACCTCATTCTGTACCTGCCATTCTGCTTCGGATCCTACCTTCCTCTTTACCTCTCCCAACCCCATGTCTTCCGCTGCCTGCTTCCATACCCTCTTGACTGTCTTTTAACTTGCCTTTCTGCTTGCGACCCTGCCTTGTCTTTAGCTGATAGAATGGTTTTGTTAGTTAAAACCTTCCCTATACCAAACAGTTACGAAAGGACCAAAAGGTCTATTGCTGTTTGCTTTCATTTGTATACTACTCCTTTGTACCATCTCTATAGAATCCTTACCTCCTGCTTATCTCTTCCCACCTCTCTACCTTTCCCCATTACTTTTTTCTCAGACCTCCTTCCTACTTCCGTCCTTCTTGCCTTTTTTTCTTCCTAAATTTTTGTTTGCAGTCCTAGCGACGTCCCTCTTTTTGTGCCTTCCGCTGCCCTCCTTTCTGCCTGCCTGTCCACTTCTCTATTTTCCTGTCTGCCTGCCAACCTACCTACCTAGCTTCCTTTCTGCCTGCCTACCTGTCTGCTGCCGTCTTTCCTTCATTTGTGCCTGCCTGCCTACCTGGGTACCTTCTTACCTTGCTCTTTGCCTGCCTGCTTGCCTGGCTCCCCACCTGCCTGACCTGATCTTAGCGGACAGGGGTGGGTCAGGTTACAGCAAGGCCGTCTGGGGCAACAGGTAGCATAGCTGGCTTTTTTCGTCACCCCTGCATATATCACCTTCTCTCTCTCTCTCTCTCTCTCTCTCTCTCTCTCTCTCTCTCTCTCTCTCTCTCTCTCTCTCTATACACACACACACACACACACACAAAGCAATAAACTTTGAAGATCTCTTTAATCTCGTAACATACAATTTCGTTTGATAAAGAACACTGTTTGGCCTTTTTCCTCTTTGTGGTTCTGTTACATACTTTACCTTCTGTTGATATACCGTATGTACGGTGATACCCGTAGGTCAAGAGTAATGAAAGATTTTGATTTATTTGTCAAGTGAAGAGGGTTGTGGAGGAAGAAATGAGGAGGGAAAAGAGAAGAAAGAAGAAGAATAGTAGAGAGTGAGAGAGGGAGAGAGAGAGAAATAAGAGGAAAAGGAAAGAAAAAAAAAGAGGAAAGGAAGAAGAATGGCCGAGAGGAAGTGCTTGGAGGGAAGGATGAGGGAAGGCGAAATGGAAAGAGAGGAAGGGAGGAGGGGAGGAGGAGGAGGAAAGGAGGTGGAGGGACAGAGGAAGGTGGAGGGGCTGGGAAGGGAGAGCAGGGGGAAGGGGCGCGTGACAGGTGATGTTTGGTGGGTGTTGACCCGGGAGGAGGGGGGGGGGATAGGGGGAGGAAAGGAGGGTGGAAGAGGAGGAGCTTGGAGGTAAAAGAGAAGGAGGGGCTGGAGAGGCGGAGGAGAGGGGAAGGGGGAGGGACTGGAAATGAAAGGAGCACGAGGAAGAGAAAGAGATAGAGGGATGGATTGACAATGACAGAAGGAAGGGAGGAGAAGGAAGGAGCTGTAAAGGAAGGGAAGAAGGAAGAGGGAGGTCGAAAAGAAGAGAAGAAGAAAGGGGAGGAGGGAGCTGGAGGAGTTTGAGGAAGAGGAGGAGGAAAAGGAAGAGGGAGGAGCTGAGATGAGGGGTGTTATGCTCGTGCCACTTGGAGGGAAAAAACAAAATGATTTATGTGGATTTACAGTTTGTGGAGGAGTTAATGTAGATTGCTGTAGGTGATGGTGGGGTGTGTGGTGTGGTGTGGTGATGATAATGGCTGTGTCCTCTGATGTGACGGGGTGATGTGGTGGGGGTTTTGTGGCGTGGCATTGTGGTGGTGGTTGTTATGTGACGTGGTGTGATATGGTAATAATGTGTTTTGGTGGTGATGTTGTATGATATGGTGGTGTGATGTAGAAGTGTAACTGTGATTTGTGATGTTATGGTGCTGTGACGTGTTTTGGTGGTATAAACTTACGTGCACTCATATGATGCGAAGTTTTACATCAATATGAAAATATATTACTATTATACAACTTTGCTATGTTTACCAATGTTTTGACTGCGTGGTGTGATGCATCCTACATCCCCTAAAATATACTATACTGATAAACACTGCACTACACTACACTCCCCTACCCTGCATTACATAACGCTACGCTCACTACTTACATACAATTGCATTCACTAACTTAATTACACTACCTTACAGTACACTACACTACACTACACTACACTGACGTACACCACATTACACTGTGCTAAAATACACTACGCTTCACTGTACCCCTTAAACAATGGCTGGGGCTCGACGCTGCATTGCCCCCAAGAGGTGGAGTTAAATTGTGTTGCGATGTTACACCTGGAGCCAAGCAGCGCCTCGCTTCCCTCCGGTGGGGTGGCTGGTTGAGTGGTTGGTTGCTTCCCCCTCTTTTACTCCTCTCCCCTCTCACCCCCTGACATTCTTCCTGTGTGGTGGTTGGTTGCTTTCCCTCTTCCCACCCATCTCACTTCTTTCAAGCTTGGCTCTCCCCCCTCATATTCTTCACTCCCACTCCCACCGTTCTACCTGCCTTAGATGCTTCCCCTCATTACTCCACCCACTTCATCCCCCTGGATTTGTTTCTCCCCTTCCCAATCCCACCCTCATCAACCCGTTTTACGCCTCCTGGCTTTATTCTCACTCCCCTTTGCTTGAGTCCCCTCATCTCACCCTCACCCTGGCTTAGTTGGTTGTTCCCCCCTCCTCATCACACTCCCCCACCACCCTCTCTCTGGCGTCCCCCGGATGTCGTACTTCCGGCCCCCCGCCCCCCTCGCCTCGCCGCCCTCCGCCCGCCGGTGTGTGTCGGCCGCCCAGCCCTGCCGCCTCAGTCCCGAGCAGACCACCGCGGCGCACACACCTCTCGCGCACCTTCCACCCACCCACCACTCACACGCGGCCGTCTCACCTCACCCTGCCCCGCCTGGTTCTGCCCTGCCCTGCCCTGCCCGACCTCACCCTGCCCTGCCTCGCCTTTCCCTCCGCCTTGCCCTGTTCCGTCTTCCTGTCCTACCCTGCCCCGTCCTTCACTCTGTCTTGTCCTGCTTCGTCCTTCACCGTCCTGCTCTTCCCCTTAGTTTGTCCTGCTTCATCTGATCTTGCCTTGTCCTTCTCTGTGCTTTGGTCTGCTGCGTCCTTCCATGTGCCTTGCCCTTCTTCGTCCTGCCCTACCTAGTCGTTCCTCATACTTTGCCCTGCCCGTTCTACCGTGCCCTGTGCCCTGCCACACCACACACATTCACGCCTCTCACAAGGCAGGCAGGCAGGAGCGGTAGAGTGGTGGTCTAGTCTGGTGACTTGAGAAGGCAGAAGAAACAGAAGTCTACCTGTTGCAGAAGAACACTAACTGTTGCATCTCTGTGACTGTCTGTGACGAAGGACACAGCCCTGTGCAGGCAGTGTTCAGATGGCATCTTTCCGAACTGTAAGATATTTCAGCACAAAGCGCTAAGTTTTCTCTTCTCATTATGTTGCTCTTGCTATATTTACTACTAACTTTGTCCTAAAGTAAGCTAACAGAATATCCTAACCATACTTGACGTAACCTTCCTGGAAAAGAAAAAGTGCATGGCTGGACTACAGTTCGGAAATTTGTAGTGATACTCTCGTGGGTTTAGATGGATTACTGGCACATCTCCATACCAGTTCATTTTAGCACATGCCACGTCGCTGTTCTTGAGTATGTTATGCATACGATCTATGTCGATGTTAAAGAAGATATAAATAACACACGAGACTGCCAAGGTGAAATAGCAAAACAAATCGTCATGGGATTGGGGCTAGGAAGCCTGTTGATCCGACAAGATAATGACCCCAGAACCTGCCACTGGTGCTCTCCAGGCACGCCCAAAGACACGATACAACATACGTGATAATTTTTCCATCTAACTAATATATTTCTGTACGGGAAGATCTGTGATGATTCTGCACTCCCCTCATCTTGTCCCACATGCGAAACATTTTAGTTAGGCGAGGGAGTGTATCGTAAGTTATGAGTCAGCGTCCCTGCCTTCCTCTCGCCTCGTGCCATATCGCGGATGACTCACTACAAGAAAAAAAATAAAAAATGAGGTTCAGGCTCAAACTTATGATCAGTTTCCTGACTTAACTAAGAATTCTGTTCACAGAAGGAAAAGAAAGAAGTAGAATCTTGCCCACCGTCTCTCGTTCTTCCCACAAAAGTAGGCCTTACGTTACGACGGACAACCGATCGATCACGGATTTGTTTGTGAAACTGGTGTTCCTTCAAGGTTGGCATGAACACCACATTTCTCTGAATCACACACACACTCCGCCTCGTCCTCGTCCTGTTCGTCCTTGTCGTTGCCTTCATCCTTGTACTCTTCCTTGTCGTCCCTGACCTCGTCCTCGTCGCCATCTGAGTGTTATCGCCCTGAATGGCACTGGAAGAATTCACGGGGTGTGTCCTTGGTCTCCGTGATTTCCCGGTGCCAATCAGGGAGGTACACAGGAGCAGCCAGCACAGAGGAACATGCTACGCCGATAAACAACATGCAGAAAATTCGTGCAGTTGGGGTCAGGATTTTCTACCCCGGTCAAGAACACAAAGAAAAATCGTAGAATGGGGACCAATAATTCATACCCAGATCAAGATCATAATTTGTCCAGTAAGGGTCAATTATTCCTTTGCATTATTTAGGAATTATTTAAATCCAGTGAAGTCTTGGTAAACTAACACTTTTTTATTTTTATATCGAAATTTTATCAGTGACTAAAGGAGGTACTGCTAATGTTTCTTTACCATTTCGAAGCTGCATAGGAATGTAAAATGGTCTTGCTAATCAAGGGTGTTCGAATCCTGTAAAGGACTTCCTGCCCGTAGCTGTACTTTTGCCCCCGTGCAAGTCTTCCGAGGTGTAGGGTGACTTCAACGCTGAGGTGGTAGGTAGTGATCCAAGAGAGAAGTTACACGCTAAGTCATGTGCTGCCAGTAGTTCAGTACAGTCATAACTATAACATTAACTTAGGTGTACTTGATAACATCCTAACTTACTTGTTTTAAATGAGAAATTTGTTCATAAGGAATACTGTGAATTAAGAGAAACTTTTAATGAAAGCATGATTAATAATGTACTTTTATTAGTAGTCTCATGTCCAAATGTATGAATAAGTGATGGATAATGAGACTACTGTCAATAGTGCCTAGCTGAGTATAATCACCTTGAATTAATTAGCTACATTTTAAATTTTGAACTGTTTTGTTATTAGTTCGTTTGTTCAAGATATTACTCATTGTCTCAATATTGGGGATTTGTTTTTATTGGTAATAGTCATGTGCTAAGCTTTTGAATTTGTCTTCATTTTAGAACCTGTTCTGTTAGGTTTGTGCTCAACGTATGATCTGTTAAGCCCTTCAGTTCGATTGCGTTTTTTTTTTTTTTTTTTTTTTTTTTAATATTATTCGTCTTACCTCCAGATTGTTTTGTTCAGCTTAGGGGATATTATTTGAACCGGATTTAACGCCCTCATTGTTAGAGCTCCGTCCCTACTTGCATAAAACTGTTTGGTAGCCTCAATAGACTGAATAATACGTCATCGAACTGAAGGGGTTGAGTACTCCTGTGGTGAATGTACTATGGAGGTGTACTGTACAGGTGCTTTCCCTTCAAATAAAGAGTGAAAGCTGTACATTGTCTTTGCTTTTTTATATTCCAAACCTACGAACATTTTTATATATGAACTGACTTCAGATATACAGTATATGTGTATAATATGTTTGATGTCATGCCTGGAAGGCCTGCTTGGTTGAGAAGAGCGTGATTGGAATTAGGGAAAGGAATCTAATTGTCTCCTCTAGATGGATTGACTCTCTCTCTCTCTCTCTCTCTCTCTCTCTCTCTCTCTCTCTCTCTCTCACACACACACACACACACACACACACACACACACACACACACACACACACACACACACACACACACAGAGGGAGCACTAAAAGCGTTCCACCTTCCCTCAAATGGTGTGTTTTTACGCTGATAGGGACGAACCAAGGACAAGCAGTATTCCCGCAAAAAGAGAAGCCGAGAGCCCCCAGAGACGATGCTGGTGTCCTGTTTATAAATACTCCCCAGGTTAAGTTGATTGTTTCTAGGGTAATTCTCCTTCATGCACCTACCAAATGCTTAACAGGCAAAGTATAAGGAACATTATAGAGACAAATTATGACAAAGCGAACGATCCTTGGTGATGATTATGTATTTTTTATTGGTTAGGATTGTTTTTTAATACGACCCATGGTGTTTCCCGTCCAAGGTTCTGGTATGGTGCTGTATATTCAGGGACAAGTTCGCCTGCTGTTCCTCTACGTCTATTTTACACTCAGGGCGCGTCCGTCACTTTCCCCCCTGACGCATTACATCACAGAGTCATCTTCGGGTAAATTAATGTACCAAGTCTCTTCGGATTATTTGCCAGCAGAGGATGGTAAAGATTAAGAGGGGTGACATATTATACAAACTTTTGTCCCCGGCCGTACATACCATATTCACAAACTTTCTTGAGCATTGGTGTGTATGACAATGCTTGTTAATTTTTTTATCTTCACTCCAGCAGCAGCCAAACACTTCTCAGTCAAGCTGGAATAGATAATGAAGAGAGAAATGCTACAGACATATTTGTTTCTCACCGCAATACTCTGCCATGGAGACTTGTTTATAGTCTAAGTTATTTGATGTCCTTTATGAATACTTATCCTGAGCTGATCCCACCCTGGAGGCACAGAGTTGGGGGTTAAGAAAGGGTCAGACGGGGAACCTTGGAAAATAAACCAGAAGGAAATTTTTTGAAGACACAGAAAAAGAGAGAGACGTTAAACTTGGGAAAATAAACAAGAAAAGAAAACTGGACCAAATAAAAAAAAATAGTTAGACGGAGAACAAGAACACATTAGCTATAGGAAGTTAAAGGAGGCTGAATGAGAAAGAGGCAGACATGTGACTTGGGAAATATACTAAGAAGGAAAATGTATCGAAAGTATAGAGAATAGGACAGTCAGGGAACATCAAAAGGGAGATAGAGGGAGAAATTTTTGAATGTACAGAGAAACAGGGAGAAGAGGAACTTTAAGAATGAAATCAGAGATCATAAAGAGGCAGAGGGAAAGGGTAGCTGTGAAACTTTGATTAATGAACCTAGGGAAGGAAAAGAGTGGGGAGTGAGGAATGGGAAGTTGGATAAAATTGAAGTGAGAGAAGGAAAATGGAGGTGAATGAGAAACGGGTAGTTGGGAAACTTAAAGGGAAGAAGAATGTATTACAGGTATTAACTGGGGGTTGGGTGAGAAAAGGGAAACAACTGACTAGAATAAAGAACCATTTGAAGGAAACAGTGTTATGTATTGTCACAATAACAACTTAGTAAATACCTTACTGCCACCAGGCTATTTCATTTATTTTTCAGCTTAGGAGTGGCCTTTCGTCATTGAAAGGTAGACGACGAAAGACAATAATAATCTTAATTAAATCGTATATCGATTTGGTCAGTTAAAGGTAGAAGACGAGAGGGATTAATAAGCTTAATCAAAGTAAAATGAAGATTTGTACCATCTTCAGAGTGCTAGGTATATTTTCAAAACTCCAGTTAATGGGAGCTATTGGAGTAAATAATAAAATAGACAAGGATTTTAGAATGTTGGGGAGAAAATGGGGTGGAGAGATGGACATAGATAAGGAAACTATGTCATGTTTTATTGATATGTTTATTTAATTCTTTATACATATTTATATAACTGATGGCTAACATCTCCTCACTACGACTCTTACTTTCTAAGTCAAAGAAAATAGTCTTTAGGTGGTCAGAATGAAATGGAAAAGTCGTAACTGTAGTAAAAAGATTAGGAAAAGCTGGGTGCTGAGGTGGAGAGGTGGAACGAAGGTGTGGCATTTGGTGTGCAGAGAGACTGAATAAGGAAGGAATCTTTATTAAATTCTATGCTATTGTTATAAAATATTTGACCGAGACAACATGGGTGGAACTTTTGGGGTGTGCTAAGTAGAAGCTGTTAGAGATAATAAAAAAAAGAAACTACCGTATTATATATTCCCTTTCGTGCAAAGAGTGTGGTTAACTGTTATGTGGGTGTGGCTTTTGCTATGCTGAGAGAAAAGGGGGCCATATTTTATTTTACCTCCACTGGTTTAAAAGCTGTGGCTAATAGAGTTCCCTGACTCAAGAGAGCGCTTTGGTATGTGGTGTGCTGAGGCGAGGTGGTCTCGAGGGAAGCAAACTATATTCAATTTTACGCTTAGTCGTGTAAAATCTGTGCCTGATATTACCGAGCTTAATGAGGCTCTGGGTGTAGCTTCTGGTGTGCTTGGGCCAGGTTTGCGGGAAAGGTAATACATCTCTTTTATGGAGGCTGTGAATGGGCGGGGGTGGGTGAGGAAGTCGATAAAAGAGGGTGTGGGTGGCAAGAGCTGGTGGTGGTAAGTGGGTGGGTGGGTGGAGGGGTCGTGGTTGAGTGGGTCTTGCGGGGTGTGGTAGTCACGGTTGAGGGAGTGGGTGTGAGTGGTGGGTGGATGGGTGTGTTGGTCACGACAGGCGTACAGCGAGTGAGTGGGTGGATGTGAGAGTGAGTGACCGGGCGTGGGTGAGTGGGGATGAATGAGTGGGTGGCGATGTGATATGTACAGCAATTGTGCGGATGGGGAAGTTGTGAGTTTTATTGAGTGTGTGGGAATGAGTGACTGGGTGGAGATTTGAGATTAAAATGGATCGATGAGCATGGGTGGATGGATGTGACCGGTCGGGACTGTATGAGTGGATAGGTGGATATGGGTGTAGGCAAGAAGGTGCCACTTTGGTTGGGTGCGTGGGTGTGGGCGTGGATGTGGGAAATAGAGAACCGTTGTGGTTGGGTGAGCGAGAGTGGGCGTGGGCGAGAGAGTGGGGTTGTGGGTGGGTGTAGGCATGAGTGAGAAGTATTGGATGGGTTGATGGGTGGATGTGGGTGTGGGCGTGAGAGTGGGCCTGTGGATGGGTGGGTGAGCGTGGGTTTGAGAGTCGAGCTGTCAGTAGGTGGGGATGGGCATGATAGTGTGACTGTGGGTGGGAGGGTGGGTGTGAGCAATACTGTGCGACAGTGTGGGTGGGTGTGAGCAAGAGAGATGGACTTAAGGTGAGTCGATGTAGGTGTGGGTATGAGCAAAAGATTACTACTGTGGGTGGGTTGGTGTAAGTGTGTACGTGTGTGTGGGGGTGGGTGAAG
Source organism: Coenobita brevimanus (assembly GCF_032717465.1). Taxonomy (NCBI): domain Eukaryota; kingdom Metazoa; phylum Arthropoda; class Malacostraca; order Decapoda; family Coenobitidae; genus Coenobita; species Coenobita brevimanus. Next base: position 51,670,583 of record NC_137046.1, read on the forward strand.
ATGTGGGCATGAGAGTGGGTGTGTGAAGGGGCAACAGAGTGGGGTCAGTGGGTGGGTTGGTGGGTAGGAGTCACGGTTGGCCTGCTCTGCCCACACCCCCCGGATGCTGCTGGCGCCCATGACTGCACACCTCACGCACTTTTTACCTCCTCTCTCCATTTCTCTCCTCTCTCTCTCCTCCTCCCTTTATTCTCTCCACTCTTCCCTCCCAGTTCATTCCACTTTCCTCTCTCTCACTCTTTCTTCCCCCCACTCACCACATCTCATTCTCCTCCCTACAGTCTTACTACTCTCTCATACCTCCACACTTTCCATTCTCCTCACTCTCATTCCCTCCGCTCTCGCCTTCTCTCCTTTCTCTCCATTCCTTTCTCTCACCACTCTCTGCTTTTTTCCACATCTCTCAGATCTCTATCCTCTTTTCAGTTCCTGTCTTGACTCGTTCTCCATTTTCAGCTATCTCTCCTTTCTTTACCCTCCTTCCATGGAATCTTGAATATATATTTCTCTCCTTTCCGCTGACAGCCCTTCTTCAGTTGAACAAAATCGTCGAGAGGCTGTTAGAAAAAAATAATTGTAATCGTAGGGAAGGGGTTCATGTATACCACCAAACGTTCTATATTCCCAAAATAAGGAAGCGTGTCTCCTTATTTACAGGTCGTATATCGTGGGTAGTCAGGGCGGCGACTTTACAACACGTATATAGTGCGGCTTGTGGGGTGGGATCTGTGAAAGACGAGCTATGCAACGCTGGCTTTACGATCTGTGTGCTCCCCAAGCGTACCCTAGTTATCTCTCTCTCTCTCTCTCTCTCTCTCTCTCTCTCTTCACAGTCTTGTTCCTCCTTGTTCTCTTTTCCACCTTTCATACCCGACCTTTCGTCCACCATCATCTTCCTTCATCCATCTTTCCGTCCTCTTATATCTTTCCTCCACTTTCCCTCTTCCACCATCTTTTCCTGATTTTCTCTCCACTTCCTTTTACTTTCTCCTTTCTCACCCCTCCTCCTTACTTCTCCACTTTCCCTCTTATGTCTGTCCCACCTCCCCCACCTTCTTTACATCTTTTCCTCATCGTTTCTACCACTTTCCCTCCATCTTCCCTATTTTCTTCACTTTCCTCCACTACTTTCCCTCCATTGTCCCTCCATCTTCCCTTTGCTCCTACTTCACTTTCTCCTCCACCTTCATTCCATCTCCACCACCTTCTCCACCTTCCTCCACCACCTGTCATCCAGCTTCTCCCAGACCCCCCTCCCACATCCTCGTTCTGGTATGAATTCTAGAAGCACGAAGAACAACCTGAGTGACTCCAGAAAGCGAGGCAAAGAGCCGAGCCATGAACCCAGCGGTGTAAAAAGCGGGGTGGTCTGTGTAAGAACCGCTGCCTTGTCAAAACAGACAGCCGGCGGTGCTAGAACGTGAGAGAGTTTGGCGAGACGGGAGGCGGAGGTAAAAAAAATATATATGAATTTTATTCTGAGAGCATCCAATGTATTTTGAAATGTTGATAAAACGAATAGTATTTCTCTCTCGTGTCAACAAAATCGTTTGGTGTTAGCCTAAACAGACTTGTAGGTTGACCGCGACATAGTTTTTGAAGCCTTTGACTGCTTGGGGGGTTTTGCAGTTGAAAAAATCGTCTGGGTTGATCTTATTAAAATATCCAAGTGTACCAAGAGCAATGAAAGTGTTATACAGTATTTTAAGTGTTGCAAGGCGGGAGACAAATATATTAACGAAATGACTGTTGGACGTGTATGGTACCCAACATTTTGACAGAACGTAGTGATGAAGAGATGACTGTACTGTGTCCACTTCAACCTGGCATGGTACTGCTATCGCTTCAGCTTGAATACCGAGTTGTAATGCTGAGTTGTAACAAGAGATTCACATTAGAATATAAAGCTTGTCACGAGGAAGTACTACGGAAATGATGTAGAGTTGCCGTATCGTCTTATTCTGCCATTGAGCTAGGAAAAGAAATATGTAAAAGGACGAAAAATCTCCGCGAAGGTGGACAAGCTCTAGATGTGACTGTTTTTATTAGGAGGAGCTTTGTAAGTTGGGAAGCCGTTATTAGGAGAAGCTTTGTAAGTTGGGAAGCTGTTATTAGGAGGAGCTTTGTAAGTTGGGAAGCTGTTATTAGTAGGAGCTTTGTAAGTTGGGAAGCTGAGAAAGTGAAATAAGAATGTTTAGTGTTTCATGTAAAGTTTGGTGTTTATTCTAACTGAATGCATTACTGGAAAGACACTTAACGAACAAAAGCTTTTTAAGACAGTTTGGTAAGAGAAGTAATGTAAGGTGAAAATAATTATAGATGATGTGTATTGTTATAACTTCCAAACAATACACAGTGTTGAAAGTATGATTAGCTACTATACAGTGGACCAGTAATTTATTGTTTAACCCTCTGACTTTTGTGACGTATTCTTGAGTTCATTCTTGCTACTTCCAGACGATTTTATATATTTCGGGGAGACCTTTTGATCTGAGGACAGTAGAATGATATAGTCCTCATTAATCTCATTTTACAAGTGGTCTCTCCTAAGTTGAACAAAATCTAGTGAAAGTGTCAAGAACAAAAAAGTCAGAGGATTCAAAAGGTTAACGAGTACTAATGGCTTATAATACTGACCAACATAAGTATTACAGATGGTTTATAATTACAGTATTTTATAGGCCTACATACCAGCCATTCATGGTTAAAATTTACGGTAAGTCATTAAAACTACACGATTCCGAGCAAACCTATTTCTCATCAAGGAGGCCAGAACCGGAGCGAAATGCCACAAATGATGCTCGACTAACCCAATTCGCCGCCGGGAATGGAAGGGTAGGTCGGAAAATACCCGTAAAAGATTGTAAAAGGGGCGGCGTAGGAGGCAGCTCCCACCCCCAGCCTGCCACCTTCCCGCCTACCCTCCATCCCTCCCTCTCTCCCTCACGACACAGAAAGTTCTCGTTATAGTCGCATTTTCTGACTTTCTTTTCTTCTACAGTAAGTTACAGAAACTTGCATATTAGTTACATTGCTGCCTATAAAGCTAATTTGACAGTGTCCCCCTAAATACAACACTCATGGTATTAGAAAATTATGTGATGTTACTTTTATACATCTGTGACATAATGTTACATTGTTACATATAAAGCTAATCTGCCAGTGTTCCCCAGTTTAGGGTAGGAAGTGTAAGGAAAAAGTCATGATATTACGGAACACAACCCCTACTGACAACGTTGCCTGTCCACCCCGTCCTCTCCTGCTCCCTCCCGGCGGTGGTGTGAGCGGAACGCCGGGCTGGGTCGGGTCGGGTTGGGTCTGGTCGCTGGTGTGGAACGTAAACCAGCTCACTCACCCTAATTTAATGCTGTGACCCTCTTCCTGCCTCACCGGGACTTAATCTCTTTGCGTCCAAGTCCGGTTTATATTTTCATTTCTAATATCCAGAGAGCGAGAAACAGGTTAAACCATGAAGGTGTTCTGAATAAGCATGAGAAAAGGAAACTGATGAAATTAATATTGTCCGTCTAAGTTGAGCGCAAATTGTGGTCTGGAGCTTTCTTAATATGAAGAAAATCGCCTGGCGATACCCTCCTCCTCAAAAGAAAAAAGTAAAAAAAAAAAAAAAGGCTGTGCTGAAGGGGTTGATATGATGAGTTTTAGTGCAGCGTGAAAAATGAAAAATTTTATGGTTGTATAAGTATTTTGACTGAGCGAGACAATGTCCAAATCCGGTTTGTATTTTGGGCTGTAATCGCAAGTGAGCAAGAAAGAGGTTAAGCCAAGACGGTGGAATAAACAGGCATGAAAATGAAATGAAATGATGATGCTGAGGAACGAAATGCGAAGGAAGAAATGCCTGAATGTAGCGTGGCAGGGTTTGTGTGCCTTGCCCTTTGCTAATTTTCAGCAAGTTATCAGCAACCTCACGTGCTAAAAAGATAACAGTTTTAAATACCGGATGGTCAGTAAGATAAGAATTTTGCTTTGGAAATGGTTAAAGCGTTAAGAATCTTGCATATGGCGTGGTTAAAGCCTTAGGAATCTTGGATCCGGGATGGGAAGTGAAAAGATCGTTTAGGGACTTTGTATACACGTCTTTAAGATTTTTTGCATAAGGGACGGTAAGAGATGAAGAATTTTGCGTATGTTGTGTGGTCAGAACGCTTAAAAGGTAACAAACGGGAGGGTTAAGATATGATCAGTTTGCTTACGATCTGGTGGTAAGATTTTTGCATGCAGGATGGTAAAGGAGATAGGGAATTTACGTTTGTGGCGATAAACATAAAAATTTGCCTGTGAGATGACTTGAGATATATATTTTAAAAAATGCATACAAGCTGAGCAAAAGGTTAAAAATTTTGCGTACGGGAAGTTGAACAGAAAGATGAAAATTTCGAGTTAGGGGTAAAAAAAAAAAAAAAAAAGCCAAGTTTACATAAGGGATGGCCAAAAAGAACAGAATTTTTTTACTGCCATGTATAAAAACTTCAGAATATTATGTTCTTTTATGATGGTTAGAAGGACAGCAAGAGGATCCATAAGCTTTAAAATTAAGGGCACGTGTTTATTCACCCTTTTACCCCGAGGACGTGTTTTTGATGTTTATCCGTGCTGTCTCCAGACGGTTTTATTCAGCTTGAGAGACTTCAGACTGGAGGGATTAAACCGCTTCATTAATCCCTTCATTGTAAAAAGTCACCCCTAAACTGAAAAAAATCGTCTGGAGGTAACAAGATTAGAATAATATAAAACGTCTTCGAACTAAAAGAATTATTATTTTTTTCTTTTTTACTGATACTGCAACCATTTTCTGTATTTAGAGGAAAAATGAGAAAAAGAGAAGTACTGTAATTCCACAACCAGTTTCTTTATATAACCACAGAACTGAAGGGAAAAAGAGGAAATAACCTTGATCGAAAAAAGCCACGCCCGGAAAGTGAGAGGGAAAAAAAAAAAAGATGGGAAAAAAGATGTGTTTCCAGGTAAGAGGCAGACGTGAAGGGGGAGAGGGACCAGCTAGAGGAAAGGGAAGAGAGAGAGAGAGAGAGAGAGAGAGAGAGAGAGAGAGAGAGAGAGAGAGAGAGAGAGAGAGAGAACCAAGTTCAATTCACTTCCTCCCAAGAAATCGAGTGGAAAAGATGAAAGGATTCCTGAGAGAGACAGACAGACAGACAGACGACAGAGACAGAGACAGAGAGAACCAAGTTCATCTCATTTCCTTCCAAGAAATTGAGTGGAAAAGATCAAGGGATTCCTGAGAGAGAGAGAGAGACCCAAGTTCAACTCACTTCCTCCCAAGAAATCGAGTGGAAACGATGAAAGGATTCCTGAGAGAGAGAGAGAGAGAGAGAGAGAGAGAGAGAGAGAGAGAGAGAGAGAGAGAGAGAGAGAGAGAGAGATAGGGGGAGAGAGAGAGAGAGAGAGAGAGAGAGAGAGAGAGAGAGAGAGAGACAGACAGACAGACAGACAGACAGACAGACAGAGTGAGAGAGAATATCCAAAATCCACATTAATAGATATTCTCACCTCTTTAGTAGGAGGATGTTTTTCCCAGGCTAAATAAATTCATCTAGTATTGGCCAGACTATAAAAATGGCGTCCCCGGGTTGAATGGGTTAATCACTGGAGGAAGATGCGTTACTCTTAGTCTGTATAAAATTATGTCGTGTTATCTAGAGTGAAAAATGAAAGACGTTATTGTGTCCTTAACCCCGTCGACCCGAGAACGTCATTTATATTTTCTTCTTGTCACCACCAGACGATTTTATTCAGCTTACGAGAGTCCCTTGGTTGTGAGGAAGTTAGTTAATTGTCCGCGAACTTCGAAAAATCTTCAGCAGAATAATATGGTCTGGAAGAAGAAAGAATAAAATATAGAAGACGTAACTGTAATAAATAGATTAATATTGTTTAAAAAATAAGACACTGAGACAAGAGTTAGTGCGGATGAGACAGAAGTCAGTGAAAATTGAGTCTTGAGGGCGGAGGTGAGGGCAGTGGCGGCACACACACACACACACACACACACACACACACACACACACACACACACACACACACACACACACACACACACACACACACACACACACACACACACACACACACACACACACACACACACACACACACACACACACACACACACACACACACACACACACACACACACACACACACACACACACACACACACACACACACACACACACACACACACACACACACACACACACACACACACACACACACACACACACACACACACACACACACACACACACACACACACACACACACACACACACACACACACACACACACACACACACACACACACACACACACACACACACACACACACACACACACACACACACACACACACACACACACACACACACACACACACACACACACACACACACACACACACACACACACACACACACACACACACACACACACACACACACACACACACACACACACACACACACACACACACACACACACACACACACACACACACACACACACACACACACACACACACACACACACACACACACACACACACACACACACACACACACACACACACACACACACACACACACACACACACACACACACACACACACACACACACACACACACACACACACACACACACACACACACACACACACACACACACACACACACACACACACACACACACACACACACACACACACACACACACACACACACACACACACACACACACACACACACACACACACACACACACACACACACACACACACACACACACACACACACACACACACACACACACACACACACACACACACACACACACACACACACACACCGTTGAGGAACCATCACTTGCCACCGCCTTGATTTATCGCTGCCCCCGTCCCGACCACTGTGGAAGAGGCTGGGTGGCCGAGGTGAGGGGGGAGGGTGCGGGAGGAGGTGGCAGAGGAGAAGGAGAAGAGAGGAGAGGGAGAGGGAGAGATGGAAGGAGAGTAAGAGTAAGAGAAGAGAAGAACTACGAATCAGACTGTAGCTAGTATAAGCGGTGGAGAAGAAATGAGGGGGGAAGAGAGTACATAGAAAGTACGGATGACAGGAAAGTTAGTGGCCCATAACGAGGTCGTCTGCGTGCGGGTGAAACTAATTACACTAAAGATCTAAGCAAGGAATGAGAGAAAACGATATAGAGAAGAGGGTAGAAGAGAGGTTTGGCAACGAGAGGGGAGAAGAGAAAATAATCTAATGAGAGGAATGAAGAGATGAGATCAGAGACAGAGACACAGAGAGAGGGGAGGGGTCACCTGGAGATCAGAGGAGGGGTCTGTTCCAGTTCACCTCCTCGAAGGCTTCTCATTCCGCAATCCACATTTATGAGTTCCTCGAGTTCCTTTCCTTCTGCCTATTTCTTCTTCTTGCCTTGCTCAACACCACACCCAAATAAGCATCACACCGTGCTTTCGGAAATATGAGTGGTTTTTGCCTTACAGACAAATGTAATTGGTGTTTCTTAATGTTTCTTTAATATTTTCTAGTTTCTTTTGCTCAGCATCCTCCAAGTGAGCCTTACATCGCACTTTCGAAGGACTGTGTAGGTTCTTGTTTTATTATGTTATGTAAATGGCGGTTCTGTCATAGACTGTCTTTTTAACATCAGCCAAATAAGCTTTATGGCAATCGATTTTTTTTTTTTTCCGAAGGTTTTACTTTTACTCAGCACCAGTCATATGAGCCTCACATGCTACGTTCAGAAGGCTGTGTAAATTGTTGCATATGAGCAGCTTCATTCTAATCCCATATCCCATTAATTAATGGAGTAGATAGCATCAAAAAATAGGAATAGGAAAGTTTAACTCCATCTCACGGTGACTTTTTTTATTTCATTATTGCTCTTGCCAGACTCTGTACAGAGCACAGACAAGTGCACTAGTACTGAAGGTATTGAAGTTGACTGTATCTAAACCCTCCAGTAAATACTAAATCTAAAATAAGAAAATTGTTTAGTTAGAGCTGATGTATGTAATAAAAAAAAAAAACGGCATCGTATCGTAGGGTTGAAGGAGGAAGAACGAGCTATATTTTCGTTCACTCGTATTCTATTCTCTGAAATTCTCGTCTGATAAAATAAACCTACAAACTCCGTCGTGGTTCATCTGCTAAGAACGCCCGCCAGTCTACCGTGACCACAGTAAAATTCTTCCCAACCTGCCGGCTTCGCTATTTGGTAGAGATAAACTGTCCGTTTAGCGATTCCCACTCACTTGGAGGAGTTTTGACGTAAGGGTTGCAATTTTGTCATCATCATCATCATCCTCAATATCGTTTTCGTCGTCGTCTTTTTTTTTTTTTCATTGTCATCGCCATCATCATCATTTTAATCGTTATCATTATCCTTATCATCACTGCCATCGTCATTATCATTATCGTGATCAGAATTATGAAATAAATTATCAACAGGGTATCTAGTGTTGTGACAGAGAGAGAGAGGGGGGGGTGGAAGAAGTAGAAGGGAAGGGGGAGTTGGTAGCTTCCTTCTTTACTCCTGGAAGACCGATGAGAACATCTGCCCAGACCAGGCCTCCTCCCTACACCTCCACCTACACCCTTGCCTAAACCCTTCCTTCTCCGGCAGCCGGGATAGTATTCGTAAAGGATCAGAGCCCCTTCACTACCATGACTCGTACTTTATTTTTGTGAAGTGCATGGTAACAATATGATTGAAGATATAAGTATGAACAGGCCATCTTTCACATAACTTAAGCCGAAGGATGTATGTGAGTGTAGGACCAGCGGATTAATATTCTCCTAAACTCATCATGTCCTCTCACTACGAGGTCTCCACTTAACTGAATAAATTCGTATGGTGGCATCTAAAATGGGACGTCTCCTTACTTCAAGAGGCTAAGCTGTCTGGTGGTGCGTGGAGTGCAGGGGTTGTGTGTTGAGTGGGGTGCAGGGGTTGTGTGTTGAGTGGGGTGCAGGGGTTGTGTGTTGAGTGAGTTACAGGGGTTGTGTGTTGTGTGGGTTGCTGGGGTTGTGTGTTGAGTGGGTTGCAAGGGTTGTGTGTTGAGTGGGCCACAGAGGTTGTGTATTGAGTGGGTTGCTGGGGTTGTGTGGAGTGGGCTACAGGGGTTGTGTGCTGAGTGGGTGGCTGTTGACCGACCTGTTGATATCTTATCTGGAATGGTTGTGTTAATGGAACACAAGATTATCAAAAAGCAGATAGCCATGGTGATAACAGCCCTCCCTTCCTACTTACCTCATTCTCTCCTCTCCTTTTCTCTCTCCCTCCCTCCTTATCTCCCTGCCTTCTTTTTGTCTTTTCTCCCTCCCTCCTTTTCTTTTTTCTCCCTCCTTCCTTTTCTTCTTTTCTCCCTCCTTCCTTTTCTACTTTTCTCCCTCCCTTCTAACCCCGTTTTCCTTCTTCCTCTCACCCTCCCTCCCTACCTACCTTCCTTCACCCTTCCTCTATTTCTCCCTCCCCTCCTCCCTCCCCGCTTTTCTCGCCTCCCCAGTCGTTTTTTATTTCTCCCTTCCACCCTCCCTCTTGCTCATTTTTTTATATTCGTAACGCCTTCTTGTTAGCAGTTTATTTGGCAGTTGCACCTTAACCCTTCACTACGATTACTTTTTTCTTTAGTGTATTCTAAGCATAATCAAATCGTCAGGAGATTACAAAAGTAAAACAGAAATTACATCTATCTGTTGAAAAGGTTGATATTCACCTGTATTTTCATTTGTATCTGAACCCATCTGGCGTAGCACATCATGCTGATTTTTATTCGTCCAATATTCTAATTATTTTATTTCTCTTAGATTAGGTTTTTCGAACTATGTGGGTTAAATGCAACCTTCACAGTTCTTTCATTAACTGGGACGTTGCTAAGCTGAATAAGATCGCCTGGTAGCACCAACAATAAACTGCAAAAAGAAGTCATCATACTGAAAGGGTTAACAGCAACGTAGTTCGCATATTTAACTAGCAGCGTAGCATTATTCAGCCGGAAGCACACTCGACCTGTAGCCGAAAGGTCCCGGCCTACGCCACGAGACCATCAGCAGTTTGTTGGCACCTGGAACTGAAAAAGGAACCTGGGTATGTAAAGCGATGGGTAACGTGTCATAGTTGTGGGAGGATGATTGTTAGTGATATTCTTGTTGATGAAAGCGTTGCTGCTGTGATCAAATTGGTGTCTATGTATGTATGTAGGTAGGTAGGTAAGTATGTTAAAATATCACACCAATGCATTGTGTGTGGGTCAGGAAATAAATGAGTCAGTTTTGGTATAGATCAATCGAAGGCCAAGGTCAGGGGCACTGGTTGAAGTTCAGGCTGCAGAAACTCTCATCTGTGCCTGATCCGCAGACACGATGTTTGCTGGAATGGGAAGATCTGATTCTATATCGTTGCAGATCAGTCAAAGATCATACCTGCATAACACTGTCCATGCACGTTGGATTAATCACGACACTTGCTCTTTCTCATAACATTTACTTCCTAACCAGCTAATCCTTCCTCTGTCGCCCTTCCTCCTATGGGTGCTCTCCTTCAGTCATGCTTAACCAACCACATACAGAAATGAATCGGTAAGGCAGGCGGTGGTAGGGAGTCTCCTTAGCAGCGGAGAATACGACGCCCTTAGAGCCTCGCCAGTGTTCAATCTCCGGTGTAATCTTGCCGTCACGCTGATGCCACACAGATTGCGTCACTCACCCGCGCCAAATGTTATGACCAAATCGTGATAATTAACAAGACGCGTTGAACTTGAAATCGATGTTTGGTGTGATGAATGTAATAAGAGGTGAGAGCCTTCGTGCAGCCCGCCGGTATCTTGCACGGCCCGACAACTGCGACCTTACCCACCCATACTCCCCTCTTCTCTCATCTTTTTTTTTTTTTTTTCTCCTCTCCCTTTTTGCTTTTCTGTGCCCTTTTTTGCACTCTTTTCGTCTTATTTTTACTCTCTCTCTCTCTCTCTCTCTCTCTCTCTCTCTCTCTCTCTCACACACACACACACACACACACACACACACACACACACACACACACACACACACACACACACACACACACACACATTATTTTTAATCGTTAAATTACACGGTTATTCTATCATTTCAGTTTACTTGCTAAAATCCTTTTCATCATTATCGCCTTTTTAATCCCTGCACTCCGATGACTTTGATTATTATACTTGCTGTCACCAAGCAATTTATTTATTACAGAAGAGACACTACGAACAGGAGAGGTCAGCTAAAGCCTCCGTCAACCCCTTCACTACAAGACGTCATCATAAACTGAATATGGTTATCTGGTAGTAGCAAGAATAAAAAAAAGTCAGGAATTTAGAGTTGAGTCTTGTTGAAGGTAAAACAAGACGTATTATATTTACCGGAATAATAATCCCTTGGGCTGGGGTGATGAGAAATAATTTGACTATTAATCATGAGGGCAAATTACACGTGTCCGCCTGTGATGTTTGTTAATACTGTGGTTACTAATGGCACCGTATCCATCTGCGGGCGTACAAATGGCCTCCTCAGCGGGTCCGGACACTCAGGCACCTTCGCATTACGGCTCGTTTGTCACCGCTCACCCACCTCACCCCGGTCCCACCGCTGTCACGGCTCTCTCTCTCTCTCTCTCTCTCTGATCCTTATCACAAATGAGGGTTCAAATGCAGATCCAGTGAAAGTGTGATAAAGTTTTCAAAGACTTTTGACCGCATATTGTACACCAAGCTCAAAGTAAACTATCGGTATCACAGAGGGTTTTCAGACGATTTTCGTGCGTTATGTATTGGCCTCAGAATAAGTTTGTTCCTTATTACAAAAAGATTGTAAAGCAAGCTCAAGCAGTGTGTAGTGAAATTTTCTGGACTTCCCTGGTGTATGACAAGATGATGAGATGATAAGGTAGGTGGGTGGATAAGTAAGGTTAATGAGTGTGATGGGTAGGAGAATGGGTTAACATGATGGGTGACGGTGGAGTATGGAGTTAGGAGGAGGGAATGTGGAGCGAAAGTGGAACGAGGATTGTGGTGTGCAAGAGTAAGGTTGGAACGAGAATGTGGATTTGAACGAGAGTGGGGTAGTGGAGGACATGGAATGTAGAGCGACAGGAGTTGAAGAAAGTGGAACAAAGATAGAGTATGGAGCGAAAGTGGAATTGAAATAGTGGGACGTGGAGTGGGAATGGAGCAAGAAAAGGAGAATGGAGTGCAGGATACAATATGTAGAGGGAGAGGAGTGGAATGAGAATAGTGGAATGTGGAGCGAGAGTAGAACAATGGAACTAGAGTGGTAGAGAATGGAATGAAAATAGTGGAATGTTGAGTGAGGCTAGGGGAGTGAGGAGTGGAACTGGAGTGTGGGAGTGAGGATAGAACAAGAATGTGGAGTTGAGGAAGAATGGAGTGTAGGCTGTTGAGTGTTGCTGGAGGTTCCCGGGTTTACCAAGCGTCCCCCAGCCAAGTGTTATTATGTGCAGTTAGAGGGTCGAGTGTCAGTTTACAGTAGGAGTGCCTTTGGGGTGTAGGATTGCTTGTGGGGGTGTAGGAGTGCATGTGGGGGTGTAGAGGTGCTTGTGGGGGTGTAGTAGAGCTTGTAGGGGTGAAGGAGTGCTTGTGGGGTATAGCAGTGCTTGTGGAGGTGTGGGAGTCTTTGTAGGGTGTAGTAGAGGTGCTTGTAGGGTTGCTTGTTTGGCGAGTCGTGTAACACTACTTGGCTCTCCACGAAGCACGAATGCAGTAAAGAGGAAGTAATGGTACTGAAGAGGTTACATCGTGCAAGATTTCTGAAAGCAGTTACCTCTTCAGGCCAAGGACGTTTTGGTTTTAATCTTGTCATTCCACACGTTTATTTTCACTTTAGAAGAGACCTCTTTATGTCTAGCGGTGCCAAGTCCAAAAAATAAAGCGACATTGTAAGGAAGAATCAAGGGGCTAAAACATGCCCAACACCCTCTTCACATTTTTCATCAAGCATTATGAAAATGAATATCGTTGGCATTTCTGTTCTGCTGTGTACCCTGGCCATCATAGCAGAGCGCGGAGTAGCAAGTGTCACCTCCCGCGGGTGGGTGAACCTGGAGGTGCTTCCCTCAGGGCCCGGGGTCACAGGTCGCATTCGTGATGACCCTTGCTCATGTGCCATGGCAGAGGGGAGGGAGGAGAGAGGAGAGGGGAGAGGGAAGGGAGGGAGGATAAGAGCTGTCAAGGCCTAAGTTTTGATAGCTCATTGTCACTTCCTCCCTCTTCGTGTATCCCTTCCATTCTGTTCTTCATGATCTTCCCTCATGCTTCTCTCTCTCTTTTAATAATCTAAAAGTCCTATGGTTCTCCTGGTACTTACGTTCAGTCTTCTTCCAGTATTTATCTCCATATTCCTATCTTCTGACATATTCCTCCCAGTCTTTCTTTTCTCCTAAAACTTTACTCTGTCCCTCTTCCTTCTAATACTTTTCTCAGTGTCCATGCTTTTCCCTTTATATTTTCTCTTTATGTCCTCTCTTCTAGTACATCTATTCATGTCTTCCTCTCTCCATGTCCTTCTCCCTTCTTATCATACGACCCATATATTACTCTCCATGTCTCCTTTTTTTCTGTCACCCACTTTTCTCCATGTTCCCTTATCTGCGTTGTGTCCCTCTCTCATCTAAAGATACGCTTTTATATAACGTTTATCCCTCTTTCTCCTCCATATCCCTCTCTCTTCCTAATACAGGTCTGACCGAAGATTACCCCAGTTGGTCGTATCTAAGCCTTCTCTCACCTAAATCCTTTCGTTCTTTACCCTAAGCCCATATTTCCTGCTACAACTCACTACCCTTTTCTCCTTTCACTCTCTCCTCCCTTCTCCACCTTTCCTGTCCCAGCTCCCCACACCCCTCCCCTCTTGCCTCAACTCCTTCAACCTGCATCCTCCCCTTTCCCAACCTGTTACTTCAATCCTTCACTTGCTGTTCCACATGACCCTACCTCCCTTCCTGTCTTGCTGTGTCCTGCCCTGCCCTACCCTGCCCTGCCCAGTCCTGCCTGCCCTGCTCGCCCTGCTCTGCTCTGCTTAGCTCTGCTCTACTCTGCTCATCTCTGTTCTGCCCTCCTATACTACTGTATGCACTACCCCGTCTTACCCTGTCCTACCTTGCACTGCTTCTTTGTTTCCCTTTCCTTTATTGTGTCTTCCCATGTTCCCTGCTTCCTTTCTCACCCAGGTCTTTTCCTGTCTTGCCCTGCCCTCTCGTTACCCCATTAAATGCCAACTTCCTGCCCCCACATACCTTCTGTACCTGTTTCTCTGTCTTCCTCCGTGTCCTGCCATGCCCTGTCGTATTATACTCTTCATTTCATACCCTACCCCAGCCTTTACATAAATGTCCTCAAAATTTCCTACCCTATCTTTCTTTGATCTGCCCTACCCTGCCCTGCGTTCTTATTTTCTCACTGTGTGTTGCTCTGTCTTTTTTTTTTTTTTTTGTTTCCTACCGTGCCACGGTCCTCAGTCATTATGTCACCCTCTTCCTGCCCTGCCTTCCCTACCTTGGTTTTGTTTTCTCACTGTGTCCTGCTGTTTTAAAACAGTAAACTCTTTGCGTCCTATCATGCCCCAGCGCCTCACATCTCTGTTTCCATCTTTGTCTTCCCTACCCTCCTCTGCCCTGCCCCTCTATTCTTGTTTTGTCACCGTGCACTTCTCTGCTTTGTTCTTTTCTCCGTTTTCATACTCTGCCGCAATCTCCAACCTGTTTGTTCCTCCTCTCCCGGTCCTGTCCTGCCCCTCGCTGCTCTATTTTTGTTTTGTCGCCATGCCCCTTTCTGCTGTATTCTGCTCATCGTTTCTTGCCTGCTCCAGTCCTCCACTTATATGTGCACACTCTTCCTGCTCTGCCTTGTCTTGCCAAGTTCTTGTTTCTTCACCGTGCCCTGCTTTTCTCTGTTTCCTACCCTGCCCCATACCAAAGCTTCTCTGTTCCCTTCTCTCCCTTCCCTGCTCAACTGTGCTTTTCACTTCCGCGTCTTATTTTGTCTTTCTTGTCTTTTGTTACTCTTTCACCCTTCCATTCCCAGCACTGCCCTGTCCTGCCTTACCCCTTCCCTACACAGCCAAATTTTCCTAACCTTGTTATGTGTTTTGTACTTTTTACCTCATATTCTCTGTCTGATGTGTCACATCAAACCATTCCTTCTCACTGTTCTTTCTGTTGGCCCAGCCTGCCATCCCATACAACGTCCTTTATACTCTTTCCTGCCCTGCTTTACTCTGCTTTATCCCATCTAATACTTCTCTTCCTTTTGCTCTGCCCTGCTCACTCCTCTCCTAACCCGACCATCTCTGCCCTGCCCTCCTTGCCCTACTTTGTCCTACCCCCTTACCCTGCACTCCACTACCCAGTCCTACCCTACCCAGCTCCATCTTTCCCTACGCCACCCTGTCCGTCCCTGCTCTGCTCTGCCATGCCTTGCCCTGCTCTATCACATCCCATCCTACTCCCCATCATACCCTGCTCTTCACAACCCCCCTTCCTGCCCCAACACCCTCTTCCTGCCCCGCCCGCCATGCCCTCTGTACCTCTGCCCTCATCCCCCCCCCTTATGCCCCCGCCTGGTGCCCCGTGCCCCTGAAGGTGTGCCCCGACCCCTGACCCTCCCCGCCTGACGAGCATGTCATTATGGCAGCCTCGTTCCTGCCTAATTATGTGTGGGAGAGAGAGAGAGAGAGAGAGAGAGAGAGAGAGAGAGAGAGAGAGAGAGAGAGACAGACAGACAGACAGACAGACACACACACACACACACACACACACACACACACACACACACACACACACACACACACACACACACACACACACACACACACACACACACACACACACACACACACACACACACACACAGTGATGGGGGAAGTTGAGGGTGCCGCAGCCGCGTCAGGTGAACAAGGAGTAAAGAGACTCGACAGGGTCTTTGTGTGTGTGTGTGTGTGTGTGTGTGTGTGTGTGTGTGTGTGTGTGTGTGTGTGTGTGTGTGTGCCTTTTCGCTGAGGTGCTCCATATCTATGTATTAAAGTTACGTCTGCGTTTCTGTGTCTGTGTTTTATGTGTGTTTTTGTTCCAGCGTGATGTGAGGTTAATTGTTATTATTGAAGGCCACCAGGCTGTCATCATTATACTCTCTCTCTCTCTCTCTCTCTCTCTCTCTCTCTCTCTCTCTCTCTCTCTCTCTCTCTCTCTCTCTCTCTCTCTCTCTCTCTCTCTCACACACACACACACACACACACACACACACACACACACACACACACACACACACACACACACACACACACACACACACACACACACACACTTGCGACATACAGGAAGTCTTAGTGAGGGTTAAAAAAAATAATACTAATCTTCCATCAGCTTCTGTCGTAAGTATTTCCCTCCCATTATTACTCTGTTAAAGAAAAAAAATTACCGACACCTACCACTCACCAGGGCCATAATAAGAGCCTCCAATATCCTTTAAACTTGTGAGAGATGAGTCTATATAATGTGCTTCTTGGAAATTGCTTTAAATTGTACACTGTGATAAGAGTGTTCAACTTAATTTAACTTAAGAGACAGAATGTAAAGGGCTTCTTAGAAATTGCTTTAGACTGTAGAGAAGGGGTTAGTTAAAGTTTCTTGAAAATTTGCTTTAAAGTACGCGAGAGGAATATGTATGAAGAACGTCCCTAAAATTGCTTTAAATTGCGAGAATAATTACCGTAGAAGGTCTCCCTAAAATTGTTCTGATTTGCAAGAGAAGGGCTTATTTAAAGAACTTCCTTAAATTACCGAATACTTAGTATATTAAACCTGAGAGAGCAGAAAAACAATGAGTGTAATTAAGACTATTTGTTGAAAGACTGAATGATAGAGTAACGCTACTCCTTATCTGAGTAAAATTGATTGGTAGAATCCCTAGCGATATAGCAGCGATTTTTCTCGTCTTGAAAGAGTTGAAGTGGGGAAGAACGAGTGGGAAAGGAACGTGGGAAAGTAAGACTGAGAAGGGGAAGGTGGTGAAGGAAAGACTGAAAAAGAAACGTGAGAACTAAAGGAAAGAAGATGGGAAAGAAGCGTTGAAAAGAAGTGTTTGTGGAGTTAAGGAAGTGGGGTGGGGTGGGGGAGGTTAGAAGGGTGAAGAGGACAATGGAGGGCGGAGTGGGTGGTTGGGTGGTTGGGAAAGAGGATGGGTATATGATGGGTTAATGGCAAGATGAGTGGTTGTGGTTTGGTATAAAGGGTATGTGGGTGGGTAAGAAGGTGGATGAGTGTGGATGATACGTAGATAGGTGGGCAGAGAAGGTGGGTGAGAGGACGGATGGGTGGGTATGCAGAGTTAGAGGATGGATGAGTATGGATGATAGGTAGGTTTGTGGGTGGGTTAGTGAGTGTAGTCAGTGGGTGGGTAGTTAGGTGGGTTAGAGGGTGTGGGTATTTGATGAACTAATGGTTGGTGGGTGGGTGAGGAAGGTGGGTATGGAGGCTGAGAGAGTGGGCATTTGATGGCTTAATGATTGGTTAGGTAGATGTGGTGAGTGGATGGGCGGGATGGGTATGATGAGTGGGTAGATGGGTATATGATATGTTAATGGGATGATGAGGTAGGTGGATGGGTAGGTAAGGGAAATGAGTATGAGAAATAGGAGAATGGGTAAGCAAGATGGGTGGATGGTGGAATGTGGAGTGAGGGTAGGGGAGTGTGGAGTGGGAACGGAACCAGGGTAGTGAAGTGTGAGAGTGAGGATGGAGCAAAATAGTGGAGATGAGTAAGACTGGATTGGAGAAATCGAGTGTAGGGCGTCAAGAGGAACAGTGGAAGTGAGAGAGGAATGAAGACAGATGAGTGTGATAGCATGGGGGATAGAGTTAGAGTAGTAGAGTGAGGGTAGAGAGAACCCTGTGAGGTGGTGGATGACGATGAGAGTGAGAGAAGGTGAAGAAGAAGGGGAGGGCGAGGGCAGATAAGGGTGGGGGCGAGGGCAGGTGAAGGTGAGAGCAAGGAGGAGTGAGGGTAAGGGTGAGGGAAAGGGTAGATGGGAGTGATGGCAAAAGGCAGATGGGGTGAGAGCAAGGGCAGGTGAGGGTATGTGTGAGGAGGGTAGGGGCAGATGGGGGTGAGGGTAAGGGCACGTGAGGGTGAGACCATTCGAGGGTAAGAGTGAGGGCAGGTGAGGGTGAAACCAGGTGAGGATGAGGGTGAGGGTAGGTGAGGATGAGGGTGAGGGTAGGTGAGGATGAGGTTAATGCCAGGTGAGGGTGAGGGCAGGTGAGGGTAGGTGAGGGAAAGGGAAGGTAGGGGTTGACGTCTGCCTCCCAGCTGACTGACCCCTCATTACCTGTCATTTACCTGCCCGACCCACCTGCCATACACCCATACCCCCACCCAGACACCCATATATCTACTACACCCACCACCAACCCCAACCCCCGTACGTCCATCGCAACATTCAGTTACCCATCATACACCAGTGTACCCACTGCAGCATCTCTACACCCACTCACACTCATCCATAGACCTCATTCATCCATCCATAGATCTACCCCAATTTTAATACTCACCTTTACTTATATACACCCACCACCATACACCCATCTATACACCCTGACCTCCCTTCCTACCACACCCTTCCCTTTCATCAACCGCCACGCAAACACCTAACTTCACAGGTAGTCACAACGAGGAAGTAAAGCCATCCTGTTTTAAGGATTTTGTTAAATAACTACTGTATAACTTGGTGGTAAAGTCACCCTGTTTTAAGGACTCCATGATATCACTAGCAACTTTATAATTTGTTGATAAAGTTATCCAGCTTTAAGGACTGGCATATCCCTTAATTTTATCACAATAATATCACTTGTTAAGCCAGACACTTTAGTTTTCTGATGAACGGATAAACAATGGGGTACTAACAGGTTTTTCTTTTTGCTGCTTCAGGTACGCTTGGTGGCCTAGTGGTCTGGAGCGTCATTCATGTGCCACGCGCAGGTTCGTATACCCAACAGGCGGCTGCAGGGTTTTGTTTCCATCAAATGAAGGTACCAGGGCTTAGACCGACCACCTACACATAGCCCCATCTCTATAATGACGTCTTTATTAATTCATTCGTGCACCCACATATGATTTTCTTCAGCATAGGAATGATCCTTTATACTGGAGGGCCGTCTTAATGTACCACCCCACAGGAAAATATTTAGACTCCCTCACTAGGAGGGATATCCTTTAAAATGAATAAAACCCGCTGTAACTAACAAGAATTGAAATATATACAAATCGCCGTACATAAAGTTTCTCTAAGCTTAATAAAAATGTCTGGCGGTACCATGAATACAAAAAGAGGCGTCGTCGTCGTACTGAAGGAGTTAGGGTGCCATGCTAACCCTTTCATCCAGTATACGTCCTTTATATTATATTCACTCTTCTGATATATCGTTTTATTCAGATTAAGAAGCCCACCAAAAGTGAAGGGGTAAATGAAGGCTGTACCCTACCTCTCGGCTTTGAAAGTCTACCTTGAGTTGAATGAAATATCTGGGGTTGGCAAGAACAAAATGATAATGGCGTGTAGCTGGTGTGTGTGTGTGTGTGTGTGTGTGTGTGTGTGTGTGTGTGTGTGTGTGTGTGTGTGTGTGTGTGTGTGTGTGTGTGTGTGTGTGTGTGTTTGTTTGTTTTGGGGGGGGGGTGTTCATTTCGAGCCGTTTAGATATGCCTGCGACAGATGTGGCCGACAGATGTACCGCCAGGGTTTGTGGAGGCAGGGGCTGGAGGGCATGGAGGGAAGGTGGAGGAAAGACGAAAAGAAAGTGGAAGAAAGATGGAAGGAAAATTGAGGGAAGGTGAGGCCAGGAACTAGAGAGGCATAAAGACATGGAGGGTTAGACGGAGGGAAGGTGGGGGAAAAATGGAGGGAAGAAGAAGGAAGAGCAAGAGAAATGGAGGTAAGGCTTGAGTAAAAGTAAAGATGGAGGAAAGACAGAGATAAAGTGGAGCATAGATGGAAGGAAAGATGAGCGATGGGGTGGGATAAGGAAGGGTCCAGATGGAAAGGGAAAGAGTAGGAAAGCAGGGATATGAAAAGCGAAAGTTATAAGACATGGAAGATGGGAGAAGAGAGAATAGGGAGAGACGTGCAAAGAGAAAATAAAAATGAGTGGAAATGAAGTTGTCAAGTAAGAAATCATGAGATGAGATTTATGAGACATGGAAGATGCGATGGAAATGGCCACGAGTGAAGTGAAGGACGAGGATGGAAATGTGATAAACGAGAGGTAAGGTGGAGAGCAGAAATTATGTGAAATAAGAATTAGTTTGAGATAAGAGCGTGGGAAGGAAGAATACTGGATATAATGTAGGAAAAAGGAAACTTATATGCTAGGCGTGGTAGAGGTGACGTGAAGTGAGGTGGAGAGGAGGAAATGACTGAGAATGCCAGGCCGGGGAGGTGAGAGACAAGACAGAAGGGAGGGAGGAAATGAGAATGCGAATCAGACTGAGGTATGAAATAGGGTGGAGAGCTTTGAAATGGGATGAGAAGAAAGGCCTGGAGGTGTGATGTAATCGTGAGAGAGAGAGAGAGAGAGAGAGAGAAACGCAAATTAGATGGGGGAAGGAGGAAAGAGGGGAAATATAGAAAAGATGGAGGAGGAAAAAGAAAAGAAAAAAGGGAACATAAAAGAAAGGGGAAGAGACTGAGGGAAAAAAGCTTAAGGTCAAGGAGTAGAGGTGTGAGACAAAAGAAGGATGAGATGCGAGGGATGGAGGGGAGGCAGTGCTTGAGCCCCTGCCTACCCACCTTCTGCTCACCCTTCGCTACCTGAACCTCAAAAAATCCGCCCTTTGATTAACCGGGTATCAGTGCGTAGCCAGACCTACCCACCTCCCCTTCCCGTTATACCTACCCATCGATTCTCCCCACTTACCCACAGATCCTGCCTAACCTACCTACTTACCTACCTGCAGTACCTACCTACCTACCTACCTTCAGGTTTTTCGTGCTCACCCATCGATTCTCCTCAGCTACCCAAAGATCCTGCCATTCCTACCTACCCACCTACTTACCTGCCTACCTACCTACCTACATTCAGATTCTTCGTGCCTACTCATCGATTCTCTCCACCTACCCACAGATCCTGCCTAATCCCCCTACCTACCAACCTACCTACAGGCTCTCTCTCTCTCTACCTTCTCAAGCCCCTTCTCACTTTCCCAAAGACTCTACACTCGCAGGTTTCACCTCCTTCCCACACATCTTCCATATTGTTACCTACTCACAAACCTTCTTTCTCACTTACCCATGACTCTCTCCACCTTACCGCAGACATTCACCTTCTTCCCGTCTACACACTTACCTACCTGCCTACCTGCCTATTCGCTCTCTTTCTTACCAACCGACCTTACACTTCTACCTATGTGCCTCCCACTCTAATTACACGTGGTTCTACCTAGCTGTCAACTCACCATTCTTCCTACCGTACCTTCCTGTCTTTCTTCACACCTTACTTCCCACCTACCTATCTACTTACTTACCTACCTACCTTCCTTCCTACCTACCTACCTTTTCACTCTCCTCTACCGACTTGCCTACCTACCTACCTGCCTGCCAAACCACGTAACAACAAATAGCCGCACCTACCCAGCCACCACTAAGCCACCAACACACCCATCAACTACCCCACAGTCTCGCCCACCTGAAGGAAGGAGAATAAGATTAAAAAAGTCCTTCCCAGCTCAGCCCACAAACTCACAAGACACTTCCCTCCCTCCATCTCCCCCTCTTACCTTCCTCCTCCCCATCCCCCTCCACATACTGTCCTCTCTTTCTTCCCTAACCTCTTTTCTCGTCCGTCTTTTCCTCCATGTCTCCCCCTGCTTCCCATGTTTGCCTATTATCCTCCCCTCACTCTGTTTTCTTCCCCTTTTTTCCCCAATCTTCTTCCCCCTCTCTTCTCTTCCCTGCTCCCTTCATTCCCCCTTCTTCCTCAGTTCTCTTTCTCCTTCATTTCTTTCTAACCCTTCTCTTTCACCGCCTCTTCCTCCTCCTCTTTCCCATCTCGTCTTCCCTCTCCTCCCTCCCCTGCTCATTTTACCCTTCATCCTTCCCATTTTCCTTCTCCCCCCTCTCTTTTCTTGCCCGTCCTACCTCCCCCTCCCTTTTTCTCCGTTTCTTAGCTGCTTCCCCATTCCCTCGTCTCTTCCTTCCTCCTCCCGGTCTTCTCCGCCCTCCCTCCCCCTTCTTAGAACTGAGGCTGTTGTACACTTAATTACTCCAAGTTGTACTTTTTACACATCTTTTTCTTGCAGATTAATTTAGACAAAAAATAAATGAATGAATAAATAAAGGTCATGTATCTTTTCACCCTCATCACGCTTGGCTTACCACCTACTTGTTTTCTAGTTAGTAAATAGTTTTGAGCATGTAGTTTAGTTTAAAGTTCTGTTAGTGTCAGAGACCTTATATGACGTAGGAAAAGGAGGCGAGGAACATGTGGTGGTGGGGAAACATGAGGTAGTGGTGGTTGTGGTGTGGCAGTAGTATTAATATTAGTTGTAGAGGTGATGGTGGTAAAGGAACATGTGTTGATGGTGTTGGCGCTGTGGTGGCAGTAGTGATGGTATTGGCAGTACTGCTGGTAGTGGTAGTGGTAAGAGAGCATGTGGTGGTGGCGATAGTGGTGACAATAATGCTGGTGGTGGTGCTGAGGGAACACACTGTGGTGGTATTACGATTGGTAGTGATTGTGGTGGTGGTGGTGGCAGTGGTAGTGACAGTACTGTTGGTTGAGGTGGTGGTGGTGAGGAGGGCGGGAACATGTGGTTATGGTGGTGGTGATGGTGGAAGCCTTAATGGTGCACCGTCTGGACACCAGGTGGCGCTCGACAGTGTTTTGGTGCTCCGTTTTCTTTTATGGCAGGTAAAACTACGCCTCTTCTCACGACATAATAATATGAACATCTGCTGTAAATCCCTGTGCTATTTTTTTTTTCCATGCTTCACGGTCGCGCGAGAACGAAAGTAAATGTGGAAAAAAGCAAATATTTCGTGTTCCGGTTCCTTTATGACAGTTTTCTTTTTGACATCGCTTCCTAGAATGCCGGGGCTTGTGCTAAATAGTAAGTCATCATCGTGATCATCCCAACCCTGATTCCAGCTTAAGAGATAAAGTAAGTTTGGATCCAGGAACAAAGAAAAACTCACAAGCATACCAAGCAGCATGCCTAGAGAAATGGGCCACACAGTTTTTCACACATCATTCAAGTTTTCGAAATCCCGGTTCCCCCTCATAAGCAAAACCATCTGCACATTTTTAAGTACCTTTGTAGCTGTTCCTCACATTCGCCTGTGCGATAAGATGCAGATGAATACTAAATAACACTACGAACAATTGCTACACTTATTACCAGGTGATAGTTTTACCAAAGACTGATTAGTGTAAGAGAAACGAAGTAAATCTGGTAGAAAGGAAGTGTTTGGTGCTTTTTTTTACTCTGTGATAGGTAGAACTGCACCTTACCTACCACAATACAAACAGCTGCTACAAGAACCTATTACGTACGGTAGCCTATCTTAAACGCGAGCACTAATTTTAACTAGACTTCATGGTTATACGAAAATCGAAAGTAAAACTTTAGGGAAAGAGTATGTTATGGTGCTCCATTTTTCTTTATGGCAGGTAGCACTAAGCCTTTCCCATGAGAGACAAACAAGAGCCTATGTGTAATTTCAGGCTCGTATTGCTGAAATAGGTACGGTAATATCTCAAGAAAAATATTACTCAAACGAAAGTGAAAAGGTTGAAGATAGAGGAAAGAAGGAGTTTACTATCTCTTACCATTTTCTTTATATGAGGTAGAACTTTTCCTTGTGTACGAGAAAATATAACCAACATTTACTTAATACGTTAGTCTACCTGCCAGCCATTGTGTAGCTCAGATTTCATTGCTAATCTTGCTTCATCTTGTTATTACATGAGAATCCAAAGGAAAATCATTTGCAAGGAGTAGGAAGAGAAGGAAGAAGTAAAAGAGGAGGAGGAGGAAGAGGAAGAAATAGGAAGAAGTAAAGAAAGGCAAGGGAAGGACTGTGTAATGAGGAGGAGAGAGGAGGAAGAGAAGAAGGGAATTAATAGGCAGGAAGGAGAGAAAGGAAAGAGGGCGGGGGTTAGAAAGGGAAGGAAAGTACTATGCAGGGAGGAGGAGGAGGATGAAAGGAAGAGTAGAAGAAAGGGAAAAGACAGACAGAAGAAGGAGCAGCAGCGGGTAAGAAACAGGGAAAAAGGAAAGCGAAGAACTGTTCATGGAGGATGTGGAGGAAGAAATAAAGAAAAAGAAGGGACGGACTGCGTTTAAAGGAGGAGAACGAGGGAGAAGAGGAAAGCTCGAGTGCGAAAGGGACGGGAAGGACTGAGCAAGGAGAAGAAGGCGGGGGAGGAGGGGCAGGAAAGAAAGAAGGAGAAAGGGAAGGGAAGGGAAGGAGGGAGCGCAGTACAATAGCCAGGGTTCATTCTCTCTGGATTTTTTCTCTAATTGTGGGAAAATGCGGCGGGTTGTGGAGGGGCCGCGACGGGAAGACCTCCACCCTCCCACAGGAGCCTCTCACGGGAGACTCACCGTATGATAGGTGACTAGGGACGCTGGGCTGGGAGTCTCACAGAAGGATAGTTGGTTTGGGACTTTGGATCAGGTGTCTCACGGAAGAACAGTTGGTTAGGGACGAAGGATTAAGAGCCTCACAGAAGGATAGGTAGCAAGAGAGTTTGGATTAGAAGTCTCACAGAAGGATATATAGTTGTGGATGATGGATGAGGAGTCTCACAGAAGGACAGGTGGCTAGGAACTTTAGATTGGGAGTCTCACAGAAGGAAAGTCGACAGAGACGATGGATTTGGAACCTCACAGAAGGATCCTTGACCAGGAACTTGAAGTAACAGTCCTCTGGAGAGAAGTAGGGACGGGATGTGAAAGTACTGAAAGCTACAAGAAAATATACCAGAGAGTTGGATGGGTTGTGTCATGCCAGTGAAATGGAAATTAGCTGATTGTACGTAAGTCCTCGTCATATGTCGCTTGTGTTTGTCCTTTTTCCAGTTCAAGTTCACAATAAATTCCAGACAGTAGTAATAATAATTGCAACCCCAGATTCATCTGGAACGTGAAACCATTGGACTGCAGGTTGAAACTGTCCTCCTCCAATAGTCCACCATCCTTTTTCGGGGGTAGGGTGGGGGGAATTAAGAGACAAATGGTTATACCGGTGCCACCACATGAAGGCGTCCCTCTTCAGCATCCAAAAAAACTATTAAAGCTCCATTACTACCTGTCAACCTGATTTGCCAGTTTCCCCTGTGTTACAATACTGGTAGCATTGAAAAATGTTGTGATAGTATAGGACGCATCCCTGACATGTAATGAGAACAGCAGAACTGCTTGCACTCAAGAATGTAAATAAATGTGTGCGAAGTGAGGACAAAATTATTATCGTGGAACATATCTGAGGAGAGTTGTACGAGAGGTGTAGGAAAGAACATCAGTGGTTTGGTCTTTGAGATGGAGTCAAGAATTTCGAGGGTCTGAATGAAGAGTGAATGGATATGTCCTACGTTATGGAACACTCCAATGAATGCATCTTTTTTTTTTTTTTTTTTTGTTAATGTAGATCCTACTAACTTCACTTGTGTTAAACAGGATAAGGATGATGATGGTAATGATGATGATGATGATGATGATGATGATGATAATGACTGAACACGAGAGATAAGTAATTAATCGCTGGATGATAGGATAAGATAAAACTTTCCTTTAGTTGGGGTCATGATGAAAGATCGTAATGACAACAAATCTGATATGAAAATTTGTTTTAATTACAAACATAAAATTCAGCTTCTTTGTTCACCATAAACAGAAGAAAACCGTAAGAAGCTCTACTCGATTTTCCATGAGTTTTGCCATCCACCTCAAAGCTCTTTATTCTTGTAACACGTCAGAGGGAAGCAGCGTTACTTGGCGACGAGAGAGAGAGAGAGAGAGAGAGTATAACTGAAAAGAAACGAAAAAAAAAAAAGCCGCCAGTCAACACAAGGAGGGGGATATTTTTCAGTGTTCATCGTCCGTTTCTAATGAATGAATACTGGTCTAAAATGCGAAGGGAAGTTTTGTGTTGGTATAAAGGGGGTTTACTTTTTCAATACGATGGCTTCTCTCTCTCTCTCTCTCTCTCTCTCTCTCTCTCTATCTCTCTCTCTCTCTCTCTCTCATTTCCACCGACAGAGATAGAAGAGAGATCCCTGGTAGTGGAGTTAGAGAAGTGCCCTTGAGTTGAAGAAAATGGTCGGCCGGCAGAAAGAGTAAAGTCGGAAAGACCTCATCGTGGTTAAGGAACGTAGCTTGCCTATGCGATAAACAAATTTGCTGTTAATATTTGCAAAAGTAAGATTGGTCGTCTAAAGGAGGGGCTCTGTCCGTCTGTCTCTCTCTAAGGGTTTTCGGACGCTAGGTGTTTCACTGTCATAGGCTTTAGCGACTTTAGCGAAACCACCACATCACACCACACTGTCACACCACACCACACAAAATAGTCCTCACATACCACACCGCACAACACAAAACAACCCTCCCATACCACACCACATACCACACCACACCACCTCACACCACACCACCTTACCACACTATACAAAATCACCCTTTCACACCACACCACACTAAAGGCATCAACCAAATGGCCTGAAAGTTCTCGTATATAGTACTTTTGCTCTAGTTATCACTTTGATTTTCACTCTAGTTCGGTTGTGAAGGGTTTGGTAGCCGTAGGAGTGAAAGTAAGTGTGCAAATAACAAGCTTTATACAACTTATTCATTTTACTAAGATGTGTGTGTGTGTGTGTGTGTGTGTGTGTGTGTGTGTGTGTGTGTGTGTGTGTTTAGAATTTTTCAGTTTAGGTTAGCCCATTTGTAGAAGACATTAATGAAGGATGTATCAACCCTTTCTCATTCAAAAAATCCAACATAAGCTGAAAAAAAAAATGTATGAAGATAGTTTAAAAAAAAATCAATGTAGTAAAGATTAAACATTGTAGTAAAAAGTAAACATTAGCTCTGATTTGGCTGTGAATTACCTGGTAGCTGCCTGGGTGAAGATGAATGCATAAACAGTCTTATTTACAACCTAGGCTTAAGACAATTTATAAGTATAGGCCTGGATCGCTTGGGAAACTTTTAAGGAAGGTGAATAGAGGGACGCTGGAGAGATGAGAGGCTGGTAGGTGAAAATTTTGCTTCATCACCAAGGCGTGAGAGAGAGAGAGAGAGAGAGTGCAGGTGAGGAAAAAAGGGCAAAAAGGGAAGGGAGAGAGAAGGAAAAAATAGTAGGGAGGAAAGGGAGAAAGAAGAAAGAATGATACAGAGAGAAAGGAGAGGGAAGATAAGAGGGCATGGAGAGAAGGGAGAAACAAGAGAAAAAGACATGGAGGGGGAGGGAGAGCGAGGAAAGACAGGCATGGAGGGAAGGGAGAGTGAAGAGAGAAGGGCACGAAGAGAGAGAGAGAGGAGGTAGGGAGGTAGGTAGCAGGTTGGGCAGGACTGATTGTGTTTGTGTCCTGAGAAAGAGAGACCCCAGCCGCTGACCTCCCTGGGGCCGTGTCAGGGAGGGGGGAGAGGGAGGAAAGGAAAGGGGGGAGGGAGGGGAGGGGGAGAAAAGGAGGGAGGGAGAGAAGGAGAGAGGAAGGGGGTGGACAGAGGGAGGAGAGGGAGGAGGTGGACAGGGGGTGAACAGGGGGGAGAATAGGAAAGGAGTGGAAAGATAGAACAGGGGGAAGGATTGGGGAGGTGAGGGTCAGAGGGGAAGAACGGGAGTAGGGCGAGGTAGGGAGTAAAGGCAAAAGAAAGAGAAAGGGAGAAGGATAGAGGAAGGAGACGAAGAGGGAAAGAACTGGTGTAGAAAAGGTGGGTGGCAGGGAAAGTGCAAGGGAGAGGGGTTGAGGAAGGACAGAAAGAGTGGAAGGACTGGGGTAAAACTAGGGAAGGCAGGGACAGAGAAATGGAGAGGGATGGTCGTTGGGAGAGGGTCTAGCGTAGAGACAGGGGATGAGGTATAAGTGAGACAGGGTTCCAGAAAGGCTGAAGGGAGGGCAGGGGTAGGGAGAGAAGGAAAGACGGGGGTAGGGAGGGAGGGGAAAATAGCAGGGGTAGGAAGGAAAAGGAGGAAGAGGAAGGGTGAGAGGCAGATGCAGGGCGAGGGTCTGCTGTAGCGGTAGAAGAGCCAGGAGCAGGGAAAGGGGGAGAGGGAGGATTAGGGCAGAATGTGAGGAGGAAAGGTTGGGGGAACGGAGGGGGAGGCGGAGGGAAAGGGGCAGAGAAAAGAGGAAAGGAGACGAGGGAAGAGGAAATGCATGGTAAGGGGAATGGGAGGGGGAAGGGAAATAACAGGATGAGGGGAGAGATAAATGAAAGAGGGAAGAACATAGAAAGAGACCAGGGGAGGATAGAGGAACGAGGGGAAGAGGCAAGAAGAGAGAGGTAGGACCCGATGAAGAAAAAAGAAGGGGTGGGGGGAGGACAGGACGGAGGGACAGGGACGAAGGTACAGCCATGAATAAACATTGAGCGAATTTCATACGATACGAGATGTCATTTTAATGGTGACTGTTTCTAAACCCTTCACTGGGAGGGCTTTCTCCTATGCTGAATAAATTGTATGGTAAACAGCAAGAGAAAAGAAAAGAAAAGAAAGGCATTTTATTGAATGGGCTATTGCAATCAGAGTCTGCCTTATTAATTTTTTTGCTGTGCAATAGTTTTGCTGAGGACATTCAGGAGTGGTGGCACACTATGGTCCTGTGGCTAATTTCATTCAGTTCAGGGCAACCTTTACCCCTCAGAGGGTTAAGTGGGTCAGTGTATATTGTTCCTGAATATCCATAGTGTAGCATATTTATGTCTGTGTGTTTGTGTTACTGTCATCTGTTCAGTCCTTTAGTGCCTGCAGCAAAAATGCCTTCAACTTCTGCCACCATTCCTTCCATTTACCGTGTCCCATCCACTTTGTTCATGGTGGTGAAGTGGACATAGCAGTAGGTTGGAGGTGGCGGGGATTGCAAGTTCGATCTGGCTGTTACAGAGAACATTTTGTGGCTTTAATTTTGATATCACTATGTTCGCTGCCCTCCAGATGGTCCCATCGACACGTCATAAAAATACCGCCACTAAAACCAACACAGCCGATCTTAGTATGATAGCCCTAGCGTATCATAAGAGATGATGTGTGTTTGTTCTTAAATGCCAGGTGACGTGTGAGGGCTACAGGAGATCAGCCCTCTGTCGGTGTGTCGTAAGTATACTACTGGATCTTGGGAACGGACCTCCAGGCATATATCTCGCGTCTGATTGAAAAATATAAAAAATAAAAATATATAGTCTGCACCATGGCACCAGGAGATTTATTACGATTTCTTCTCTTTCGCTCTCATCAGGCTACCACCAAACTAATTTATTCAGATTAAGAAAGCCCATTTGTAATGACGTGGTTAATAACCCCTGCAGTTCGAGAGGACACTCCTAAGCTCAATAAGATCGTCTGAAGATAGCAGAAACAAACAAGAAATGACATCCTCGCAGTGAAGGAGTTAAGACGCGTTGTTATAGTCTTGTTTATATTACCGCCTCGTCCACCACGCAACCCAGACACAATAAACACATCATGTTTATGAGTGAAGTCCCAAGGCGCAAGGGTGGATTGCCTAAGATCATGTTTCGCCCTAGTGAGAGTCGCAGTACCTGTTTGTGAATATGTCAGGTGCGAGATGCAGAGATTATTAGCGATGCTGTTGGAGAAATATCAATTGTCACATGTTGATAATGCATTGCTCTATCTATCATGTATTTTTACTTTTTATTCAGACTCGTCAAACCCAATATTCTGTGTATTTATCTACTGTCAGATGAATATTCTCAGTACTCCATCTATTTGTCTGCTGCCTAATTAACCGCAGAGCTCTATCTATTTATATATTTCCAGGCGAATAATCACAATGCTGTAGGGATTTATCGGCTGCCAGAGACCTGATTGAAATGCTGTAGCCTATCTTTTTGTTTCCATATAGTCACGTGTCCAATCCCATAGTTCATCCAGAGCGGCAGGACGAAAATACTTCCTCAGTCATCATAACTCATCTCAACCTACGTCTAGTAATACAAAATATCTTTCCTCATGTACCGATTTTCTGTTCGTCTTTCATCTCGTTCTTGTTCTTCATCTCATTTTCCAACATAAAAGTACTCGGTGTCAGACTAGGAAACTGGGGCATCAACAGACAAGCAAAATATGATAGGAAGTCATGCTGATTGACAGAAGTGAAAGCTGGGATGGCTGGCTAGTTATGACAAGGGATGAGGAGGTACATTATGTGTCGAAAATTATAGATATTTTATTCAAGCTATAAACCAGGCGATTCTGTTAAGCTGAGGTAAAACATGTCTAACAGCGAATCAAGCAATATCTCCATAAATTTTTAATGCTGATGCATTCGTGCGTAAATATTTAGTTTCGACCAGTATCAGATAATGTCATACCCTTGAGGGAAATCTGGGTGTCCAAGGTGTTTGATTTCTGCAACGCCGGACGACTTTATGCAGCTGAGGGAAATGTCAGTTGTCCAGTATCGGTGTCTTTTTCTAATTACACCGAAGTCCGTCTGCCCGCATATTTCCTGTCATAATTACCCTTAAGATATGCGCCTCCAGATGTTTACTGGTTAGTGGTACACGTACTCATTCATCTCCTTCACTCTCACCTTTTCCCTCCCTCCCTTCACCACAAAACTCTCACCCTCGCTCCCTCTTCACATCCCCCCTACCCTCCTCGCGTACAGCTGCGTTCACTAATCCTTTTGCTTACTTGTGGCTCCTAAATAATGAAGAGATATTACCAACCCTCTAACCTGCATTCATTTTACTGGTTTATTTAGCAAGATCTCATTAGGTTTTACGCAATTTTGATGCAGTGTAGACGAACTATTGGTCACAACTGTACCCCCCTTCCCCCTCCTTCCTTGGCTCCTTCCCTTTTACCCAGCTTTCCTCCTCCACTTCTCCAAAACCTCACTCCGTCCTTGCTTTCCTGTCTATACCTAACCCCTTCCCTTCCTCCCCATCCCAGTTTCAGTCCTTCCCTCCCTCTTTTCTCCCTTATTTCCCTATTTCTCTTCTCTCTCTACCTCCATCCCTACCTTTCTCATTCCTCTCTCCTTCCCTACCTCCCTCTCTCCTTTCCTTCGTGCCTCCCTCCCGTCCTTCCTTACCGACCGCTCTTTCCCTCTCTCTCTTTCTGTCTCGGTCACCACCTGTCTCGTTATTGTGAGTCAGGGCTCCTTCTCCCTTCCCTCCCTCCCTCCCATACACCTTTTCTCTTCTCCCTCCATCTCTCCAGTACACTTTTGCCTCCCTTCCTCCCACCTTTACATCTTTTCTTTTTCGCCTTTTCTCGGTCCCTTCTTTTCCTCCTCCCTTCCGTATACATTTCTATCGCTCCCTTTCTCGCTTCCTCCCTCTCTTCCAAACAGATTTATTTTTCTTTCATCCCCGTTTCTCTGCCATACTTTTTTCCTTCCCTTCCTATCCTCTTTATTTTCTCTATTTCATGTTTTTTCCCCTTCCTCTCTCCTATACGCCTTCCCTCTCACCTTCACATAATCTCTCTCCCTTCCTCCCTCCCTCTCTCTCATGCACTTTCTCCTCTCACCCTTCCTTCCTCCCCTTCTCCTTCCCGTCGTCTCTGTCATACAAATTTGCTTTTCACCCTTCCTTCCCTTCTCCTTCAATCCGTCTTTCCCATACACCTTTTCCTCTCACCCTCCTTTATATATCTCCTTCCCTCCCTTCCTCCCCTTCTTCCTTCCTTCTCTCTTATACATCCTTCCCTCACATCTCAGATTTTACCTCTCCAATTCCTTCTCACATATCCACCAGCTCCCTCTCAATACTTTTCCAGTCAGAGCCCGACATCAGTGTCACTTAAATACCGAACAGCGCTGAGTACCTCTAAAATGAAGCCAAATGTAGATCAGATCATTAATTTCAAGAGCAAAAGGGCAGAGGATGAAAAGAGGTGTCAGTCGCAAGCCACTGTAAAGGAGTGAAAAGTCGGAGCATTATTGAGCTGTGTCGGGGAGAAAAATTGAACCCTATACATGAACGCTTAGAGGATGAGATGGCGACACTGGACTGAATACGAACGTTTGATGGAATCCAGAACCAAGCAGATTAGATTTTTATCCTTCTGGCAGAGTTAAGCTGTGAATCCCTTGGGAAGAAAATTAACATCCAATTTTTTAACATGTATTTCAGAAATGACCCTAATTTGTCACATTCCCTGCTGCTGAACAAATGGAAAACTAGCTCCAGCCGAGGAGGAAAGGTAGGCGAGTTTGTCGTTCGCAAATTCGTCAGACAGGGAGTAGAAACAACAACTCTTAATTTCGATGAGGCAGTGTGATTTAGAAACGGGCAGTCTGTTGCGATCCACAGTATATGGCCCAGCTATCTGAAAATAGACAGATTAACAAGAGGCGGAAGATTAACTCACAATTATTTGGGATATATCAATTTTTTTTTCTTCAAACTAACGTGTGGCTGTTTTATTCAGCTGAATGAGTCATAGCAGCCTGAGTGTTGATAGAGGTATTATTAACCTTCTCGTGGTTGAGACAGCTCTAATAGTATATTCCAGCAAACACTAGATAGATGATTACATTCAGCCGAGAGTGAGTCATAGGAGCCTGAGAGTGTTAAGCCGCAGACTGTTAGGGTTGACCATCAGCTGAATAAAGCTGTTTGAATAAGACCTTGACAGTGAAAGAGTTAGACCATCGCTAGCAGATTCGACAAGAAGCACAAGTTAGCACAGAAATCCACGGTGCCTAGTGGATTTTCAAGTTAGCAGTCCGCAATGCTGAGCACGTTCACAAGTTAGTAATCCACAGTGCCTTAGCTCCACAGATTAGTAGTCCACAGTGCCGAGCAGGTCGTTAGTAATGCACAGTCCTGGGCGGATCCTTGGGGCTACGCGGATTCACAAGTTACTAATCCATGAGTCCGAGCAGATGAACAGGTTAGTAATCCACGGAGCCGAGCAGACTCGTAGATTACCAATCTATGGTGCCTAACGGATTCACAAGTTAGTAATCCACAGGACCCAACAGATTCGTTGGTTAGTAATCCACGGTACAGAGCCGATTCACTCTTTGTATTTCACTGTCATGGGGCCGAGTGGATTCATAGGTTAGTAATCCATGTTACTGAACGGATAAACAAGTTAGTAATCCAAGGGGTTGAGCGGATTCGCCAGACACAGGGTGGGTAAAAACCAGAGCCTCAGCTGTCGCAAGCAAGTACGAGTGAGTGAGTGGCTGACCTGACCTATACCACACGCGCCCCTGACCCACCTTATTTTTCCCAGCCTCTGAGTGCCATGTCCCCCAGTAGCCTCGGCTGACCGGATTCACAGACATGCTTACTATCGATTTCCATGTCGTAAATTAGATTCTTAAATTTTACAAGAAGAACGAGAGACATAAAAATATTGCATATCTCTGTTCTCGTGCTTCCGACCCCTGCGTGTCCCATAATGATTTGCCTCGTAACCAAGATTATTATTTATAGGAGAACTAAGAAACACTGCACTCGCCTCTTCTTGTCCTTTGTGCAAGAACAAATTATAGTTACGAATAGGAGTTGATCATAATTTCATTAGTTCATAATGCCCTTGAACGAGAGATGGAGGGCTCAGGCAGCCCAGGCCGGTCTGGTGAGGGAGACTTTTCTGTTTTACTCCTGAAGGGCAGAGGTGGTGCAGTGAAAGGTTGTGGCCTGTTTATTGCCGATGGTTTCGAGGATTTGTTTCCTGGGCTAGGGAGGTGGTGTGTGTATGATGAAGTATGGTGGTGTCGATGTGTCTGTGGTGTATATATACTGTACATAGCGAGAGAGAGAGAGAGAGAGAGAGAATGCAGTGGTTAGACAAAGTATGTACTGTATGTATAACTTTACCGACGTCAGACGAAATCTGTCTCTTAGTATATGTGTAGCTACTGACGTCAGGTGTTACTCACTCAGTTTTCATATATCTCAACCGACGCCAAATATGTAACTAGTTTTCTACAAATATGTAACTAGTTTTCTATCTGTCTATCTAATAACTGTTTGCTAGTATCTCATAGACGCCACTTGGTATCTCTCTGCTCCGATGTCAAGTGATGTCTGTTGTCCATCTTTCTGTCTGGCGATCAGTCTGTCTATCTTTTTAGTGTCTATCTTTTTGTCTGTCGATCAGTCTATCTATCTTACTAACGTCAATTTCTGTCTGTCTGTCAGTCGATCTGTGTCTGTCTATCTATCTTTGCCTATCTGTCTATCGACTTACCTATCTATCATTCTGTCCATCAATCTATCCGTCTGTCTGTCTGTCTGTCTGTACCAAATATCTCTACCTGTGAGAAATATGCCAGCAGCAGACACTGACATTTTCTGAATTTCCTAGAATGATGAAGAAAGCTTAAATAGCCGACTTTCGCTTTTTCAGTAAGAGTGGTCAGGTGACGTAAGGAAATAGAGATTATAAGTGGCTAAATATTTGTCTGTCTCTCTTTAGCCCTATTTATCTTCTTGTATCTCTGTCTGTTCTATTTATTTTTCTCTGTTTATCAATCTCTCTGTCTGTCTGCCTCTATTCTCAGACTCCTGATTCCCAGAGCTGGTCTAGGGTGGTCACGACAAAAACGCCTCCAGACCCAATATCGCAGTTAATAAAACGATCTTGAACAAAAATCTAAAGTCGCTGTGCATACGAGTAAGAATGTATCTATCTCTTAACATGAATTAGCCTTGTAAATCTTAACCCTTCCAGCCCGAGGACTTTCCTACATTAAATAAAATCGTCTGGCAAAAGCAGGAAGAAAGTTAAAAAAGCACGTCTTAGGGCTGAAGGCTTAAAGATGTTCATAATTTCAGGATTGGGTATTTTTACAGGATTTAGAATTTTTACAAGCAGGCATGGGCATTTAAGCAAACAGGACTGGGCATTTAAACCAGCAGGATATGCATTTAAGCAAACAAGACAGCATTAACACAAACAGGACTAAGCATATAAAGAAGCAGGGTTGGAGGAACCATGTCTTGGCATTTAAAACAGCTGGACTGGGCATTTAAGTCAACAAGGCTGGGCATTTAAACCAGCAGAACTGGAAATTTAATAAAGCTGGACTGAACATTAACCTGACAGTGCTGGGCATTTGAACAGGTAAAACTGGACATTACAACATTCATGATGTATGGTACTTCCAATCCAGTCCTTAGCGATTGTTAGTGGTGTGTGTGTGTGTGTGTGTGTGTGTGTGTGTGTGTGTGTGTGTGTGTGTGTGTGTGTGTGTGTGTGTGTGTGCGTGCGTGCGTGCGTGCGTGCGTGCGTGCGTGCGTGCGTGCGTGCGTGCGTGCGTGTGTGTGTGTGTGTGTGTGTGTGTGTGTGTGTGTGTGTGTGTGTGTGTGTGTTCTTCCTCGTCTGGTTCTGACTAACCCCCAACGTTAGGCCCCAAACATTACCCCTCCCCCTACTTCCCCATCTACATGTCTCCTCCCGCCCACCCCGCCTCACCCACACCTCAGGGCTCAACCCGTAATAGAAAAAAATATTAATAACAACTTCAGGTTGATGTTTTTTTCTGAGGAGTTGACGCTTTCCCTGTCCCCCGAGGCAGAGGTACAAGAACAGATAGAGGAGGGAAGAGGAGAGGAGTGGAGTGGGGAGGAAAGAAGAGAGAATAGGAGTGAGGAGGACTGAGGAGAAGAGAGGAGAGGAGAAGAGGGGAGAAATAATCGAAAAAGATGAGTAGAGAGGGTGAGGATGGAGAAAGATGAGAAAACCAGAAATGGCAGGGAAGATGGAAATGAGTAGATAATGTATCATAGGAGAGGACAGGAGAGGAGAAAACAGTGAAGTTAAGCATAGAAGAGGACACAAAGGAAATAGTATGGGAGAGGAGAATGAGGAAAGGAAAAACGGGAGGAGGGGAGAGGAAAGAAGACAGGTGTGAAGGGATGTGAAAAGGAAATATACACATGGTAGGGGATATGAGAAAGAGGAGAGAGGAGGAGAGGAGAAAAGAGAAGAGACGAGAGTACAGGAGAGAGAGAAATGGATACGTAATGTACAGAGAAAAAGGAAATAAGAAAGGAGTGGGAAAGAGTACATGCCAATAAATAGCAGCGGTCGTGAGGAGGTACTGGTCCAGCGGAAACATGTATCGCAGGTATTTTGATTAGTTGTTCGAGTGGGAGAGGACATACGCAGTGTTGGAGAGGAGAGGGAGAGAGTTAAGAAGGGAGGAGAAATGGGGAAGAGAGGAGAGGGAAGGAACGAAGACAATATATGGAGAGGGGAGCGTGAAAGAGGGAGGAACTCAGATGACGAGAGGAAAAAGAAGGGGGAAGGGAAAGAGAAGGAGGAATTGGAAAAAAGGAAAGAAATGAGGTAGAAGAAGGACGGAAGGAGGGAAGAAAGAGAACAGAAAGAAATGAGGTAGTTAGAGAGGAGAGGGAAGGTGTTGTGAAGGAACAGAACACAGAAAGCACAGAAGGAAAAAAAAAAAAGACACTTCAGGTGGAGGGAAAGACAGAGAAAAGAAAGAAAAGAATAGGGGTAGAGAGGAGAGGGAGGAGATGGAAGGAGGAAGGAGACACGCCCTTCCTGGCACAGATCTGGATAATGGGGAAGGGAGAGTGGGAGGGGAGTTGGGCAGGTGGATGGAGGGGAGGGAGGCTGAGTGGGGCAAGAGTATAGGGGTGGTGGGGTGAAGAAGGGTACAGGTGGGAAGCTGCGTGAAGTGGGCTGAGCTGGGGTGAAGATCGGTTGTAGGTAAGAGGTGGGAGGTGAATGAGGTAAAGGTGGGGGATGTGGAGTAAAGTTGGGTAGAGGTGGAAAGTGGAGTTGGTTGGGGTGAAGTGGGAGGTGAGATGAAATGTGATGGGAGAATTGAGAGGTAGTGAAAAGTAAGGTAGAGCTGAGATGTGAGATGACGTGTGCCATGTAGGGATGTTGTGAAGATGGGACGAAATGAGTCTGAATAATGGAAAACAAGATGGTGGGATGAAATGGCGAGGAACTGAAAGCTGGGGTGAAGTGGGTTGAGGTGTGGTATGCTGTTTAAGGAGAATAACAAGGAAATGGTAGTGGTGGAATGAGAAGGAAGTGATGATGTAGAAGGGATAGTGTAAGGGGGAATATGAGATGATGTTAAAGTGAGGCTGATAGGGATGAGTAGGTCGACGGAGGTGAGGATGGGAGGGATGCTGAAGGAATGAGGAAAGGGTGAATGGGGCGAAGATATGTAGGAGTATGATAAGATGAGCGTAATAGGGATGCTGGGAAAAGAAGATGAGAGGGTCGTGGTGAGAGGTGGGGGTGAGAGACAAGTGGGATGGGTAGGGGTGAGAGAAACAGGGTGAGA
The DNA here is from genome assembly GCF_032717465.1 of Coenobita brevimanus. Taxonomy (NCBI): domain Eukaryota; kingdom Metazoa; phylum Arthropoda; class Malacostraca; order Decapoda; family Coenobitidae; genus Coenobita; species Coenobita brevimanus. The sequence continues at coordinate 51,708,150 of NC_137046.1, forward strand.
CAGCAATGAGAGAAATAAGGTTGAAAGAAATGAGAGTGAGAGGGTTAAGAAAGCTGTTGGGAGGTGACAGGATGAAGATGAGAAGGATGCAGTGGGGCGGGGCTGAGAGAGAGAGAGAGAGAGAGAGAGATCACATGCGATGCCCTCCAGTCTTTCCGTGGCTTCAGGGCTTCTAACTGTACTCTCTCTCTCTCTCTCTCTCTCTCTCTCTCTCTCTCTCATTTCTGGACCATAACCATCAACAAAATTGTGTATGATAGGCATAGAAAGGTTATAGTGAAGAATGCTAGGGGATTGTATGTACATAAATCTGTTACTAACATAAATACTTCTTTGCATGCTAAAGAGATAATAATGAACGTGAATAAGAAAGAAGCATACGTCATCACATATTCTTGTTAGGCCTTTTTCTCTTCCTAGATGCCGATGATCATGAAAGTAAAGTAGTAGAAGTTTATGTCTAATTTTATACGTTTTTCAGTAAATCTATGGATGCTAAAGAGGTGATGATGATGATGATGATGATGATGATGAAAGTAGTGCCATAGATTAGCTGTACTCTTTTGCCGTAACTGATAATTCTCTGGGTGATGGAGATGATGATGATGATAATGATGGTGATGATACTGATATTGATGGGCGTACCAGAGGTGTACAGTATATGCAATCAGGCACTCATTGATAATTCTGTGGATGCTGTAGGGGATGCTGCGAGGGCGAGATGAAAGTAGATGAGGAGGAGGAGGAGGAGGTGTAGAGGAAGTCATCACGAGGTGGGGGAGGGGAGGGGGTGGGAAGCATAAGGAGATGAGGAGGGGAGGGGAGAAAAAGAGAGAGGCAAGGGAAGGGGAGGTGGGAAAGGAGACGGTAGATAGAGGGAGCAGGAAGGGAGGTAATAGAGAGGGGGGCCGAGGAGGAGAGATGACAAGAAGGGAGAAGGGAGCAGAGTGGTGATAAAAGAAGGGGAAAGGAATGGGACGTAAAAGAGAGGGAATGAGAAAGAGAGAGAGGGACAGAGAGAGAACGTAAGAGAAGGTGGAAGGGAAAGAGCAGAAGTGATGGAGATGAGGAGAGAGAGTGAGAGAGAGGGTGAAGTGGATATAAGGAGGATTGAGGGAGGGAGAGAGCATGAGGGGAGGTCACTGGATGGGTTAGGGAGAATGCTGGAGGAGAGATGGGGGTGGAGGTCTGCGTGGGATATTTAAGTAATATCGGAGAGGCAAGAAAAGCAGTAACGAAGGGTTGGCAGGGAGGGAGGATAAGTAGGTAGTGGGGAGGGATGGTGAATGACAGATTATGATACACTCTGTCGTGTAATCCAGTGTCTAATTTTTTGTGCCTCATTTCCTGGGATGCTGGTGAGGGTACGAGTGTGGGTGCTTGACATTGTTGTCGCCAAGCAGTAGGAGCCCTATGGGGTGGCCAAGGAGGTGGGTGGGTGGCAGGGGTGAGGGACAAAGCAGTGAGGCAGTAGAAAAGAGGCAGTACGGATGAGGCAGAAAGGGTGAGATAGTAGGGGTGAGGAAGAAGGGGCAAGGCAGAGGTGGTGAGGCAGAATGGGGGAGAAGGAAGTTGTGAGGCAAGTGTGTGGTAGAAGGGGCGGGGCAGAGAGGACGAGGCAGAAGGACCGTCAGTGTTTTATGTATATGGTTGTGGAGAGGACAGAAAGCAGCTGTAAGCATGGTTGGATGGGAAGTGAGTAGCAAACATCGTTTCTGAAGAATATTTCCCGGGCTTTGAAATGCTTCGTTTTAAAACAGTAGTGCGAGATTTGGACATTATACCTTACCAAGAGTCCTGTTATCAATCCTGCGACCAAAGTGAGAAGAGAGGTATCATTTTCGCTTAGCCTATTCGTCCTCGTGTGGGGGTGGGAGGTAAGAGTAGGTAGGTGCAAGTGCGTGTGTGGTATGGGAGAGAGGGAGGAAGGTGCGTGGTATGAGAGGGAAGTTGTTGGGTGGTTTGGGAGATACTAGAGGTGTGGGAGGGAGGTGTGCGTGTGGTGATGGTGGTGCAACATCCAGGGCAGCAGGGGCTGTGGGAGGGGGGAGGGGAGATAGTGGCGCTGGCTGCTTCTGAGTGCATTCCCTGCCACAGCTCGGGTCGTGGCCTGCGGGCACGACCCCGGGGTCATCTCTCGAGGTCATGGTCTCAGATTGTTAGCCTGGGGTATGTGGTGCCCGGGGTCACATCACGTCATAGTGTAATGGGGCGTGAGGCAGGCAGGCAGGGCGGGTCTGACCGCGGATGTGGCTGCAAGGGACCCCGCGAGGCTGATGATGCGGACCCGCTCAAGGCTGAATGAAGCTTCTTGTATGAATGACTCTTCATTGAGGTGCGACAGGGGGTGAGCGTGCTCGTAGGGCCATGACCACACATCCTCATGACGGCAGGGCTGGGCGGCTCGTGTGGGGAGTCTCAGCCGTGATGGTTGCCGGGGCGCCGGCCGCCGAGAGTACGGGGGTTTGCCTCAAAGGAGATGTAATGGCAGGCGTGAGACTTGCAAATACTGTGGATAGTGTCACGCTGCCACCAGTGTGCCACATTCACAGGACGATGTTGGAGGCTCCCTGGGGCTCTGAACACACAAAAACATGCATGAACATGGACATATGTCACATTCTAAACACCGGCAGATGTTGTTTGGAAAGCTCATGGTTATATACATTTTTATATATTCATCGGAGATGCACACTTCCTGCGTCAATTAATTTCTGATTTTTGCCTTTGCAGGTGTGTGAGCACGTCCTCCGGACGCAGTGTTTTGCCACCCAGTGTGAGTACTCTGTTTGTCATGTACTGGTATATTATTGCATTAAGGATCATGTCTGTTGCAATATTAGGAGGGAGAGAATGGAGATAGAGTGGAGTGTTTCAGTGAGCACTGTTGTAAAAGATAAACGAGTCTATTTGTGTCTTGATGTATACCGGCACCAGCTGAACTGTACTAATCGTTACATTCCTCGCCCACCTCACTGTTCGCTGCAAAAATCAAGTTGTCTGTAGGAATCCTGTTCTGCGGAGCTCTTGATCAAATAGGTATAAAAATGCGATGATTGAGCAGGGACGTGTCTAGGCGTGTTCGTAGTAAGGAGGTTTCTACCAGGTAAACATTCTTCCCATCCCCCAAACTGAGGGACACTCTGTGGAGCCCTCCATTTTTTTGTAACATTTATAACAAGAAAGCATTCAGAAAGCACATACTTCCGCCAGCACAAACAAAATTTTGTATTATATATTCCTGTATCGGGATTCAGATCCACCGCAGATCTAACCGGACGAATACTTTTATGGTCTCACAAATTCAGTTAATTCTACGGTCTTACTCTGCCCTGTTGCATAGTCTCGGACATCGCATGCCTCCGCCCACACCAATAACATTTTTTACTTATTCCTACATCCGGATCTAGATTCATCTCAAAATCTAATCATATCTCCCTTGACCCATGTATCCACCAGATCTTAGTGAAATTCGTTAGCAACTTTTGTGATATCTTGTGCACAAACGGACAGACAACCACGGGTAAATACATAACCTCCTCCAACTGTGTCTGCGGAGGGACACTGTGTCTGAGCGAATTGTAACCTTGCACTTTTTATGTGGACCGTTTCCTATGATGTGAGACTAAAAATCTTAAAAGTTCAAATTACGAGTGAAAGGATGTATGCCACACTTCACTTGGTCCTTTATAGTTTTCCTGCTTTTATTGTTTTCTTTCATCTATTTCTGGATCCTGTCCACCAAATGCAGTGTGTTAGTGGGAAAGAGAGTTGGAATACTGACTATGATGAAGTTATGCTCTCAGTAAATGAATGAGCGAATAATTAAGTAAATAATAAATAAATAGATAAATTAATACTGTCAGCATTTCTTGTATATATCATACCTTGGTAATGAGGGTGACAACGCAAAACTAAAAAATAAAATAAAAAAAAAATCAAGCTATGCCCCTCGACCACAATGGATATGACCGGCAAGGAGGCCACGGTAGCTGCGGGGTGGGGGGTGAGGTCAGCTGGGGAAGAACAGCTGGGGAGAATCAGCTGGGAGGGCACAGTAGCAACAGGGGAGGGGGAGGGGAGGCCGGGGAGGGGGTCAGGTGGTAGGATCATCAGGGAGGGCACGGAGCCACGGAAGCAGCAACAAGACCTCCAGTGGGGCGTATCGAGGGGCTGGGGCCATTAGCGCGGCGGCGGCCCGGTCGGTATGTCCCGTCACACACGCTAGGTTCATGGAATCCTCAGGGCACCAGTCCCAGTCCCAGAGAGGGGGCAGTGTTCTCCTGGCAGTAGAAGGCTCCCTGGCGTCCCTTTCTGAGATATATTTTCCACCTTTCATTTACCCATCAATCGTGTCAGCCTTATTACCTCGTGTCACATGGACTAAGGATACATTAACATTTCATAGACATAAATAAGGGTGAGGTGTTAGGCAGCCCCCTCACCCCACGGGGACACGCTTCCCAAGTCTGTATTTACACTGGGTCGTATTCTCGTTCACTTAAGATAATTCGCAACTACTCTCCCTTAGCGATAAATTTTACGCACAATATTACACCTCAGTATCCTCCTGCACGTTATTCTCGCAATCTATGTAGATCTTTAAAAAATGTTAAGTAAGATATAAGAGAATATTAAAGTGTAATATGAAAATACCGCTTAACGGACAATATTCTCGTCAGCTTTTATATCTTTTTTGTGCCTCTTCTTGAACAATTTAATTTGCGTGTTACACCATCGTAATATCCTTTATATTACTTATGATTATTTTATATCGACAAACTGTGTAAATGACAAAAAATATTAACATGCTATTAGCAGAAATAGAGGGTAATGAAAAAGTGTGAGGGAGTCTATTCTGGTCCTGGTGGGTATGAGAGGGTCGTTAGGGAGTCTGTTCTGCTCCTTCTGAGTATCAGAGGATCGTTAGGGAGTCTATTCTGCTCTCTCTGGGTATCAGAGGGTATTTAGGGAGTATATTCTGGCCCTTGTTGGTATCGGAGGGTCGTTAGGGAGTATATTCTGGCCCTTGTTGGTATCGGAGGGTCGTTAGGGAGTATATTCTGGCCCTTGTTGGTATCGGAGGGTCGTTAGGGAGTATATTCTGGCCCTTGTTGGTATCGGAGGGTCGTTAGGGAGTATATTCTGGCCCTTGTGGGTATTGGAGGGTCGTTAGGGAGTCTATTCTGGTCCATGTGGGCATCAGAGGATCGTTAGGGAGTCTATTCTGGTCTTTGTGGGTATGAGAGGGTCGCGCCAGTAGCAATCCACTCTCACAGATGGTATTCACTCCCGACTTGACTCACATTTCATCACCTGCCTAAAAGCTTCCCCCTTAGAGGCTTGGTAGGTGTTGGAGATGCAGGTAGTTACACTGATATTAAACTCTGAGTACCATAAAAACATCCTTGCTCTCGCCAAAACACGGTCCTGCATTAGAATCGCTAGTCTCTGGAAATGTGTCTGAAAAAAAAAAAATGAACAAAGACAGGTAGAGGTGAAAAGAAGTACACCAACTGTGACAAAGAAAGATATTTATACTCCAGCTATGCACAGAGTAACTAACTGGAAAGAAATAAAAGACCGAACAGTTGAAAGAGGACAGTAGGATGCAGGTTTGACTCTTACAATTGCAGGGAACACATAGAGAATTCGAATTTGTTATATCCGTATTCACTGCTCTTTCGTATGTTCCCGCCAACATATTATGAAACACACACACACACACACACACACACACACACACACACACACACACACACACACACACACACACACACACACACACACACACACACACACACACACACACAGAGGCGTGCGCACTTTTTTTTGTCACAGATTATTATTATTTTTTTTAATAATCCGGCATCACTACCATTTCAGGTTTTTAATTTGCGCGTGGAGGTCATATTTTATTGATCATAACTGCCTGGCTGATGACTCAATGTATCAGGGCGGCCATCACAGCGTCGGGGGGAGGCTGTGTCTTCATAACCATAAATGTGGCCTGGCTTCCATCTTTACGGGGCGCTGTGTCGATACCGCCGCTGACGAACAAAAGCCTTCTGATTCGTATCGTCTCGGAGTCATGTGCTGAAAAAATTAATGGCCTTGGTTTAGGTATGTGTCCCGTTAACTTAAGGTCTTCTCTAGATGTTTGAGATATGTTTGTGTGGTCCGTTTCACTGGGCACTTTGTTAACCTTTTTTTTTCCTTTCTAGTTTTACCATCTCGAGTCATGGGCTGAACAATCTAAGAACTGTTGGATTAGGTATGTGTCCCGTTAAGCCTTCTTAATGTTTTGTATTCGGTTGTATAATTTGTTTCTCTTGCCATTTTGTTGGCATTTTCTTTTTCTTTTGATCTACTCATTCCCATTCGTTTCATTTTCGAGGAATGTGGTAAGAAAAAAAAACTGTGGTTTAGGTTTGTGTCCTGCTAACTTAAGCTTTCTTGATGTTTGGTCGTATAATCTGTTTCCTTGGACACATTGTTGACAGTTTCTTTTTCTTTTCCCTGTGCCCTGTTCTCTCTGATTCGCACGTTCTTGGAACCGTGTTGAAAAATTTAAGTCATGTGTCGCTCTAACTTCAGCTGTCTTTGTGCTTAAACTAATCTATTTCGCGGGGTACTGTGTTACCAGTTACTTTTACTTCGTTTTTTTTCACCCTGTTTTTGTATCTTACACAGTTAGAAAACAAAAGCCTTTGTTTCATATCGTCTCAGTCATGTGTCAAAAACTGAGGCTGTGTTTTTAGATATGTATTGCCTTATTTATTGTCTTTATTTTGGTTTGCATAGTCTACTGATTCTTAATCTTAGTGGTTGAGCCCTCTTTGAGGAGAAAGGGTGCGGAACAAGTCATAGGGACATGTGATGATAGGAACTGATCAAAACAGCGAATTAAGCCTGATGTGAAGAACAAACAAGTGCACTTACCTAGTCGTCACCGAGATACGGTAGGTATTCCCAACACCTATAATCTCCAGCTCATTTAAAGGTAGTCCTGTTCTGTGCTTTAACTAATTAACACAGTGGAAACAGAGGCAAGAGAAATTATCAGAAGAGTGCACGTTAGAGCAAACCACTGTACATAGTTTCCACCCATTAGCCAAGCCTTCGAAAACTGTCATCTCCAACTCGCGCGCTGAGCGATCCACACTTGATTTAGTAAACAGAATGGGTAACAAGTCAGCTGGATGGGTGTAAAACAAAGGGTTGTGATCCTTATCGTACATGAGCCGTATGTGGCAAAAAACGGACACTGTGGGGTTTTTATAGTAACCCTTTGAATTATTGGCACGAATGAAAATGGGATATAATAAACTGTATAGCGGCGGTGGGTGAAAGAGATCATGATGAAGAGTAGGCATTGAATGAACAAGATTAAAAAAAGGGAGGACACGGAATAATAGACGAAATAGATTGATAGACAAAGTTATCAACCAGATCGATAAAATTAGGTATTGTGATGTTTAAAAAAAAATACACTGATAGATAAAAAATAGGTATGGTAGATGCAACTTAGACTGATAATGTGTAAGCCTGGTACACTGATGGACATACAACTTTAGTGTCAGTTCGATGGGTACGTGTGGTTATGGGCTTATTTATTTTTTGGGTTTGGCTGTTCGTGTACTCTGTGTGTGTGTGTGTGTGTGTGTGTGTGTGTGTGTGTGTGTGTGTGTGTGTTCTTGAGCGCCTACAGTATGTCTGTGTATATCGTAGGAAAAGTGTTAACCTGTGAAAAATGTTTACCAGTGTGCATGTGCGTGTACTTTTATGTCAGCGTGTATGTATGTATGTAAGGGCCCCAATAGGTGGCAAGAACACTTGTGAGTGAGGGGCCAGGTGTGGTGAGCAGGTGTGCGAGTGGAGACGGAGCTGTGGCAGCAGTTGTGTTCAAGTGTTGTGCGGGGAGGGCGGGGTGGCGAGGCAGGTGTGGCACTGTGAGTGGGACACGTCGACACAGTCTGACACGCCGTACATATTGCACGTCTGTCCTTATGCGTCGAACATACTGCACGTCTGTTCTGATGCGTTGTAAATAGTGCACGTCTGTTCTGATGCGTCGTAAAAAGTCCACGTCTGTTCTGATGCGTCGCACATTCTGCACATCTGTTCTAATACGTCGTACGTACTACATGTCCATTCTGCTACCACACGTCTGTTCTGACACGTCTGTTCTGACACGTCTGATATACAGTTCCTCCTTTCGGGCACGTCAGACAAACTGCACGTCGAACATACTCCACGTCCATTCTTGCAACTTCCGTTCTGACACGTTGTAATTACTGTACACCATGTCCTTCCTGCATACCCCACGTCCATTCTAACACGTCGTACATACCCTACGTCCATTTCGACATAATACTCATTGTAAACGAATAATTTTAACAATGATTATAAACTCGTCTGTTCTAATACATCCACTTTAGCACGTCCATTCAGAAACGTATGTACACATCATTCACGATAATCGACAATCAGTGTAAAACGTATTGGACAGAGTGATGTATTGGGAAATGTGGTCGCGGTTTAGATCCTGGCTATGACATGGAACAGCTTGTGGAGTTTATTTCGATAACAGTATGTTCACTGCCTTACCGTTTGGCCCCACCAACAGTAAAAGGACCTCCCCCTAATACCAAAACGCTGGCTCTAAATGTGATATCCCAAAAGTATCATAACAGCTGTGATCGGCATTATTATCTAAGTGCCAGGTGACGTTTGAGAGATGATGGCAATAAGCCCTCGGCTGGTGTGACGTGGGTGGACTGCTGGACCTAAAGACGGGCCTACAAACCTATGACGAGAGCTGGATGTTAAAAAGGAAAAGACACTCGATCTCTGTTCTAAAATGTAGATACTTCACATCCATTCTAAACGTAACGTCAGATAGATAAATGATATCAGTGAGTATGCATAACGTCGAACTAATATTTTTGTTTCACACACATCGTCGAACTAGAAAACCGACCTAAATTCTCTTCACTGATAAGAGCCTCTGAACATGTGTCAACCTGCATGCCTTCCTGTTCAATGTTTATTACGAAACTTCACACTGGTCGTTCTGAGACGCAACAGCTGGCAGTCATCATCAACGCTTCTCTGCCGTGAGTTTTCCTCATCTCTCTCTCTCTTGTGAATTATACCTAGTTGTTAGTGTCAATGCGTTATTGTTACACAAGATTCCTTTCTAAATTACAACCCCCCCCCCATACGGTGGTCTTTTTCGCTTCTTTCCGGCTTTCTCTAGACACTGTTATTGATTGTAGGAGATACTTTTTACAATGGAAGGGTTAAACTAGGCTTCATCAACTACTTCAATACTACAATGCTCTCCTAAGCTAAATATAAAAGTTTAGTTCCAGCAAGAAGCTACATATGATTACCTCTGACTGAAAAGGTGAAAAAAGATGAGAAAATCTTCTTGTTTGGTCTGTGGGGGACCGTAGGGTGAAGTATGTCGTGGGAAGAGTCGTTACTTTGTGTGGACCGAAATACATGGAAGCTGTTAGGGCAGCTTCTTGAGGGGTACAGCGGCAGTTAACCCTCTCATCAACAGGATGATTCTAGTATTTCATTTCTGCTACAGCAAGGCTATTTGATCAAACCGAGAGGAAATAAAAGAGGCTGAGAGTGTTAGGAAACTCTCATGGTATGGTTAACTCTAGTATTGTATTATAGCCTATGTCAGAAGATTTTATTCGGCTGACAGTGAGTATCAGAGCCTCAGAGGGTGTAATCGAGACACATGCAGAAAAAAATATATATTCAAGCACCGGGAAGTGTAACTGTCAACAAAGCTGGTCGTACTGAATGGAAACAGAAAGATTATCTTACAAGTTACAGTGTTAAACGTTCAGGAGCTAATGATATAAACTGCATTTGGCGCGAGCGGGACGGAGGGAGCCTCATAGTGGCGGCCATGCAGACAACAAAGGCCTCTCTACCCGCATTGTTGTTGACGTGGCCGCCTCACATCACGCTCCTGTGCCGGACTTAGCAGGCTCACTAGTACACGTTACTTTTCTGACGATGATTTCTTTTTTCTTGTGTTACACGATAACATTCTTTTGGTCGTTATTTACAGATAACTTACTATCGACAGAGTTGTATAAACATTAAGAAAACTAATGTTGACGCGCCATACGCAGAAACGAATAGCTAAGGAAGAGATGACAGGAATCCTCTGAAACCCCTCAATAAGATGACTTATTAACATTCTGTCCTAGCTACGCCAGACGATTTTATTCATCTTAGACCTATCGAACTGGAGGAGTTTTGGTACGGCCTCCAATAACTTCTCAAAAATGGAGTTTCCCAGAAAGGGAAAATTACCATGAAGCAGCAAGAATATGCAGTAAAAAGACGTCACCGTACTGAAGAAATTAAGCCTTCGATAAGTCAACCAGAAGAGAAGGATGCGTCAAGTTTCGTAGCAAATATAACATGGTTAGATCAAGTTAGGTGGGTTAGGTTAGGTTAGATTAGGTTATACAGTATTTGGCTATGTTACATGGTGCACTCAGCTCTCCCTCAGCCCTCGCTTATATTTGTGATAAGAGGGTTCTCAGCACGGAGCCTTTGAAACCGTGACACCAGGAAAGCGGTACGAGAGATACAGGGAATACTGAACTGCAGTAATTATGAGATTACCATTATCATCATCATCATCATGACCCTTTTCCCAACTCTTTCGTCTGTTACTGGAAAGTAGTACTTAAAAAAAAAAATAAATAAATAAACCGTCATCAGAGTACCCAGCGTTCAAGCCTTGGAAATTCTCGGCTCCGTGTCACAGGCGATGGAATTATGAAGAAAAGGGAAAGGAAGGGGGAGAGGAACAGTAAATCCATATTCTTTCTGAGGCGCCCCTGATGGTTGTGGCGTTGAAGGGCCCAATGGTAGGCTGCTGTTGTTAAGATCATTTATACCGTCGACCACTATACTTCCCTGGCAACCTTTACATGACAGAAAAACCTCCGATCTCCTCGTGGATTCGAACCGTGGCACATTAATCCACTCCGTTCCGACATGAGACTCCACCACCATGCAGCCGAGGCCTGGAAATAATGGCGGGAGGGAGGGAAAGAGAAAATGAGAAAACTGAGGGTGAAGGAAAGGTGAATGTAAATGAAAATGGTGAGACGATAAAGGAAAAACTGAGACTGGGGATGGTGAGAGAAACAAAAACTTGGGGAGGAAAAGACAGCACGACGAGCAAGGATATGGAAAATGGAGAGGGAGAAACAGCACGAAAAGAGAAAACTTGGCGCTGGAGAGACAGAACGAAGAGATAGGAGGAGGTAAATGAAGGCAGAAAGATAACAGGGAAGGGAGAGGAGAAAATGGAGGTGAAGAGACAGCACGAAATGAAAACAGAAAATGAAGATAAAGCGACAGCACGAAAAGAAAGGAAAGAAGGAGATATAGCGATAGTACGAAAAGAAAAACTGGAGGTGGAAAAATAGAACATGGAGAAAAGTTGTGGTGAGAGAGAGAGAGAGAGAGAGAGAGAGAAGAATTAGGCGAATAGAGAGGGAACGAGATGAAAGATAGGAAACAGACAAATGAAAAAGGCGAAGACGTCGAGAGAAAAAAACAGTGAAACACCTAACCTGAAAAAAAAAAAAATCCAAGAACGACTATGATAACCTCGCCTAACATCAAAACACACGAAGAAGTAGGTGATGGTGTGGGGTGAGAGAGATGAACATGGGCGTGGGTAAAGAGAGGTGATGAACAGAATAGAGAGATAAAGAAAGGAGAAACGGTAAAGATGATAATACGAAGAAAAAGATGGGAAGACAAAGACAAGAAAACATAAAGATGATTATAAGTACGAAAAAAGGTTGGGAGAAATTAGACTGTGGTGGAGGAAAAAGAGAAAGACTGAATAAGAGAAAGAGATAAAAATGGATATAGAAAGTGATAATGAGAGGTGCAAGTCGTAGAAAAAAGCAGAGAAAGAGATAATGAACTGAGATAGACTGAGGAAAGGTTAGACAAAGGGTGCGTCCACACCTGTCCTCGAACATGTGTTGATAACACAGCTGGCAACATGTTTGGATACATGTACGCAGCAGTATTTGGACAGATGTATACAAACATGTTTCAGTGCAGCTTCGAACTTACTAGCAGCAGAGGTGATGCGATAAGTGCGTCTATGCGAGGCAGCTGAGGCTTCATCATGATGTTGCTGACATAATCTGGACGCTGCTGTTCCAAGCACGATTGCAGCTTGTTCGTTACAGTGTTTTTTACATGTTCCCAGCACTTGTTCAAGCACACGTGTGGACGCAGGCAAACAGGTGGAGAGGGATGAAGATTTACGGAGATGATTTTGGTAGAGATAGGGGTGGAGAGAAGTAGACAAAGAGGTGGAGAGAGATAATGGGAGATGAAAGACGCAGAGAAGGAGGTAAACAGAGGAAGAGACAAAACAATGAAAGGTGTACCTTAAGTTATATAAACCCGGATTGCCTAGAACAAGAAAACCCTGCTAAACCTGCCTTTCTCTGAACCCCCCTTACATGTGTGCACAGGTGTTGGTGAGTGTGCTGAGAGAGGGAGAGAGAGAGAGAGAGAGAGAGAGAGTGAATGCGTGTGTGTGTGTGTGTGTGTGTGTGTGTGTGTGTGTGTGTGTGTGTGTGTGCGCGTTATCAAAAATAGCCATTAAGAACCTGCTTAATGTACTGTATAACACTAAAAAGTACAAGGAGAGCGTTCCCTTTCTCCAACCCCAGTACAATTTATGATTTACTGCTGTAATTCGTTTTTCCTACCAGACGAATACTTTTCATGTTTCACTCAGTCAGTTATTTCTACGGTCTTACTCTTCCATGCTTCACAGTCTCAGAGGGCACGCACCTTCACCATTATGTATTATTTATTCCTGTATCCGGATCTGGATCCACCTCAAAATCTGATCACCTCCTTGACGCACTTCCTACCTATCCACCTGATGTCATTGAAGTCCAACGACAGATTTTTGAGGTACCTTGTACACAAACAGACAGACACGGGTCAATACATATCCTCCGCCTAACTTCGTTAACGGAGGTAGTACGAAAACTAGAACATAATAAGAATTAGACTGGATTTAACTCTTTTGAACTGCAGATAGCAGTAACATTTCCCTGTCTCGTAGGTTAGTAAAGATTACTTTATGAGTCATACACGTATTTTAATGTTGGCGTGAGGCAAGTTTGCTGGCAAGGGAGGCGGGTAGGTGGAAGCAAAGCATGTGTGTGGAGCTGCAAGAGGCAGGTGAGTAGGGGTGAGGCAGATGTGTCGGGACGAGGCAAGTGTGCGTAAGGGCAAGGTAGAAATGTGGGGGCAGGACAGGTGTTTGGGAACCAGGCAGGTGTGTAGTAAAGAGATAGGTGTGCTGGGGTAAGGCAGGTATATGAGGAAGAAAGTAGGTGTATGGGGGGGGAACAGGTGTGTGGGGGCGAGACAAGTATGTACGGGAGGTAGGCAGCTGTGTGGAGGCGAGAGGCAGATATGGGAGGGGAGGAGAAACGTGTGTGGGAGCGAGACAGCTGTGTGGGGAAGGGAAGCAGCTGTGCTGACGCGAGAGGCAGGTATGAAGGTGGAACGTGTGTGAGGGCTAGGCAGGTGCTTGGGGAAGGGAGGCAGGTGTGCTTGAAGGAGAAGCACTGAAGATGTATGTGGGGGAGAGGTAGGATTCTGGTGCAATGCAGGTGCGCGTGAGGGTGGAAAATAGATGTTAGCGTATTTGAGATCAGTAAAATAAGGTATGTGGATGGTTCAGGAGTGGATGTGGTTCAGGTGTGGGCGTGGGACAGGGCAGATGTAGGTGTGGAGCAGTTATGGGTGTGAGACAGATGTGGGCGTAGCACAGGTTTGGGAATGAGGTAGATGTGGGCGTAGTACATGTTTGGGCGTGGGACTAGTAGGAGGGTTGGACGGGTAGGCTTGGTTTAGGTGTGAAGGTGGTTCAGGTGTGGGCGTGGGACAGGTGTGGGTGTGGAGCGGCTTTAGCCGAGAAATTAGAGTAAGCGTGGGACAGGTATGGACGGGAACAAGATGGGTATGGGGTAGGTATAGACGTGGGACAGGCATGGGTTTGTGATAGGTGTGGACGTGGGGCAGGTGTGGGCGTGAGAGGAACCAGGGAGGCAGGGGAGGGTGGTGTATGTGTGGCATTTACGAGATGACACTGCATTTTACCCACACACTGCCCCTCTCATAGCCCTACCACACCCCTGCCCTACCTCTTACTACAACTTACTACAACCCTACCACACCCCTACAACACCCCTTCCACAACTTACTACACGCCTACGATACCACATACTACCACGCCCCTACCATCCTTCTGCAACTCTACCACACCCCTTCCACGACTTACTACACCCACACGATGCCACATACTACCGCGCCCCTACTACCTTTCTACCAATGCTCTACTACACATCACACCACATCACACACCGCCATATCCCTATTACATACTACTACGCCCCTACCATGCCCCTAAGACACGACATATTGCTATTATTACACCCTACCCCTTACTGCCACATCCTTACGTCACGACACACCACTACACAGTACCATATTTCCATCACATACAAGAGTACCTCTGCCCTACCTGTATCCTTGTCACACTCCCTTTGCCATACCTTTGCCGCATCTCTTCAGTAGTACACACCACTGCACTCTACGTCCTACCACATACTGCCACACTCCAAGCAATGCCTTGTTCATCTCATATTGCCTTTGTCAAACGCCTACCCACACTGCTTCTCTCATACTGTCTCTGTCACTACCACACCTACCACACATTGCCTTTCTCACTCAGTCACACCATACAAGCTTCCTTCACCTTTCCAGTACCACATACCCTCCATCATCACACACCACTAGCACACTCCTACCTCCCCCACCACAGTCACACCATTCACCACACACATCCCAACCACAGTCACCACACACACGTACCACACACCTACCACAATGCAACCAGTACAGCACGACCACAATCTGATGGTACCCCCGGGCAACCACACTGCCAGGACATTAACCCAAGACGTGACACAGCTACCACCACCACCACCACCACCACCACCACCACCACCACCATCCACATCTCCATCACTACCACCTCCCATCATCATCACCACCTCCACCACATCCATTGTAATTATTATCTCTACTAAATTCATGACTACTACCATTACCATCATCACTCTCCCCACCAGTACCACCTCTTACACTACTGTCATTATTGGCATTACTACACTAACATTACCACCATTACCTTCTCCACCCCCTTCACAATCATTATTGTTGTACCGTTATTATTGCTACTGCTCCACTGGTGTCACTACCCTCCTTCTTACCACCATCACCATCACCATCATTAATGTACCTATCATCCTCAACACCACCACCAGAAGCACCACTTTAACTGTAATAGCCGCAACTTTCATCTTCACCACCACTGCAGCTGTCTCTACCACTGTTCAGTCCAGCCATCTGTATTGAACATAAGGATGCTACAATTTTTATCAAAACAACTAAAATATCTAACAACAAGTAATCTTCCACATCTTTATTTCTCTTATACGACCCACCATTATAACAGATGACTGCAATTTACACTGATGCACATCATTAGTAAGCCCTTCACCGCGAATTGCATATCCTAAACTGAAAATAACCGAATAGAGGCAGAAAGATTAAAGTTTATAAAGTAAATCATCATACTACACTGGCTAATAAAGGTTTATTTTAATCCCTTCAGCATGAGAGACCTTTCATAAGCTGAATATACTTGTCAGGAGGTTCCAAGACTAAATTAAAAAGCAGAAAGCCATTGCTCTAAAAAGTTAATACCATCGTTATTATTACCTCTACCACCACCACCACCACCATCACCACCACCACTACCACTACTACTACTACTTCTACTTCTACTACTACTACTACTACTACTACTACTACTACTACTGACACTATAAGTAATATTTCTAATCGATATTACTGCTGCTGCTGGACACCTCGTGATCTGGTGGTTTAAAGGCCAGTATGAGTGAAGGTCATGTGTTGTGCGCATCGATTCCACATCCAAAGAGGCGGCTGTAAGTTTTTCGTCCATGTAATGCCGAAAGCAGCGTAGGCCGGTCACCTGCCCTGAAATAGTCTGATCTCGTTTCCTAGCCTCAATTACTGCACCTACTGGAAAACCTCGCAGAGTGTAATATGAAACTGTTTTACCGTTTTTACTACGACAGTAACAAGCCTACTGCTGCTACGGCTATTATTAATGTTGCTATCTACTACTACTATTGCTGCGACTACTACCATTACTACTGCTACTCCTACTACCTCTCTTACCTCCACCACTATCACAGTCCCCACCACCACCACCGCCGCCGCCGCCTCCACTGTTTCTTTGTCACCATTACCACGACACCACCATGACAGTGCAGCTTTCTCACACTTCTCTCGCACACTCACCTCACACTCTCTACTCTCACATATCATACAGTCCTCACACTCATACTCACTCATTCACTCTCACATTTTCCTTATGTTCACACTTATACTACAATTTGTCTCACACTCAGACATACTCTCCCGTTTCCTTGACCCTCACTCACATGCCTTCCCCTCACACTCACTCCACACTCTCCATTCTCATACTTTCATAATGCCATACTTTCCTCACTCACGTACATTTCCTCGCCTTCACACTCACTCACACTGTCCTCTGCCACACTGCTCTCATTCCTGCACTCTTCTTCACTTTTGGACTTTCCTCACTCTCATATTCACTCCTGCATTCCTCACACACTGCCCTCACTCTCACATATAAGTCTCTAGCACACTCTCCTCAACCCCACTATTACTCTCACACTTTTCTAAGTCTCTCACACTTGCTCGTCTTCCTCGCTCTCCTCCTCCTTTTCACACTGTCTCAAGTTAATTCTCTCTCTCTCTCTCTCTCTCTCTCTCTCTCTCTCTCTCTCTCTCTCTCTCTCTCTCTCTCTCTCACACACACACACACACACACACACACACACACACACACTTTCCTAACACTCCTCTCTTCTATTAATTAACCCCATATTTTTTTACATTGACTCACTTCCTCTCACTAGTCATTGTTTGGGTTATCACGTCTCTTTCTTTTTATCTTTAATTTATTTATTATTTTTTGAATCTTTGCTTCATTTCCATACTATATATTCTGCATATTTCGTACATCTTTTCTCTCTAGTTTTACTTTTATCAGTATTAGTATTTTTCTCTCCGACAAAGAGAGTATGTTTTCACCCCTGTTTGTTTGTTTGTTAGATTGTTTGTCAGCTAGCAGGGTTGTTCAAAAACTTAGGGAGATTTAGTCCAAATTTGGTGGATAAATAGCCCATGTCCCAGGGAACAATCGATTAACTTTTTAGGCCGATCCGGGTCGTATTACAGATTCTGGATCCGGGAAACATTTTTTGTGAAACCCTAATCAGTGACGAGAAAACCTAACCCATTATGCAGGGTGGCTTGGAAATTACGTTGCCCTTGTAGGAGAGGTGCGCTCCACTGAATGTCCCTCTAGTTACTATTACTGTTGTTCTTGTGAGTGGTGGTGGTATTATTATTGATAACTAAATAATACTGCATCTTAGATAATATCGGTTGACGTATTTAACTGTCTTCCCAACTTAGAATTCCTCTGTTTGGTTTCAGGTAATTGGCGCAGCTGAGGAATGTGTATGAGTGGCCAGTGGTTAGAAGGAGACATGGACCCAAAACAACATGGAGGAACGAGGTTGGTGAGTATCTGTATGATGGAGGATGGTTTGGTGTCTGTTGTCGTTGCTTAACAGGGACACAAGCGCTTGGAGGATATTGTTGTCGCCTTACTTACTGAATCAGTGTCAGTCAGCATACTCGTAAAGTTAGAGAGAGAGAGAGAGAGAGAGAGATGGCGGACAGATACAGATTCATCTCTCTCTCTCTCTCTCTCTCTCTCTCTCTCTCTCTCTCTCTCTCACCTATCCTTACCTCCATTGTTCCATCCAGCCACATCCTCTCTGCGAGTCACCCCCCCTTCTCTCTCTCTCTCTCTCTCTCTCTCTCTCTCTCTCTCTCTCTCTCTCTCTCTCTCTCTCTCTCTCTCTCTCTCTCTCTCTCTCAGCAAAAGACAAAAAAAAGGGCGGGTACCTCTTAACCACATCATTACGGCGTCACCCTTATGTTCTTGTTACCCCCAGACAATTATTTTCACCATACGAAAATTAAACACAGCCTTCGTTACACCATTCACTGCAAGGGGGCACTTCTGAGCTGAATAAAATCGTCTGGTAATAACAAGGATGGAAGAGAAATGATGTTATAAGATTCGAGAAGTTACAGGCTTGGAATCGACGGTCATTTACCTCGGGATAATTTGAACTTTGCTGAAAATAATGGTTTGGGAAGAAGGGGAAATTAAAAAGGATACTCCTGTTTGTCAGTATTTTTATTTTTTTTATCGATATTTTTAGCCATTTTCTTCTTTTTTTCGTCCATCTTCTTCATTTCGTTTATTTTTCTTTACTTTCTTCCATCCCCTCTCCCTCCTCCCCAAGACCGTGTGACCGTGGATGGTGAATCACTGATGAGTTGAAGGTCTCTCTCTCTCTCTCTCTCTCTCTCTCTCTCTCTCTCTCTCTCTCTCTCTCTCTCTCTCTCTCTACGGTATATATATTACATGTTATCCCATCCCATCCCATTCCATCCTTCCTCTCCTCTTCCTTTTTCTCTTCCCTTTTTCTTTTCTTCCCACCCCTTTTTATTCTACCCATTCCTTCTCTTCTCCCACTTCCCTTCTCCCTTCCATTCCGTTTCTCCCATCACTTTCCCTACCCTCTCTTCCCTTCGCTTCCCCTTCCCTCTCCTCTTTTGCCTCCCCTCCCCTCCTCCTCCCTCTCTTTCCCTCCCTTCCCTTCCCATCCCTTCCCTTCAGTAGTCAGCAAATATTAGCCTTCTATCTTTTGCCTCTCTTTTGGTTCACATTGTGTGGGAGGAACCATGTCTTTTCCTTTTTTTTTTGCTAGAGTTTAAATATGGTTCTTTTTCCTGCCGTGGCTCCATTATTGCGATGGGTTTTTACTTTAATGAACTCTTGTTGCCTTCAGACGATTTTATTCACCTTAGGAAGAAACTGTCGTAGTGAAGGGTTTGGGCTCTATCCATTACTATAGCCATTTACTCAAACCTGAAAAAAAAATTCTTAATGCAGTTCAACTCGGCTGATGAGTAAGTGTAGTTAGACTTTAGGGCCGATTTGACTAGAAACGAAAAAAGTACATTTCTGCATAATAATTAAGTTTCTTGATTTTTATGCAACCATGACTGAGTTTTCAAATTGATGGAATGACCCAGTAGTGTCAGATGAAAGAAAAACAGCTATAGGGGTTTTTGTAGACCCTTCACTTCTAGCAGGCTTCCTTAAATTGAATAGTCATCCAGTGTTGATAACAACTGAATAAGAAAAAAAGACATCCTAGTGCAGAGGGGGATTAAGAGGAAGTTAACGGGGGTCATCAGCTCCTGTCAGCAAAGGTCGTCAAGCAGTAATAGTTATAATTTAGCAAGTACCAGAATTTAGGATATATCAGCAGTTACTATATAACAGCCAACTCGTCAACAGAAAATGTCAGTATTTAGCATGAGTCATAGTCATCAGTAGACATCATACGTCAGCAAGTGTCAGCGCAGAGTACTGTACTGCAGGTATCACACAATTCGTGCGTAGAAAGTGTGTTAATTTAGCTGTACCCAGATACCAATAGTCAACACTCTGCGCAGCAGCTACAACGGCAAGATGGTGAGGGAGGGGGGATGTGTAAACGGACCAGCAGCAGACAGCAGCTATAAGGAAGGATGGGATGTGAATGGGATATGTGGGAGGGTGGGTGGTGCTATAGTGAAAAGACAGTAGTTAGCGGATGAGAAGTACGAGCGGTGAGGGGGAGAATGTGCCAAAGGACCGGTAGAAGTAATCATCAGTCAGAAGATATAAGGACGTGTAATGTGCTGAGGATTGTGATGGGTGGTTGCGCCAGTTGGCTATCAGTGGAAGGCAGTAGTAGTTATGAGGGATGAGGGGTGTGAAGAGGGGTGAGGGATGTGTCAGCGGGCAGGCAATAGTCAGCAGTTATGACGTTATGGGGGGTGAGGGTGTGAGGGTTATGAGGGGGTGAAGGGTGTGAGGAAGAATGAGGTACGTGAGGGGAGTGGGGCTATGAAGGGGTGCGATGGACATGTAGGGTTTGACGGTGTCGGTTGGAGGGAGGAGGGGTAAAGGAGAGGGGCTATGAGAGGGGATGAGAGGGTAGATGAGGATGAGGAAGAAATAAAGGTTGATGGAGTATGAAGGTGTCGGGGGTATTAGGGAAATGAGAGGGTGTGAGGGAGTATTATGGCGGTGTGAGGGTGTGAAAGATACAAGGATGTGTTTAAGGAAGTATAAGAGGGGTGGGGGAGTATGGAAGATGAGGGAATCAGAGGTGAGGGTGGGTATGAGGGGGGGATGAGGGGGTATGAGGGCGGGTGTGGGATGCGTCAGCGGGGAGGGCGACAAAAAGGGCTGAGCGTGACGGTATTGCAACACTTCCGCCTGCACCGCCATCCGCCATGTTCCCTGACACTCAATGCTGACTCGTGATGATGCTTGCTGATACTGCCTGCTGATTCTGCTAATACTACTTGCTGACTTCCTAGTTTCTATATACCGGTACTTGCTGATTGGTGCTACTGCCTGCTGCACTGCCTTCTGATTCCTAATGGTACTTTCTCTTAACAATGTTTTTTGAATGTTGTCACTCACTGCTGGCACCTCACACACCTTGCTAGCTCGACTTCTTGACTCCGGAAAATGCCTATTTACTCTTACCGGCATTACCTGCTGAGTCCTGCAACTGACACTTGCATCCCGCCCTCTACTGCTGACACCCAGTCACCTCTTGACACAGTCTTCCGAGTCCCACCGCTGACTCCCGCTGTGCACAGTGACCTCTGACAGAGAGAGTAGTTTCTACAGTGGATGCGATAAAATCTACCACGTGATCGACTCATCGTATTATTGTTGTTTAATGATGATAATAGTAACATATGATTTTTAAAACATTCTAACACATTTCTTCCCAGTAAAACCTAATACAGATTTTAAGAAATATTCTTTTAAACACACATTGGTAACAAATTATAACACATTCTGCCTACAGTAGCCTTTCTTCCTCAGTCTTTGTAACACATAATTTTTCTAACAAATTCTAGCATATTTTCAATCTAACACAATTTATTTTTTCATATTAGGTTCGCTCGCATTCACATCTTTACTGATCCATTCCCTTCATTCATTTAAATATTTTCTAGCATATTAAAAGCATCTGTCTTTTCAAACCAAGGTACACTAAGATAATTTTTTGTTTCACGTTTGGCCGCCCCTAATTTCGTTCTTCTTTCTAACAAATTCCCTAACATTTCTAACATTTTCACCCTACCAGATTCCTAACCAGTATTTCCCTCGACTTTCTCTTCTTTTCCTGGGTAACTTCTTCATCTCGGCTCGTCGTTTTTCCTCTGTGTTCTCCGTTATGAGTCGCCCATGGGAAGGTCGAGAGGGAGGAGGAGGAGGTGCAGGAGAGAGGAGAAGAGGGAGGAGAAAGACGAGAGGAGGGATGGAGATAGAAGAGAGGAGGGAATGGAGAAAGAAGAGAAGATGTGACAGAGGGGAGAAGGGGTAAAAAGTAAAGGGAAGGAAAAACGAGAGAGAGAGAGAGAGAGAGAGAGAGAGAGAGAGAGGAGGTGAAAGAACAGAGAGGAGAGAAGGAAGAGCGTGAGAAGAGAGAAAAAAGAAGGATTAAATGAAAAGTAAGAGGAGAAAGAAACGAACAAGACGAAAAATCAAGTAACAGAAAGATGAAGAACTAAGCTAATAACCAGAGCTTCTCCCCCCCCAAAAAAAAATCGTAATAAAGCCTAGAAATAAATAAAACAGAAAACATTTATCCAACCAGAAAAACAAAAGGAAAATAAAAAATGCCACATAAATAGAAATATATGAAAATTGCAAGAGAAAGTGACAGAGGTTGAAAATGAAGGACCCGAGAAAGAGAGAGAGAGAGAGAAGGGGGGGGGGAGAGCACGATGGTGAGGCTGTGACTAAGATGGTGACTGAGATAACACTGAGTGGGGGAACGGAGAGTGTGAGAGAAAAGAGTGAGTGAGTGAGAAAGCAGAGAGGTAGAGAGAGGGGAGAAAGAGAGGTAGAGGGAGGGGAGAAAAGAAGAGAGGTAGAGGGAGGGGAGAAAAGAAGAGAGGTAGAGGGAGGGGAGAAAAGAAGAGATGAGAGAGAGTGTGGATGAGAGGCGAGGAGAAAATAATAGAGAGAGAGAGATATTGATAGATACTCGGATCGAATAATAGATGCAGGAACAGACAGATAGAAGGATGGAGAGAGAGAGAGAGAGAGACTTCCATAGAGCCTCAACATAATATATGGCTCTTACTGTCTCATCACTGCAGCTTAATAGGCGATGTGGTGAGGGCTTGTGTGTGTGTGTGTGTGTGTGTGTGTGTGTGTGTGTGTGTGTGTGTGTGTGTGTGTGTGTGTGTGTAAGTTAAGTATGTGTATATACGAGTATGTGTGTGCGTGTGTGCATGTGTGTGAGTGTATGTGTTTGCCCTGGCGTGAGTATGACTATGTGCAACTGTATTTATGTGTGTGTGTGTGTGACTGCGTTTGTATTCATGTATGTATGTGCGTGCGCGCGTGTGTTTGCCTCTGTGTGTGCATGTACGTGTGTATGTGTGTGTGCGTGTGTGGGGTTGGCAGCACTGGGCTCAGCTAATCATTGGAGCAGAAAGGTCAGTGTTGGATCACTACACGGCCACTGCTGAGGCGTTGAAATCTCCGCTCTCCCTCTCACTCTCTACTCTCTCACTTACTATCGCTTCTCTGCTCTCATTCTTTCACTGCTCTTTCTTTCGCTATCGTTCTTTCTGTCGTCTCTCTACCTCACTGTCTCTTTTCCTTCCATTACCCTCTACTCTGTCTTTTGCTTTATTCACTCACTCTCCACTCTTACTTTGCCCTTTTCCCTGCTAGCTGTCTGCTCCGAATTTACTCCTTTCTTTTCTTCTCTTCATTCTTTTTCTTCCTTTCTTCACTCTCTCCTTCTATACTTTCTACCTGCTTTCCTTACCACCTTCATTATACTACTTAAGTTTGTCTGCTGAGCTGTCTTGCTACTTTCCTCACAATTTGCTGTCTTTCCCTCCTATCTCTCTGCCTCATAATCTCCCTGCCTCCCTGCTCTGCCTTCCCCCCTCCCTTCTATCCATCTCCCTGCCTTCCTTTCATGTCTCTCCATCTCCCTACCTTTCCCCCCTGCCTCACAACCTCCCTATATACCTCCATCCTTCCCTGTCTACCTACCCTGCCGTTCTTTCTCCTACCTGTCTACCCCTCTGCCTCTTTTCCATACCCCAACACTCCTGTGTCTGTCTCCCTGCCCAACTACCTTCCTATATATCTCCCTACCTTCCTACCCTGCCTTCCTCCCTCCCTACCTTCCTACCCTCCCTTCCTGCCCTACCTTCCTTCGTCCCTGCTATCCTACCCAGCCTTCCTCCCTCCCTACCTGCCTGCCTCCTCCTCCACATTCCTCCCTATTTCCCTTCCTCAGTACCCCCTATATACCTCATTGCCCTTTCTTCCTCCCTCGTGCCTCTGAACCTCTCTCTCCTCCCTACCTTCCAACCACCTGCCTATCTTCCTGCCTGCCACTCCACGTTCCTGCCTGCCTACCTACCTGCCTGACGACGTTCCTGCCTGCCTGCCTGCCTGTCTGACATAGCCGCCACACCCCACAGAGGAAGGCATGTATAATTGTACCCCTCTCACTCCTCTTTGCTCTCGTTTTCTTTATCTCGACCTTTTTTTATGTCCTCTTTGTGTCTTAAACCTCTCTCTCTCTCTCTCTCTCTCTCTCTCTCTCTCTCTCTCTCTCTCTCTCTCTCTCTCTCTCTCTCTCAGTAATACAATATTCTTGAGCCTTTTCCTCTACTTTCTTTTCCTTCCTTTACTCGTTTATTTCTGTATCCCTTTCATACATTCCCTTTTTTCTTTCTTTGGTATTTACATCTTTAATTCTTTCTTTACTCCCGTCTTTCTCTGTTCCTTTATTCAACCATTTCCTATATATATTTTTTGCTCTCTTTGATCCTGTATTTCTTCTTAAAAATCACTGAAGAAAAGGGAAAGGGAGAAGAAAATGGCTAGAGGAATCTTGAAATCAGGGAAAGAGGAAGACAATTGTATTTCGAAAGGTAAGAAGGGAAACAGGAACAGAGGTAGAAATTCAGAGATGGAAAGAGAGGGAAGGAAAAGACTACTATTGCAGAAAAAACGCGTAAGTAGATAAAGAAGAAGGAAAAGACATAGAAAAGTATAAGAAAGGTAGAAGAGATTTATAAGTATTGTAGGCAAAGAGGAAAAGACTAAAGCTGGTGGTGGAAACGTAAATAGATGAAGAGGAAAAATAAGACTATAAAAGGCAGAAGATACTTATAAAGAGGTAAAGAGGAAGCAAGAAGGTGAGACATATATAGTTAAAGAGGAAGAAAATAGTAAAATGCAGGAGAGACTTATATATAGATGAAGAGGGGAAAGAAAAACAAAAATAGGCAGAAGAGGCATTAAATAAAGAGGAAGGAAGAAACTAAAGAAAGTAGACGTGACTTAAATAATAAAGAGGGGAGACTTAGAGACAGATAATGAGGAGAGACTTAAAAACAGATAAAGAGGAAGAGGAAGAGTGGCCAATTATAGGGCAGGAGGTGATAAGGGAAATACCAACAGCCCTCACCTTGGCAACGTAATGGCTGTGAAAATGCAGAGGTGAGGGAGGAACAGGAGATGAAGGGGTGAGGGAGATGGGGGAGAGAAGGGAGGGTGGGGGAGAGAGGGATGAGGAGATGGGCCAAGGGTGAAGAGGAACATGGATAGAAAGGAGGAAACATGTTGGAGAGGGAATGAATATGTATTGATGAGGGAGGAAGCTTAAACAAGATGATGAGGGGGATATGGTAGGATGAGGGAAAGGGAGAGGAAGAGGGAATGATGGGGGAGACAGAGAGAGAAAGAAGAAAGAGAAAGGGATCCAGTGATGAAAGGAAAATGGAAGAGAAAAGAAGATTGGGGAAGAAAAAGAAGAATGAAGAGGAAACGATGGCGTGAGGGAGGACGAGCAGCTGGGAGGGTGAGGGAGATGATGTAGGGGGAGGGAGAGGATGGATGGAAAGGAAGGGAGGGAAGAGAGTAAGGGAGAGTGGGGAGAGGAAGAACAAGGAGAGGGGGATGAGGAAGGGAAGATATAGGGGAAAGTAGGTGGTGAAGAGGACGATGTGGGAGAGACATGGAAGTGTGAAAAAGAGGAAGGATGCAGAGAGTGGGGAAGGGAGTTGAACAGGAGAAGGGAAGCTCACAAAACAGGAAGTGGAAGGAAGGAGAAAAGGAGGAAAGGAAGGGTGAAGAAGTGAGAAAACAGGAAGAGGAAGACCAGAGGGGAGAGGAGGAGGAGGAGGTGGAGGAGTTTGGTAAGAAGAGAAGAAAGGATTGAAGGGAAAAGGAATGGCGGAGGAAGTGAAGGAGGAGGGTGGAGATAAGGATGGTGGGAGAGAAGAAGAAGGGGGAGGGGAGAAAAGAAGGGATGAAGTGTGGCAATACAGAGGTGAGGGAGGAAGCCAAGAAGAGGTAAATGAGATGAGAAAGGGAAGGTGGGAGTGGGGGGTGGAGAAGGAAGAGGCAAGAGAGGTAGATAAAAGAATAAGCTCAAATGAAACAATGATGAGAGAGAAAGGAGAAGTTGGGGGAGGAGAGGAAAGACGTTGGAAAGGCAGAAGGGTGGAGGGAGTTTGAAGGAATAAAAGGGAAGTGAGAAAGAGAAAAGCAAAAGTGGATAAGGGGAGAGGAGAGAAAATCTGGAAAGTAAGGTATGATAAGGAAAGAGAAAGGGAGGAAAACAGAGAAGAGAAGGAAAAGGAAATAAGTGAGGAAATATAAAATGGAGTTGGGAGAGATGAGGAAAAGGAAGAAGAAGAGAAGAAAAAGGATGGAGAAAGAAATGAAAGTTGGAGAGGAAAAAGAAAGGGTGGAGAAAGGGAGGAAGGGTGGACGAGAGGAGGAGGAAGGGGTGAAGAAAGGGAGAAACAGAGGATGGCGAAGCAGATTAAAGAAGTTGATAAGGACAGAGGGGTAAAAATGAGAGAAAATTGTTGAGGAGTGGAGAGACAAAAGAAGGAGGAGAGATGAAGAGCTGAGGAAAGGGGAGAGGGGAGAAAGGTAAAGGGATGATAACTACAGGTACTGAAGAAGAGACAGATGAGGTAGAGGCAGCAGAAGGTGGAGCAGTATAGACAGAGGAAGAGGGGAAATGAGACTGAATAGAGGTAGAAGGAGATAAAATAAAAGTTAGTAAGAGAGGTAAAAGTAAGAGAGGTAAAGGCAGAAAAAAGAATAAGTAGAAGAAGTAGAAGAGCCACAGGAGGACTGATCTCTCCATTTCACCCCTGAGGCACCGGATGCTTCCCCCAGCCCGTCTCTCGTCCCCCACTCATCCTCACACACCCATCCATCCATGCTCATCTCTTGCTCATCTATACCCATTCGCTCATTTCCACTTAAGAGACCTCAACATCTTTAATTCCGTTCACTCAGCTATGTTCATATATCCTCGTCATTCTCATCTTTACGTATCCATACCCATCTACGTTCTCTCACGTATCCCAACTCATCTTCAATAATCATCGCTTTGTAATTTATCCTCACCTGTACTCAGTGACTTTTTCACCTATCTTCATTCATTCATTCATTCATTCAGTTAGTCAATTAGTCAGTCTTATCACTATTCAGTTGCTACTCGTTTTCACTCATGATTCCCTATTAGACCATATCCTCCCTCATTCACTCTCACACATCTTCACTTAACCAAACTTTCATCCATTCATTTTTGTCAAGTCCCATTCATCCTTATTCATCCATTCATGTTCCCACCTCCGCTCAGTCTAATTCAGTCTTAATCATCCTCACCTATCCACTCATATTCCCCATCTTCATTCCTTCTTATTCACCCAAATTCTCATCCCCATTCACTTCCAATTAATCCCTTCAGTCCGTTATAGAGTCCTTTTGCAATTTATTCTTGCAATCAATGAGCGATGTTATTAAGCATGGGGAGAATTAAAATAGAGGTTCGAGAGGTTATATCCATCGCCTCCATTGTCAAAAGTCTCCCTGAAGCAGAATTATATCATCTGGTGGTAGCGGGAATGCAACTTAAAAAAAAAAAATATCCTACCGTCCTCGCTCACCTCCACTCATCATGACTCACCCATTCATCTGCAGTCGCCTTGCTTATCCAGTCTGCTCTAGTTTTTTTTTTTCCTTCCCTTTGTTTCGTCCTTCATCCATCCATCTCTCTCTCTCTCTCTCTCTCTCTCTCTCTCTCTCTCTCTCTCCGCTATTACGTACCTCCTGACTTTTATCTCCTCCTCACCTTCTCTTCCTTTTGCCCCCTCCCTGTTTTGATCATTTTCCTTCCTCCCTACCTTCCCTGTCTTCACCCCGCTTCCTTACTTCCCTCCTCCCCTCTCTACTTTTTATCTGCCTCTCTGCCTGCCTACATTTTGTCCTACATCTGCTTTCCCCACTTTCCACCTGCCTTTGTGTCTTCCAAGTACCATCCTGCCAACCCATTTTCCCTCATTCTCCTACCTGTGACCTGCCCTAAAGTACTTCTCACCAGGATGTCACACAATTTACAGCTCTCCTCCACTTGCTAAACGTCTTGGAATGCCCCCTCCCCCTCCTCCCTCACCCAGTACAACTCTCCGATCCCCCTCTCCTCCACCCCAAACCACTGGTCTCTCCCAATGAAAGACGAGGGAGTGAAAATTTAAGCTGGAGGATCAGGACTCAGCCACTTTGAAAATTAACTCAGTCCACTTTTACATCTACCTGTGACCTCCAGTTTATCGCTCAGAATATGTTAAAAATTTTCAATAATCACCGATCTTGAGTAATTTGGCGTCTAGTTTCTCATTTACAGGCTCTGTTTGTACATACTTTCACGAATGAATTCCTCTTTTTTTTTCACTGCATAATATTCAGTCATCTCGTCTGTTCTGTTGGTTATCTCGAAGAAAATGGTGGAAAAGCTAGAGGAGAAGGAGGACTCCAAGCGCTGACCCACCTCCTGGAGTATCCCTTCATCCAGTTTTGGGTCGAGGGCAGGGAGAAATGATGGCTCTGTGAGGGGAGGGAAATAAGTCTGGTTACTGATGTGCTGGTGTGGAAATAATACATACAATCGCGCATGGACACACACACACGCACGTACACGTACACGCACGTACATATGCACACACGTAACGTACACACACACACACACACACACACACACACACACACACACACACACACACACACACACACACACACACACACACACACACTAACGGGATCAGAACAGGTCACGTCTGGTCTAATTCAGAGCCTGTTCGCTGTTTGTGGCTCGCGCCCTGCGTCAGCACCGGTGTTTACTGCAAGGGGGTTTGTGTGGGCTTATACAGGTACTGGATAGATATATAGATGGACAGATATATGGAAGGATAGATAGTCTGAATGATTAGTTACAGAAGAATAGACTTAGATGTAGAAACCACACATGGATGGATTGACAGATTTGTTATACTGACAGTGAGAAATACAGTGTTACTATTTACCGATCTAAGACAAAGTGCTTTTCTTTCTCATGTTTTTCTTCTGATTCGTGCCTTTTTTTTTTTCTTTTTCTTTTTTCTAATACGTACACTTGCATACGTAATAGATTCACTCTGGGTTAATTTGGTGTTTATTATTCTTACTTTACTCTTTTGCATCTTCTTTCATTTTATTTTGCTCCTACAAACTTTGAGTGCAAGTAAAGTTCATGCCGTTACGGTTTCAGAATTTACTCTTATTTATTATCGCTTTCGCTTTTCTTTACTCCATACAAACTCGTCGAACACTGATAACATGGGTCTCTCTCTCTCTCTCTCTCTCTCTCTCTCTCTCTCTCACACACACACACACACACACACACACACACACACACACCGTGTGTAGGTACTCGCATTTCGATCTGTGTTGTGCAAACCGTGCGGGTCAGTTTTTGCTGGCGGCCGACTTTACCCCGCACGATTCCCAGTTTACGAGCTCCACCACACTAAGTCATCCTCTGCCGGGGTGAAAGTTTCCCTCACTCCCTCCCTCCCTCTCTGTGACTCTCTCTCAATGTCTCCTTCCGTCTCTGTGACTCTCTCTGTCTATGTCTCCCACCGTCTCTGTGACTCTCTCTCTATGTCTCCTTCCGTCTCTGTGACTCTCTCTGTCTATGTCTCCCTCCGTCTCTGTGACTCTCTCTCTATGTCTCCCTCCCTCTCTGTGACTCTCTCTGTCTATGTCTCCCTCCTTCTCTGTGACTCCTTCTCTGTGCCTCCATCCATCTCTGTGGCTACCCTTCTTCCCCTTCCATCTCTGTGATTCTTCCTCTTTATAACATTCCTTCTCTGTGACTTCTCAACTGTTTCAGCCCCCCTTCTCTCTCTCTCTCTCTCTCTCTCTCTCTCTCTCTCTCTCTCTCTCTCTCTCCTTATGAGCCAGACTGAAGACGTCCAAGCGATTTATATCTTCCTGAATGATTTGTGGACAGCGTAAGAGAGAGAGAGAGAGAGAGAGAGAATGAGAGAGCCTTCGTTATTTCTCTCGTCTCCCTCTTTTCCTTGTTTCTGTCATACATTTTAATTCCCCTTTCCACCTCCCATTCGTCCTTACTTTCAAGCCTTTCCCTCCTCTCTTACTCTTTTCTTTCCTCTTTTCATTCTTCCCGTCTGTCTTTTCTCTTTCCTCCTTGTTTGTTCTCTCTCTCTTCTCACCTCCTTCCTCCTCCCCCTCTCTTCTTCCTCTGTTCCTTGGTCTGTCTTTCAGCCCTACAGGATGGGGACTTTCTCTCCTCTTCCTCCACTTCTTTCACTCCTTCCTCTCTCTCCTTCCCTTCCTGCTTTCCAATTTTCTTTGTATCACCTTCTTTCCCCTTTCCCTCCACTTCCTTCCTTCTCCTTTCCGTCTTCCCTTTCTGTCCTTCTTCTTGTCCTTCGTTCCATCCCCATCATTCCCTTTTTCCCTTTCCCTTCCCCCTCTCTCTCTCTCTCTCTCTCTCTCTCTCTCTCTCTCTCTCTCTCTCTCTCCACTTCCTGCTTTCTCATCATCCCTCCTTCTCTCCCTTCCTCCATCCTCTATATCGCTTCCTCCCTTCCCTCCCTTTTCCCTTCCTCCTTGCTCCCTTCACCCCCCACCCCAGCGCCGCCTCTCAACAAATTACACAGGCCCTCTGAATAACTAATAATTTTCACATCAGCCTCTCGTGGGGTTCGGGCCTGTGCGTGGGGAAGGAGGCGCCATAACGCACTCTTCAGGCCCGGCCACGGATTCGTCACGTTCGTCAGAGATCCTAGTTGATTATGTTACACACTTCCAAGATTTTAT
>NC_137046.1:51743765-51828765 GCF_032717465.1 Coenobita brevimanus
ACGTTGCTTGACATCACACCACATCATGCCTGGAACTGATGCGATTTGGCCGTGTACAAAGAGACTGTTAAACTGGTCCAGCTTCGTCGATCATATTGTCCCGCGAGATCGCTGGTTTGTTTTTCCTTGGCTCCCATTCTTGGCTGAGTTTCTTGGCATATTTCTTCTCGCGGGGATGAAGACGTACGGGACAGGGTTAGAAGTCAGGGCAACTCTAAGGTGGACGGGACCCGAGGCCAAAGGTGTGAGTGGTGGGATGCTGGAATTTGAGTTACACAGACCACACAGGGCTTACGGTCAGAAAACAGGTTGTATGCCCTTAAGTTTAAAGACATGTGGAAGTTTAAGGAAAGGATAGCAACACACACACACACACACACACACACACACACACACACACACACACACACACACACACACACACACACACACACACACACACACACACGGACCAGGAAAGAGTGGGTGGTGTAAGACAGGAGGAGGAAGAGACAATTACCCCAAAAAGTGAGTGGGATGAAGAAGAGAAGAAAGAACAATGGAGAATGACACAAAGAACCGGAAACGAGAAAATAATCAGAACAATAAAAAAAGACCGCAATTCTAATCTCAGTTATTAATATATTCATAATTTCATATACTTATTTTCGGACCCGTTTTTGTAATTGTAGAACTTGAATGTGTCACCAACATTTCCCAAATAAGAATGAGGTACTGTAAGATCATTAACCCTTTCAGATCGATGACGTTCTTTTAATGTTATTTTTGTTCCTTGAAGACGATTTTTTAGCTATGGGAAAACGTCTTTTAGTGATATTGAAGGAGGCTGTATGTAACCCCTCCAGTTCGATTAGCCTCTCTAGAGTTTATTAAAATCGTCTAGGGATGGCAGTAATAGGATGCAAAACACGTCATCAGAGTGAAGTTAAATTTGCTCCTGAAAGAATGGCGTGGTGGGAGTCATGGTAAACTTGGTGTCATGTTGTAACAGTTATTAAAAAACAAAATCGTCTGGTGGTAAATAATACGTAATAATTGTCAGCTGGTGTTCAGAATACAATCATCATCCGATAGTTAGTTCGACATAAAATCGTTGAGTTTGTCACAATAATTAGTAAGGTCATTGTCGTTTTGAAGACGTTGATAGACATATTTTTTGCCCTTTCCAAACATTTTTTTTTTCTTTGTAACTATTCTGACTATGGTAAAATTTATAATACAACCCCTTAATTCCATAACAGAAATTTATAGTCAACACCAAGCTATTATCACTGCTTTCACCATCACTGCGTCAATGCCATACCTCCCATCATCACTGTCATTGCATCTTCCTCACTGCTACAGAAAATATCACTCTCACTGTTCTGCCTCCACAACAACCATTATCACATCTCTCTCACCGCCACCACCACCACCACCACCACAGCAGCTACAATTCACGGCTACGGAACTTTGTTAGAAACGGTTGTACTGGCAGTTGTGGTAATATCGTAACTCCAACGAGGTCAGGTGTTGATCATGTTAATGATAGTGGTTGTTGCCGTTTGGGTAGATGAGGTGGTAATTGCGGTTGCTGTTGCGGTAGAGTAGGTAGTAATTGTGGATGATGTAGAAATGGTGGTAGCAACGACTGTAAAATTGATAGGAATTTTGACGTGCGCACAGAAACATAGCCAATATAACACTTCAACACTCACTTGCACGCCTTACCGGTACTAATTCTCACTTGGCCAGCATGAGGAAGGGTAAATTATGGCTAGCTATCACTCTACCTCCGTTTAGAAGCCTGGTCTTGCAGCGGACGCCATACTGGTTGATCCAGATACAGATTGATTTACGAACACCACCGAGCAGCGCATATATTGCAAGTAGCCTCGCAACTCCAAGGGAAAAGAAAGTGG
Source organism: Coenobita brevimanus (assembly GCF_032717465.1). Classification (NCBI taxonomy): domain Eukaryota; kingdom Metazoa; phylum Arthropoda; class Malacostraca; order Decapoda; family Coenobitidae; genus Coenobita; species Coenobita brevimanus. The sequence continues at coordinate 51,745,667 of NC_137046.1, forward strand.
GGAAGAGGAGTGAGATTATTATTGGTGCTTCCTTTCTCCTTTGATTTGCGTCCCTAGTGAGATAAAACACATTGCTTCGGATATTGTCACTCCTGCTGAACATGGAAAATGAGTTTCGAATAATGATGATGATGATGATGATGATGATGATGACAATTATGATGACGGTAGTGGGCGGTAATGGTGGCTGTGATGACCGTAACATTGATGATGGTTGTCGTGGTGTAATGAAGGAATTATATTTGTGGTATTAATAGTGGTAGCTGCGGTTGTGGTGCGGTAGCTGTAATAGTAGCGACTGTGGTGGTAGTGGTGACATTCGTAGCTCTGATATTGTTGGTGGTGGTGGGTGTGGTTGATGGTGCTGGTATTGATAACTGTGGTGCCATTGATAATGATGGTAGTGATGGTGGTGAGTAGTAGCCTTCGTGGTGATGGTGGTGGTACTGGTGATAGCAAGGCAGCGATACTGTTGATGACGGAGATATAGAAGCAATTGTTGTGATAATGGTGGCTGTGTTGCTGGTGGTAGATGTGGTGGTGATAGTGGTGCTCAGACAGTAAGGAGTGGTAGTGATAGTAGTGCTGGTATTGGCAATTGTGATGATGGTGAGTGAGAGTGGTTGTAGTTGTGGTGGTACTGCGGTGATTGCGGTGGTGGTGGTGGAGTGAGAGTGATGGTATCTGTTTTATAGTGATGATAATGATGATACGGGTAGTGGTGGTGATGGTCGGGCTTAGGCAATGAAAGTGGTGGTAGTTGTGATAGTTGTGGTGGTGGTAGGGATGATAGTGGTAGTAGTGGTGGTGGTGGTGAGGCAGTGAGAGTGGTGTGCAGCGAGGCATGGCGTGGCTTTGTACCCGGACCACTACCCTGCACCTGTCCCAACACACAGCCCTCACCTGTCCACGCCCACACCCCCACACCTCGCCCACACCTTACCCATGTCTTACGAACACCTCCACATACCTCATCCATACCCCCATGCCCTCCCATCGACAACTCCATGCCCATAATCCACATCTCAATGCCCCTCATCCACACTGCCCATACCCTCACACCTCTCTTCCTCAGTTGTATACCTTATCGCCCGCTCTTTCCCACACCCATAACTTCTTTACCTTACCTACACATCCTAGCTCTTCAGGCCCGTCCTCTTCTACCCCTAACCCACACCCCTGACCCTCATCCAGACATTGATACTGGTTTAAATCATACGCTTTCCGTCTCCCCACCTCTTCTTCCACCTTCATGTCGTTCTTACCTACATCTCTCCCTTCATCCTCCCCTTGCTCACATCCCTAACTCTAACCCACACCTTCATTCCCTCTACTACCATTTAGTGCATCCCTCCCTCCCCCACCTCTCGCCTTCACTTTCCTGTCACCCACATCTCCCTCCCTCCCTCCCACCCCTTTCTCGTATCACCCACATCCCCCCTTCCCCTCCCCATCTCCCTCACCCACACTCCTGTCGTATTCTTCTTAATTTTCACGCCTACCCCCTCCCTTCACCTATATTTTCCTCTCTCTCACATCTCGAACCCTCATCTCCTCCCTCTCACCCACACCCTCTGCTCCTCACATCTTTACTCTCACACTCTCCCTCTCCCTTATCCTTCATTCACCTTCACTTCTCTCTCTCTCACTCACATCCCTACCCTTATCCCTTTCCGTCTCACCCGCTCCTTCCTCACCCACACCCCCTGTCCCTCACCTGTCAAGCTTCACCCCTCCCCTCTATTCCACCATCCCCTTCCCCCTTGCCCACACCTGCCTGTAATCCACATAGCTCACGTTCTGTCTTCATGCCCACTCCACACCTGCCTCACGAACCTCACTACGCCTCACCTCTTCCACTTCCATATCACCTTAATTCTTTTCATTGACACCACACCTGCCCCCTCACCCTTATCCACTCCATATTCGTATCACACCTCTACTCTCATCCATACCACACCTGTCACTCCTCACGCACTTGCCTCACATTCAGACCACACTACAGATATAGATCACCCACATTCACATCACAGTTACGCCCTTATCCTTACCATATATAGCACTGACATCCACATCATACTTACCACCCCCATCCACACCACACCCACCACCTTCATTCATTCCACACCAATCACCTTCATCCCCATCACACCTACCACCTTCATTCATTCCGCACCAACCACCCTTATCCACACCACTCCTACCGCCCTCATCCACACCACACCAGCCTCTTCTCCACATCATTTTCGTCACATCCAGATTATACCCACACCATGCTTGGCGTATTTACCCACATCTTACCAGTCCTTTCGTCCACACCACACCTCATAAATTATTCCGCATCCACCATCCACACCAGTCCTTTCGTCCACACCATACTTCACAAATTATTCCACACCCATCATCCACACCAGCCCTTTCGTCCACACCACACTTCACAAATTATTCCACATCCATCATCCTTCCACACACTCATAATGCAACATGCTTATCTTCCTTACGCTTCATCCATCATCCACACACCCGCCTCGCAGTCCTTATCTAAGTACCTCACACCTGCCTCACGCATACTTCACACACCTGTCTCGTGCACCTGCCCCACACTTCATTAAGCACTCATTAATCCTCAGTAGTGCTTAATGCCAAGATCCTATCATAGCAACTCTAAACAAGCCTGTAATACACACACACACACACACACACACACACACACACACACCATACTTTCCTTTAGCCATTAGAGGATGAGAGGTTTCCCTTGAGGTGAAATGGTTTAGTCTTTTCTTTAAATGCAGGATAAGGATAAGTAAGTGCAGAAAATGCGCTTGCCCTCAGCCTCTCAGAAATGTACTATCTTGATGAACCACTATGACTGTCACGGCCTTAACCAAAGTTCACTTCATTCAGTACCAGTTTGAAGATAAGTGTGTGTGTGTGTGTGTGTGTGTGTGTGTGTGTGTGTGTGTGTGTGTGTGTGTGTGCGTGCGCGCTCGGTGGTGAGCATGAGTGATGCAGGTGTGATGGTGTAGTGGCGTGAGAGTATTTGGGGGAAGGGGTGTATAAGGAGTAAGAGCGTGAGGGAATGGGAGCAAGTGGGATGCGAGGCTCGGGGATGTGAGAGGAAAATGGTGTTAGGATGTGATGGTGCAAGGGTGTTGAAATATGGTGGTGTAAGGGTTCTGGGGTATGGTGGTATAAGGGTGCTGAGATGTGATGGTGCAATGGTGCTGAGATGTGATGGCGTAAGGGTGCTAGAGAGGTGTTAGGGTTTTTAGAATGAGAGGTGAGGGGGCAGAAGGATATGATGGGATGCGATGATGAGCTGTAGAGGGTACGAAGTGGAAGGGGGGAGGTGTAGGTTTTGATGGTGTTATAGTGTAAGAGGGATGTGATGTTAAAGTACAGGAATGGTAGGGCGGACGCTGTGAAGGTGTAAGGGGTGTAAGAGGGGTGTGTGGATATTACGATGTGAAAATAGGGTGTTGTGTGTAAATATAAGAGGGTGGAGAGGTGTTAGGATCTGATCTTGATTGTGGAAAAGGATGTGTCGGTGTGAGAACGTTAGAAAGCTGACAGGATACGAAGAGAGGATGTGAAAAAATGCAAGCCTTTGAATGAGAGTGTGAGGAGCATAGGGATAAGATGGTAATGGGATGTGATGCGTGGGGTGGGGGTTGTTAAGATGCAGTGGTGGATGAGTGTTGAAAGTGCGTGAGGTTGTTAGAATGCGAGAATGTGCAGGGTAGGTGTGGGTGGTCGCTGGGATAAAAAGGTGTGTAACGCACACACACACACACACACACACACACACACACACACACACACACACACACACACACACACACACACACACACACACACACACACACACACACACACACACACACACACACACACACACACACACACACACACACACACACACACACACACACACACACACACACACACACACACACACACACACACACACACAGAGAGAGTGAGAGAGAGAAAAGGCGTTAGGATGTTAGACTATGTGCATGCACGAGGAACAAGAATTGATGATTAACTAGGGGCGAGGTGATTAGGCGGGGTTGTGTGGGCGTGACTGGGGTGGGGGTGGGGGTGGGGAAGAATCTGCAAGCGCGGCCGTGATCCCTAACCCAGTGTCTGATAGCATTTCCCTCATCGTAACAAAATCGTCTGGTGTTGCCTGGAATGACATACCCAAGTGCGTCCAGTCCCTTCATAGCAGCGGAGGGGTTAATTCTCCTATCTATACTGTTATTTCTCTGACCGCAGCAGGTAATTCCTACCTTCTTATCTATCTTTTTTGTTACTCTCATGAAAGTAAAAGAATGAACCAAAGACAAGAAGCCTGCAAATCGTCCCTCACAATAAAAGACAAACAAGAGAAAGCCAGTTTCACACATGAGTACTGACTCATCAGAACTTAGCCTACCCAAACACAGATATTCTCTCTCTCTCTCTCTCTCTCTCTCTCTCTCTCTCTCTCTCTCTCTCTCTCTCTCTCTCTCTCTCTCTCTCTCTCTCTCTCTCTCTCTCTCTCTCATCATTTATAAATGAATAGATATAATATCAATATTCATACATACATTCATACATATACATATTATTTACAGATAAATACATACTGTATATATATATATATATATATATATATATATATATATATATATATATATATATATATATATTTGCACACACTCTCTTCCCTGCTGTAATTCGTGTAATCCCCGTGACATCATCTTCACCCACAGGCTCTGACGTCATGGGAGTCGACCTTTGGCTCTACCTGGCTTAGTTATGCTTGTCCGCGTGTACTCCCTGCTGGCTTACGGCTAGAATTTAGCTTAATATTTTCCTTGCCGTCATTTTGTATTAGCCCAAAATATAATGCTTACGACGACGACGACGATGTCGACAACGACTAAGACGACGACGACGATGATAATGAGAGAGAGAGAGAGAGAGAGAGAGAGAGAGCACCACGTCACATCACGACAACACATTTCTCACATATTCTCAGCCACACACCTTGCATATCAGATACCAATAATTCCACATTGCTCCAACGCATTCTATCTAACATACTTTTCTATCTTCACACACATTGTTACACTTCTCACAACACTTCTCCCACATCACCTTGCACACTATCACACATACCCACACCTTCCATACACTCTCACATCTCTCACTCCCCCCCCCCTCCTCTTCGACAGCACTCCACAAACTCCCACAGTCACCCATACCTCTCATATAACACCTACACAGTCCTGCACCCCACATCTCTCATGTCACACCTGTACTACTCCACATCATCCTGCACACTCCCACATCAGACCAACACAACTCTCTTCATCACACGCCATCACACATACTCACATCACAACAAACCATCACTCAAACCACACCAACACACCTCTCTCCCAGCGCTTCACCATACATTCATATCACATCAGCACACACGCCAGTACACTATCACATCATCACAAAACATCCATTCCTACACCACATCAACGCACCCACACCCATCTTATCACACTCACACGTCACAACAGATCACCTTCCTCACCACACACCATCCTCACGATTCCCGCCACATTCCTCCCACAACCTCGCACCGCATCAAACCTCAGGATTTCCACTACACACCGGCCAATACCCACATATTGCAACACTCCCAGCGAACGTATACCACATCCCACACGTTCAGAATACATTGAACCAAAAGGTATACTTAACCTGATGTAAATCGTTCTGGCAGTGGTGAAAATATGAGACATCGTACTGAAGAGAATAACTTGGTGACGATTTTCTTATTATTATTTTTCTTATTTTATTCGTTATGAGGAACACACTGAGGTGGTTTGGCCATGTGGAGAGGATGGAGGGCGAAAGACTGACGAAGAGAGTGTATGTGAGTGAGGTGGAGGGGGGAAGAGGGAGGGGGAGGCCGAGGATGAGATGGAGGGATGGGGTGGAGAGGTATATGAGAGAGGGGGGTGTGAGTTGGGAGCAGGGCAGTGAAATGGCGGGGGACAGGGCGACTTGGAGGCGATTTGTTTGTGGCCACCCCAAACGGGATTGAGGCGTCTGGCAATAGATAGATAGATAGATAGATTCGTGTTTCCACTGGACGTTTTTTATTAATTTTAGGAAAAGCCTCTCGTAGGGAAGGGGTTAATAGAAATTGCTTCCAGACCGTATCATTACGACGAGTCAACTGAGCTGAATATTAATGTGTGGTTGTGGCAAGATTATTAAAAAATATCTTGCTGAAGTTAATGGATGTTGTCTCTAAGGACGTAAATAGCCCCTTCACTGTTAGGAACTTGTAAATTGAATTAAATCTTCTCCTACCAGAGAAAATAAAGACGAAATGCACTGGCGGTTTGAAAGTACACATAGTTCTTTTTGTAGCCGGCGACGACCTTGCAGTACTTTTACCCGTCTTGTAACATGGTCTTGTAACCCCGCCAGTCCCTCCCCTTCCCCCCACCCTCCCTCGGCAAGCACGTGTTTCCAGTCTCTCTTATTAGCCACACTCGCCCTCACCTTCTCTTGAGAATGTTGCTTAGCATTTTCTGAGCTGCAGGAGTGGAGGAGGAGGGGTCGGGGAAGGGTGGATGCCCATGGGAGGGAAGGAGGGCGTGCAGGGGAAGGAGGGAGGAGAACAAGGGGGTGACAGCGTGGGAGTGCATTAAAGAAGGGAGTATATGGTAAAGAGTGTATGGGATGGGTGAGATCGGAGTGCATCTGAGAGGTGGGGTGAGAATGCATAAGGGAATCAGAGAGTGCATGGGAGGGATTGGGTAGAGATTCGTGGGAGAGGAGGGATAGGAATGCATAGAAAGAATGGAGTGGTGGGAGTGCATGGGAGGCCGGTGAGCGGGACACAGTGGGGGATGAAAAACTGGTAGCAGGAGTTCATGGCATCTTGGTGGGGGAGATGGGCGGGATAAAGTACTAGCATGGGGCTTGGGAAGGAAACGAGATTCGCTGAAATAAGTGATACGCTATGATGATGATGAGGAGGAGGAGGAGGATACGAGATTAGGGGTGATGATGATAATTTAATTCTGTAAGATGGATGTAAGGTTGATAAATACTGGCGGTGGTGATGATGAATGGGCGATTACAGTATGAAAATAATTAGAATGATGATGATTATGATGATGATGATGATGATGATGTAAGTGAAGTAGAAGGCGGCCAAGCGCTGCACCAGGCCGGGGATTATAAAGGTTAATGGGACCGAAGTCACTTAACATTCTCGTAAGTGTTTAGTCGACTGAAGATATAACCGGACTCGCTAGCAGTGTCGCACGATATACAGTTCAGGGTGAGAGAGTTACACCCACATTCGAAGAGTTCTTGGCAGGGGTGATGCAATAGTTTTGGCTTGGCGTGGATCTCCTCAATTTTAGCAGGTTTTATAAATGTCGGTATAATTATTCCTTTTGAACGAGTCCTGGCACTGAGATAACGAAGACACACAATTAGTACAGGGTGTTTCCTTTTCTTTTCTTTTCTTTTTTTTCCAAACAGATAACGAAAGTCTCAAGTAAAAGTCTTGAAAATATGTTGGACTTAAAAGATCGCATCACTGGATTTTGAAAGTCATAGTTCATGGTTTCGTAATTTATCGTACAAAGGTGTATTGATGCTTAAGCCCCCAACTATAAATATCATGCATTGCAGGCCTTAAGAGACGAATGTGGCAAAATCAGTGCGTACATTAAAAGGAAATGTCATTAACCTTACAAGACTCATTGTCATGTAATTTTATGCAACTGATACTTAAAGGATCCTTTGCAGTGAAAAGAAATTAAGTAGGGTCCTCTGAACGGACTTTTGAATCACCCTGTTTTCTCAAGGCAAAAAAAGAAATATCCTCGTAACCTATTCGTAAACTGGATTCCTCTTCATATATTAGTAAACAGCTTAGCGACCCCGAGTTACGAAACAGGACGAAAGTAAGAGAGCCAGTCAGCCAGCCATGCGTGACCACACCGAAGAAACGGGAAATGATGATAATGAAAGTATTAACCCCTTCAGCGCGGCGATATCTATTTTGTGTCATTCTTGCCTCCGTCAGACGATCTGATTCAGCATAGAGGAGTTTTATAGTAGAGATGAAGCTAAAGCAGGCTATGGCTGACTCCTCCAGACTGAAAAGTATATTCTAAACTTAATACAATTGTGTCTGGACATAGCCAAAACAAAATATAGGCGACCTCAGTGGGCCGAAGAGATTAAGACTGGGGTATGAGGGGAGGGAGTTTTGGCTGCGGCGGAGGAAGTGGTGAAGACTGACGAAAAACCAACACTGACGAAAAACGCGAACTAGTTAAGCTGAAGCCGGGATGGCAGTGAGAGTGGGACGAGGGAGAAGATTGTGAAAGTGAGAGGTGGAGGACGAGTTATTTTCACTGTCTTTAATTAGGCAGGAAAAGGGAACATACTGACGACGGAAACCTGTAATTACTTATCTCTATCAAATCCTAAAGTTCGACAAAGATTGCAGCGCTAAAAACCCCTCCAAGCTTCTCTGTCATCCCTCCTCACCACTCCCTCTCGCCAGTCCAAGCCGTCCTCCCTCATGTAGGCTACTCCTTCACCTGCATAATTCCACCTTGTTCTTGGCTTCCCTTCTCGTGTACTCCTCTGCCTCAGCCCTCCTTCTTGATCTTAATCTACCCTTCTTCATTTGCTTTCTACTTTTATTCTTCCAACTCATTCTTGGTTTTCTTTCCTGCATGTACAACTCAAGTTTATCTTTCAGCCTTATTCTTAAATTTCCTTCCCTCTTTTGTGTCTCCATTTCATCGTTCTAACTTGTTCTCTTATTCTTCATATTCACATTTACTCTCCTTCGTATCCTGCCATATCGTTCTTAGTTAAATTAATGTTTCCAGCCTCACCTTATTACTCCGTCTTGTTCTGAGTGTAATATGTTCATTCCGCCTCATATATTCCTCCGCTGTTATTCTTCTGTCTTCCTCTTGGTCTCTCCTTCCTCATGAATTGCATTTTAATCTTTTCAGCCTTGTTTTTTTTTTCTTTTCCTCCTCTCCTCGTCCTCCTCCTGCCATGCTTTACTCATACACACTCTCTTTGTTAACCCTTGCCGACTTAATTACCCCGTTACGGCACCCACTTAGCATAACTCATTTGCATCTCAATTCAACTGCAGTGACTCACTGCACGGAAGGGTTGAGTACAGAGCGAGGTTAATTTCCGTCTTTGATACATTTCATTGCCATCATTAGGTGGGAAAAAGGGTGATGATGATGATAATAATGATGATGGTTATAATGACATATTTTGGCAAGTGTTTAATCCCTTTAAAACGGTATTACTGTACATTTTTCTCTCTCCACAATACGAATTTTTACCTACTTCAACCCCTTCAACAGGAAGTCATCATTGTTTTCTTGCTGCTCCCAGATGTTTTCATTCATATTAGGAGAAACCTTACTAAGGAAAGTGTTAGCGAAAGTCAGCAGTTCGAAAAGTCTCTCCTAAGCTGAATCTAATAATCTTAAAATAGCCAAACGTTATCGTATCGACAGGATTAAGTCCAAGGTGATTGAATTTTGACCAAACTCCAACATGGCCAAATTAAAACTCACTTTATTTTCTCTCTTTGCAGGTGACGACCAAGAAAAAAAAAAATACGGACTACGGACAGACATCATCATTTCTCCCGAGGTCGCCTTGGCCACCACTGCAGTGCCATCCAGCGCCGGGCACAGGAAAGTATTGCAACCACGGGCCAGTGAGAGTGCAGTTATGAAATCGGTGAGCCAGTGAGAGTGCAGTTATGGCATGAGAGAACCGGTGAAAAATATAGTTAGGAAGTCAGGGAATCAACGAGGATGTGGTATGATATAAATGAGAGTTAGTCAGTATGCAGTCATGTCATCGGAGGGCAAGTGAGAGTGTTGTTATGATGCCTGAGCCAATGAGTATGTAGTTATTATTTCAGAGCCAGTGAAAATATAGATATGAATTCGGAGAACAAATGAGACTGAAGTTATTAATACGGAGAGCCACTGAATTATGTAGTTATGAATTTAGAAAACCACTGAGCATACAGTTAGGAAATGTATGAAAAGAAAACCAACAAGGATATAGTTAGGAATGTAGAACCAACATAAATGTAGCTATGAATCAAGGTACCAATGAGAATGTTATATGAATTTTAGAGAGTCAGTGAGAGTGTATGTATAGAATTAAAGAGCCACAGGGAGAGCCAATGAAAATGTGCGAGTGGTTAGTAACAGTGTGAGAGAACGAATGAAGATGTAATTAATGAACCCAGGTAAAGTTAATGAGAATGTAGTTTTAAAAATCAGGTAGCCAGTGGGAGAGCAGGTATAATTTGATAACCATTGAGTATCACACAGCACTTATTAATGATGTGAGAGAATCAATAAAAATATAAAATCAGTCATTTATGAAGCAGCCATGATTTGGGAGAACCAGTCACATGAGAGTGGAATAATTGTTTACTTTGTTTTTGGTTGCGTCAAACGTATCATAAAGTAGCTGCAAAAAGAGAAAGATTGAGAAAAAAAAAGATGGGGAGGAACTGGGATGAATAAGGAAGGACGTAATATTGTTAGGAGGGTCAAAACAACAAGAATTAGTGTGAATTAGTGTGAATGACGACACTGAAGCATGAAAACTGGTGAATGAAACAGAAGACGGAAAAACAAATGAAAAAGATACAAAGGGAAAATTAGGAAAGTGTGATAGTTATCCCATTAAGTTAAAGCCCTTTGTCATATTGTAGTAAATTTTCGACTCTGTACTGTTAGCTGCTCTCAGTGACTTTCATCACCTGTAACCTTAGTCAAAATTGCAGGATGAATGACAAGGCAGGAAGGACTTAATTTGATATTACCTTGTACGAAGTTTATTGGTGTAGAGAAATTGTGGAGTGGCAAGATGGCGGAAGAAGAGGTGACGCCAAATGACAGACATCTTGCTCAGACCTAGTTTGAACTGTTATTGGTGTATATTCATCAGTTATGCAATTAGCGTAATGGAGAAACCTTGGAACCTTGTAATGAAATGTAATGATGTAATAGGTAATGGCAGAGTAATTAGAGATTTTATGAAGTATTAAGAGTTAAAGTACGTAGATGGGAGACCAAAGATATATTTACGAAAATTTAATTCGCCCATAAAAGTTAAAATTGAGGTTTGAGTTTTTGCTGCATGAGTTTTTTGTTTTTGTTAGTTTCTGGAGAGAGAGAGAGAGAGAGAGAGAGAGAGAGAGAGAGAGAGAGAGACAGATGTGAGGGCAGAGGTTAATGTAAGGTAAGTGGAAGTAGACAGAATTGTCTGAGGAAGCTTAGTACTGTAAAGTTAGTGTATGAGAAGAGCGAGAAGTATTAGACCAGACGGTGGCATAAGGTAAGTGTTAAAAGAGTAAAGGTTAGTGCTAGAGCGGAGGTTAGTGTTAGATCAGAGGTTAGTGCTAGTGGAAAATTTAGTGCTGCAGCATTGGTTAGTGTTGGAGCAGAGATTAGTGTTTGAAAGAGTTTAGTGTTGGAGCAGCGGTTATTGTTAGAGTAGAAGTTAAAGTTGGTGCAGAGGCTAGTGTATAAGATATTTAGTGTGAGGTTTTTGTAAGAGCAGAGGTTAGTGTGTGTAAGGTAGATAGTGCCGCAGCAGAGATTAGTGTGTATGGTAGGTAATGTGTGGGCAGAGGTTAGTGTTAGCTCAGAGGTTAGCGTATTTGACAAGTGGTTTTAGGGCTGAAATGAATGTTAGAGAAGAGGTTGTTGTGCAGGGTAAGTAGTGTTAGAGCAGAGGTTAGTGTGTAGGATTAGTAGTTTAAGAACAGATGTTAGTCTGTAAGGTAATTATAGTTAGAACAGAGGTTGGTGTTAAAAGAGCTTAACGTTAGTGTTAGAACAGAGGTTGGTGTTAAAAGAGCTTAGCGTTACTTAGAGGTTATGTAAGGTAGGTAATGTTTGACTGGAAGGTGGTTTGTAAGGTAGGTATTGTTAGAGTAGAGCATACTGTTAGTTCAGAGGTTAGTGTGCAAGGTAGGTTAGTGTTAGATCAGAGCCAGTGTTAAAGATGAGATTAGTTTGTAAAGTAAGTAGTATCAGAGCAGAGCTTAGTGTGGCAAGCAGGTAGTGTTAGAGCAGAGTTTGTGTGTAAGGTACAGTTATTAATGTTAGAGCAGAGGTTAGTGTGCAAGGTAAATTTTGTTGGAATAAAGATTAGTGTTAAATCAGATGTTAGTGTGTAAGGCATGACAAGGCCTTGACCAGGGCCGGCATGTCCCCGCCACTAACTACAAGGTAAGTACTGCACCTCTGCTTCCTGGTCCACTAATACCTCTAACCTCACTCACTAACCTCACTAACCGCACACTTCCCTCTCTACACGTGGCCAGTACACACACCATCTCTACCTCACTGCCACTATCCTCGCTATTACCTGGGGCTAGAGTAAGTGACCCCTTCACCCTGAGGGCTTTTAGTTTTATTCATGTTAACTACAATGATTTTGTGTGTGTGTGTGTTTTGGGTAGATTTTTCATAGTGAAGGGGGTAAAAAAATTTATATCGAATCATTGCTGCTCTAAAAGTCTTCTAAAATTAATATAACTGTCTTGAGAGTGCGTGGATAAAATGTATAATATATTATCATAACGAAGGTATTAACAGGTAGAATACTCAAATTTAATATTCAAAATGTGTACAAGAGAATAAAAGATAGACTGCATGAAATGTGGTATATCAGTTGTGCCAGAAACATTAACTAAAATTAATGTAGTTTGTCCAAGGCACTACACTAAGTCCATCGCTAAATTTACATAGGGAAGACAAAATTAGTGAAAAATTCAAAGACCAACAGAAGAAGTTATAATATCCAGAACACTTTTCCCTGAGTATTTAAAAACAAGAACAGTTCAGTTAAAAATAAGTCAGCAACTCAATCAGAGACTGCTACCCTCCTATCTATCATTTCAGTACCACTATCCTTCATACCACTCCCTATACCACTCTGCCTGCTTTACCACTCTCTCAACTGCACTACTCTGAACCACTCTTCAACTGCTTTGCTTCTCTTGCATTCCCACATATGCACCTTACCAGTTTCCCCGCCCCACTCTTTCACCTTACCGTTTTCCACGTCGGTAGTGTTCTATGACTCTTATTACGTATATCTTTTGTTTCACTCCTATTACTGTCACCGCACCAATTACCACCACCACCGCCACCACCACACCACCACAGCAATCACTCCTACCACAACCACACTAAAATATACAACTACTGGGAACCACACGACACACCATGTCACACCATAGCGACAACATGTCTCATAGCGATTATCACTTCATTGCAATACACTACCGCCACCACACACAAAACATCACCCTATAACTATATTATAACACGCTACCGCACCATACCACATTGCCTCATCACACGCTACATGTTACAATTATCACAACACACCAGATCACCACGCCAGAAAAAAACAGCACCCCACCACCTTGCCACACCACATTACACCACCCCACCATGTAACACCACATAACACCACACCACAATGCAACACCACACAAAACCGCACCATTATGCCACACCACACAAAACCACACCACACTATGAAACACCTCACCACATCATACAACACCACATGATACCACATTACAATACACCTCACCTCACTACGCCAGACAACACCTCTCCACACCCCACAACACTACACCACACCACACCACACCACAAGCATGCCACTAACTCCAGCACTGGTGTCTGATAAAACCCAACCTCTCTTGCTCACTCAATAATAATAATAATAATAATAATAATAGTAATAATAATGCCTGACCACCTCATATGCAATTTAGATTACCTTTGTTGATTATTTTATACCTAATATGATCAGCCTTAATAAAAAATATATGACCTCGTAATGATATGCTTGTGTATTAATAAAAACAAAAAAATAATTATTGTGAATGTTGTGATGGGCAGAGGAGGTAGGGTTCAGGTAAGTATTGTGCCGCATAGGCCTCAGACACCATTATTATTGCACCATACTAACAACACCATACTAATACCCCAGTCTAACAACATTATACTAACACAGAATACTAACATCACCATACTAATAGCACCGTTACTAACACCACCAATACTAACACCACCACTACTAACACCACCACTACTAACACCACCACTACTAACCACCAATACTAACACCACCAGTACAAATACCACCAATATTAACACCACAACACAAACACCGCCACAGCAGCGCATATTTGTTACTAAGAAAGGGGACGATTATCACATATTCCCTAATGACGACAGAAGCCTAAACAGTTTCTTGCAGTCCATTCAGGAGCCTCGAATTTTTAACTACTTTATTCTTCCTGCCTTAAGATAATTTTACCCAGCCTAAATGTGTCCTGTAGTCGCGTGAAGGTTAAAACTGCTGTTATTTTGTCTCCATGCTCATCAGGACGTGAACCTGATGGACTGCAGGCTGTAGATGGCCCTCTGCAGTTCACCATTCTCCTTTCTGGGGATAGGTAGGGACTGAGGGACGTTTGTATTACCTGGACAACTAAGACTCCCAGTTATATCGATGCCAGCACGAGAAGGCGTCCCTCTCCACCACCAGTAAGACAATAATTACCGGAAACAATCATAGTCCTGAAAAAGAAAATGAGAAAAAAAAAATATGAAATAAGAGCAACCACAGAGAGCATTCTTCCAAGACAGCACCATCTGCCCCCCCCCCCCCTCTTTTTCATGTTTTCCACGGCCTTGACCTTGAATACCTTGAATCTTAGACCAAGTTAAATCACTGGTTCCCCAGATGGTCCTCAGTCATTATCCAAAATTTAATGCAGTTCTGTCCAATGGATTTCTCATAATGTTGACAACATAGAAAGAAAGACAGACACAAACAAACAAACCGAGCCCAAAACATGACTTCCGTGTAGGAGGTAACAGTCAGAAAATAATGACTCATGTGAAAGCCCCTGCCAGCCGATGACCGTGAAGCGTTTTCTCGTTGGCATAGCTGACTTCGTGGCTCTTCTTCCTTATTTTTTTTTTTTTTTTTTTTTTTTTTGACACTGCATTTTATTATTTTTGTGTTCTTTACATATTTTCGCGATCGAGGTGTAACATTCAGAATAAATCGCCGAGGAAGAGGTGTTACAAAGTCACCTGACCTACTAGAAGATTCCTTCTTAGTAACATTTACCCAAGACTCACACCTGCACTACCATTAACACTTCATTACCTCACGAAACTAAACATTTATTAACACACCTAAATGATATATATAAATTACTAAAGACCACTAATACTTTCCTACTAACAACCCTACTAACGCACTTTACTAACACCCTACTAACAGCACCGCAACGCACCAACGCACAGTCTACTAACACCGCTAACCACCCCGCACTCAAACTAACGCACTAACAAGGACTCTGGCAAGGTAAGTAACAGGTGAGTATTATCGTTGTTTGTCTGTCTGTTTGTGAGGTTTTTTAAGCTGACAATTATTATCATTTGAACATCCTTACATCCAATTAGACCTGAGAGTTTCCCTTATATATTAAAAACTGGCTGGTGCTAACTACAAATAAATAACTTAATAGGGAAATGTTGCATAATGCTGCTAGATACATAATACAATATTCATTTTGGAGGTGCTTATATTAATGTTCATAATTCCTCATATATTTTCATTTCTAATTAATGCTCAGCCCACCAGTACTTCCAAGAATACGAATAGATGATTGTAATAACACCCCACATTATTCGGATTTTTTTTTTTTTTTGTGTCCGACTCTGGGCAAAGGGGAATTATAGTGACATTAATGTAATATTCTTAATGTAATCAGTATTTTGGATTTAGATTTATTCCAAGTGTTGCGGTGTATCCGGCTTTGGCGACTAGCGCTGTGTGTTGTATATATGTATTGCTGGGTTAGGAAAACGAGTCAGTCACTTTGGCTACAAATTTGTCAGCTTAGTCCCTTGTGTGTGTATGAGAGAGACAGACAGACAGAGAAAGTTATATGCATGTGTTAATATGTATGTTAGACTACTGTGTATACTCGTACGGCTGATTATAGCCTTTTTTTAGGGGTGTGAACGGCTCTATTCCCTCAGATTATGTTTTTTTTTTTCCCCCCTTACCGTTTTACCCTTATCTGCATACTGCTTTTATTCTTGCTGTCGTGTGAAGCTTAGTCCATTTACTATGATGATATATTTTCTGTTTTATTATCGCTTCTCTCAGACGATTTTATTCAGCTTACAAGTGTCTCATCCCATTGGAAGGGTTAGATAGGCTGTTGTTGCTATTAACCTCTCCAATGAGCGGTCTTTATCAGGCTGAAAGAAACATTCTGGAGGAAGCAATAATACACGACTATAAGTTGCCATGTTATTGAAGTGTTAAGAGATATAATGGGATCCTCCGAAACAGCATGCTTAATTGACAAAGGTGTGTGTGTAAATAATGGTTAGAGGAATGCGCAATGAATATGTACTGAATGAAGAAGAGCCCAACACTATGATATATATAACAGTTATTAATAGGAATGCCGATATTTTATGTACTCATAACACAATTTATGTATGTGATCCAAACCTCACATCCAAGGGTACTGCTCCTCTTCGCTCGCTCTGCTTTCCGATCTGCTTTGAATACTACTGACTGCATCCGCTGACACTAACTACAGCCTAACTGGGGTAGCGCAAGGAAAACATCGTCCCTTAAGATACAATAACGTTTCTAAATATGAACCCAAACTGAACTCGACGCCTTCTTCCAAAAATGGGTGTTGTGTTGTACTACTGACTGAATTCGCTGGCACTGACTTTGTTACAAAAAAAAAAAAAGAATTACTGCGATTAGTTCTTCTCTTATTCTACCCTTTCTATCACCAGGTTTAAGGGAAACTTCTGAAAGGGAAGATCGTAATGACTGTTTTAACTCCACCACAACGAAGGTGCCATTCTTAAGTTGAATTAAATTGCCTTGTGGTAGCGAGGAGGAAAGAGTAAATTCTTCTTCGAAGTGAGGAGTTAAAAATTTGTAATTACTAACTGAAAATGATCCCCACAAACTCTTTCAAAAGTGCTGTGACAGTTAACAGATAACAGACAGTTTTCGCCAGTGTAATTACCGTTAGCTCCAGTGATTTGTTATGATTAGGTTACCTCAAGCATTGCCGGAACAACAATAATTTACGGTTCATTCTTTTAAGCCACAACAATTAAGCTTACACTGACGCAGCAGGTGATTCAGTGGTGGAAGTTAACCTGTCTGTTAACTGTCCCTTCACTACGATGACGTCATACAGTGGTTTATGATTGCCAGTTCTAGACTGTTCTGTTAAAGCTGGGAATGACCTTTGTATTAGAGGGGTTAATGAAGGCTCTATCTAACCCCTCCAGTTAGGGAAGTCTCTCCCAAGCTAAATATAATCGTGAGGAGGTAGCAAAAATAAAATAAAGACGTCATCGGAGTGAAGGTGGTACTTGATCTCTATCGCGCACTAATCACGGTCCACTAACCACGGTCCACTAACCACGGTCCACTAATCACGGTCCACTAACCACGGTCCACTAACCACGGTCCACTAACCACGGTCCACTAACCACGGTCCACTAACAAAGGTCCACTAACAAAGGTCCACTAACAAAAAAGGCCAAGCTTTGAATGCAGTTTGCACGAAGAACATGTCCCAGATTCACAAACAAACTTACAGTCTATGGCCTCTTGTAAATAATATTTGTTTTTGCAGGATAGATAAGGAAAGGCAAGTGTGTAGGTCCTTCCCACGTTACTTGTTCTTCCTGAAAAAAAATAAACATAACGTGACCTCTCGGCAGTATTTTTTTTTTTTTTTTTAGGCTCGACAAAACAAGAGGAGACAGTAAGTTTCCCATGGCACAGTTCTTCCTGACAAAACAAATCTTGGTTACCCGTGGCATTTGATTGTAAGTTTGTTTGTGAAAGAGGGCCCACGTTACTAACCCCGGCGTGCTCTAGCCAAGCATATTGGTTGGATATAATAAGATCGCCGTCAAAATTTCGTGTGCACATTGATCGTCAGTTTAGGTGTACACTGCTACTGTATATTCGGAGGTGTAATTTGTTAGAAGCTTCTATGTAGTGTGTTTTATCGCGCGCGTATCAGTCCTCAGCCTGAAACTTATGAGTTACCACAAACTCTGAGTGTGGCTAACTGTGTGATCGCGAAACACAAGAGTTCAAGTTTATTATGGATTATGTTGAGGATTTTATTTACCTCAGACTAATCGCCTCAGCACCAACGGTAAAAACTATGTCGAATAGATTCTTGGTCAAGAATTAAAAACTTGTTACTTTCTTCCACCTAACGCCAAGCGGTTATATTTAGCCCAGAGAAACTTGCCACAACGAAAAGGGTAATGGCAGTATGTTTGTGAAGTCTGCTTTATTTGTGGTTGGCTGAGGGTTTCTTCTATACATGCCAAGTAGATTTATATTTGCATAGTTACACAACATTATTTCCATATACATTATGTTGTCACTTATCAGTTCAGTCTTATTTTTTTACTCAGAGAATTTGCATGATTTAAAGCATTGTTCTCTACTATCCCTGCTTCTGTTGCGGGGATTTATTTGACATCACCCCTATTTATACTTTGCTATTAGTTTAATCTTAATTATTCTCAGAAATACGGCCGTATCTAATGATGTATAATTTACCTTTACTTCGAACGTGCTAAGGTGACTGATAGTTTATCCTCTTCGCTATCATCTGTCTCTTTACTTACACCCTACATTTTCCTTTCCCTCCCCCTTTTCTCACCCTATCATTTCTCCTTTCTTTCCGCTGTCCATCTCCCTTCTCTCTCCTTTTCCCATCCCTTCCTAACCCAGCCACACATACCCTATTCTTCTTTACCTACCCAACCCCTTCCTCCTGCACGCCACAGGAAAAGGTAATGGATGACCTTTTATTGACTCCCCTTCAGCATTACGTCTGTGTGTTGCATCTGACGTTGGATCTCTAGGCAGGCGCTGAGATCGGCTGTCTGGCAGGAAGATGTATTACGCTGACTCGCGTTTAGGGTGTGGGATATATTGATTCTGGGCTGTGAGGAATCATTTACAGTTTTCCGTTTTTTATGCTGTGGAGAAGTCGAGATATTCTTATCGCTTATATTACGAGATGTGAAAAAAGTGTGTTTATTTTTATTGTCAGGATGATGAATAGAAGTAGAGTTTTTGCTTTTTTTTTGGGGGGGGGAAGGAGGGAAAATGAAGTTTTTTTCTTTATCAGGCGGTGTGGAGAGGTAGGAGTTTTTCTTTTTTTTTACTTTGGGGTGTGGAGTATTTTTTTTTTTTTTTTTTTTAGGTTTCACGCGATGAGCAACAGCCGAGTTCTCGTTTATTAGTGTTATAAGTTGTGGAGGAGAAGTATTTGTTACCTCGGCCGACGAAAGTTGGAGATTATGCATTCACCCCTGTTTGTCCGTTTGATGGATTTCAATGAAATTTTGTGGATATATGGGTTCTGGGCTAAGGGAGAGTTGGTTATATTTTGGTGATTACCTGAGTAGTCTGGTATAGGCATTGGCGGAGGTATGCGCTGCAGTGCTGTCTAGTTATATGATGTGGAAAGATGATTTTTTCTTTTTTAAATTGTGTGTGTGTGTGTGTGTGTGTGTGTGTGTGTGTGTGTGTGTGTGTGTGTGTGTGTGTGTGTGTTGTGACTGGTAACTTTACTTTCGCTTTGATTTTTTTTTTTTTTCATTTTCAATAAGCAACCATAGCATATTTTTCTTGAGATGTAACTGTTTCTCGTCTGTATGTACACACATGTACGCAAGTGTAATGTGTGTTTCTCCTGTATATATATAATAAGTAGTACAAATGTTTTTTATTTATTTTTTTTTAATTTACGGTGTTAGTTTCCAAGGACTAGAAAAAGTTATGAAGATGCTTTTCTGTAATCTAGTGGATCTGCTGGAAATGTTTTCGCATGAAATACTGAAGACTATTGATATATGCCACTTGGATTTTTTTTTTTTTTTTTATGGTTTATGCCGTTGAGAATCTGGAACATATGAGAAGACGGTCTCCTGTGAGCTCTCCGTGTCGGCAGAATTTTAGCCACGTCTTTCCAGCACCAGAGCATACGACAAACACCAGACTGGGGCGTGCAGGGAAAAAGAATGAAAGGGGAAAAAAGTAAGCCGATTTTTCCAAATGGCATATTCGAAACTAATCTTGTTTACATTTTCTTAAATAGATGCACTTAGGTCCGGAGAATAAAAATGGATTATGGAAAATACAAATACGAATAAAGACTTTAGTAAACGCGTAGCGCAGTTTTTCATCCTCACCTCTCATAACTTGACTCGAATGTGAAGAGATAAACGAGAAGAGACAAACATCAAGTGCGTGGATGATGAGGGCGCCCACCCAACAAAGTAAGTGAATAAATATATTAATAAATAAATATTTATTCATTAACTTAAATGGAAGTGCAATACTTTCCCCTTTCCCACTCCCACAATAATAATAATAAAAAAAAAAAAATACTGAATGGACTTCAAATACGCCTTGCTCACTCCCACTTCCCTCAGGCCTCGATATACCGCTTGTGCTGGGGCAGGGGGGGAAGAGGGGGTTGAGAGGGAAGGCAGAGAGGAGAGACAGGGGGTCAAAGAAGCAGGGAGGTAAGAGGGGGAGGGAGATTTTATATAGAAGAAGGAAGAGAGGAAGGAGGAGGGGGATGAGAGGGAAGAGATGAAACAGCGAAAGAAGAGGTGTGAAGGAAAGAGGGGTGAAGGGTAGGGAAGGGGAGATAAGATGGGGAGGTATGAGGGAGGGAAAGGGTGAGGAGAGCATGCGAGTGGGGGGATGGGAGGACCGTGAGCTGGCCAGTATTATAAATCTTCGTAAAACCAGTTGGCTGAAGCCCGCGTAGGCCAAGCGACCCTGGGGTATGATGGAACTATAAATAGGCGAGGGAATTAATGGGGTGATGCCTACCACCTCGGGCACTGATGGTAGTGGTAGTGGTGGTGGTGATGTAACGTCATCATTGCTGACGTCGGTCCTTTTGCTATTATGGATTCATTTATTCTTATCTAGGCTCCTGTCAAACGATTTTATTCAGTGGAGCAAATTTTTATGAGTGAAAGGCTGACATCTTGTACCGTGCGTAGCTGATTATAATCTAGTGTTGGTGGAAGGAATAGGAAAATAAGATTCCTAAATGAATACCTGCATTGTAGGGCGTTATTTCCTGCCATCATCCTCATCCAGTTTCTCACGTTCACATGAATTGCGGAGATCCATAGCTGGGCTCTTCGATCCCATGGAGGACACGAGTCATACGAGAGCGGAAGTCTTGGATACAGCCTCCCTCTTCAGCTGTGTCATAGGAAATGAGAGGCTGCTTGCAACGCAATCATCACACCCCTACGCCACTAAAACAAGGAGAGGAGGGAAGCCGGTCAACTTTCCACTTCTGCTCAGTAACGACCTTCATCCACCACACACCACTCTTGCTAGTATACTGCTGCCACCTTCAGTGTTAATGTGATCGTGCTTTGTATTCGGGAACAAGGACCTAAAGTTTAGCAGAGTTACCCTAGTATTTGGGAAGAAAACGACCCTCTTCTTAAATCATGTATCGCGAAGGGGAAGGTAAACCCCCAATTTTTAACAATAATTTCTGAAACCCTTGGCGAAGACAGGACGTGCCTGACATTTCTACATCGTTGCTGACTGCGCTCTGTAATATTTGATGCAGGCTAATCAGAACTAACGGGATATGCGTTCCATAGCCACCCATCAATAATAATGGGCTGGTCTTCCCCGCCGCGATTTCAGCTTTGAGTGTAGGGGCGGCAAGTCCTTCACTCACCCACTCCGATGATGTATTCTCTGCATATCCAAATAACTTGATTCAGCTTTGGAGACTTCCGGAATGGGGGATTTAGATATTGCCTTCATTAGTCCTTCGCCTCAAAAGATCCGTCCCGCACTGAATAAAATTGTATGTTGATAGCATGAACCAAATATGACAGGCACCATCGGAGTGAAGAGGTTCAAATTCAGCTTAGCTCCCCGACTACTTGCGAAGAAAGCAAGCTGCAGCACTCCGTCATTTCTTGCGAGGAGAGAGAGAGAGAGAAAGAGAGTGAGAGAGAGAGATGAAATCAGAGTAACGGGATCCGTGGCTGTCAGTGCGTGAGGTAATTATAGAGAGCTGCGTGGGCCCGCTCCTGTACCCGGTAATTGATCCTTGTATCGGAAAATTGCAAGGGTGAAGAAAATTTGCGTAATAAGAGTGCCATAAAAAGGTTGAGAGTGGTATAAAAATTGTGGAGCACGGTAATATGATGAAATGTAATGGCGCTGCTGTTGCTGTGTATAAGGAAGGAGGAGGATGGTATGGGATGATATGAAAATGGTATTATTATGCTACAAAGATGGTATATTATGATATGAATGACACGTGAGTGGCATACCTGTAGCCTGGTATGAAATTGATATACTGTAGTAAGATAATGCATGAAATAAGAATGCAGTAATATGCTATAAAAATTGTATGGTTGAGAAAATATACTAGAATGAGAAGGGTACAAGCTATAGGCAAAATATCCAGTGGCATGAGTTTGGAATAATGTGCTGCAATACTGTATAGTTAAGAGTAGTGCAAGAATGATATTATGCAGTATACAGATGTAGTATGAGTAAAGTAAATATAGTTTGTAAGGGTGTTCGGAACAGGTGCAGATTTGGAAATAGAGCTAGGCTGATGATGATGTACGCAGGGTCGAGTTGAGAAATAAGGCTGTATTTGAGGTGTGGTTTTATATACACACACACACACACACACACACACACACACACACACATTTATATATATATATATATATATATATATATATATATATATATATATATATGAACACCTGCACACACACACACATGCACGCTTAATATCTTATAAAGACATATATGAGGAATAACGGTTCACATACACCTATTCCAGCATACGCACACGGACATGCAGCTACCTCCATAATCTCTCTCTCTCTCTCTCTCTCTCTCTCTCTCTCTCTCTCTCTCTCTCTCTCTCCAGACTTGATTACCTCATGAACATTTTATTTTCCATTATGGGACATTGGACTAGCAGCTGGTCACGCACGCAACACACATTGATTCACCTCCCTACACACACACACACACACGAGGGCAAGATGGGGCCAATGAATGAATAGGTGGACTCGGATAAGGCCCTGTTGAATATCCGGGATGATGCTTGACCTTCCGTCTGAGGCCTCTTGCTCCTTTACCCATTACCACAGTTACCACCATTACCGTCATCACCGCTAGGAATCTCATCACCACTGCTTTTTGACCCACTGCCATTATTATGACATTTACCACTATCACCAGTACTTTCGCTTCTTCCACCAGTACCATTACTTTCACTACTACCATTCCTTTCACTGCCACTGTCATTGCCACTACCACTATTAGCAGTATCATCATTACGACCACTGCTACATCTGTTACTGTTAACGGGATTCCTTCTACTACTAATGCCGTCTACTACCACTGTACTCCCACCATCACCACTGCTGCTGCCTGTACTACTACTACAACCGTCACTATTACTACCACCTTCCTGATTTGAGAACCATTATCACTATCACACCACTATCACCACGATCTCCACTAACACATTCCTCACTGTTACCATGCCATCATAACTAACTACTGCTGACTGTTTCAACTGCTTTCCTATTCCTTTATCATTCCTACTGTTACCACCATCAGTAGCACCACAACCACCACCACCACCACAGCTCCTCCACCGGTGCTACCATAATCACCATAACCAAAATAACACTGCCAGCCATATCTTTCGACCCACATGAACACCAAGGGTATATTTAGATCCCACCATTACAGCATAATAAACACTACACCAACAACCACATAAACAAACCACACCACCCCTTATCATGCTATTATACCCAAACCACCATCCGTAATAAGAACAGCATCACCCACATTAAAACATCACATTATTATATCCCCACCACAGTACCCACACCACAGGGCTCACACCTTCATACCAACATCACAGTATCACAGTAGAATGCTAACACCATCGGCAGTAATAAAAATTCCTACGGACTACCTTGACCTACCCTTGTGTAGGCTTGATCTGTGATGAATTTCGTTCTTGTGATCATCATCATCGTCATCATCACCATCATCACAAACCAATTTCCCATGGCCACACGGGTTGGGAGATGCAGAGATAGGCTCTTTTATCTTTTGGAGGGTCCTGAACCAGAAGAAAGTAAGCTTCAGGTACATCCCCCCCCCCCTCCAATTTATTGTGTCATAGGAGGTGCGAGGCTACACGCATTTTCTGTTCCTGAACTGACTGGGGGATTGGTCGGGGACTACAGTTTGCCCAAAAGGTACTGACGTAAGAGACCCTGGCTGAATGTGAGGCTTCAGATGTGGATACAGTCGTGTGATGGGCCAGAGATACAGTAGTGTGAGGGCTCAGAGGTAGGGTAGTGTAAGGGTCCAGAGAGAGGATAATGTAAGGATTCAGAGGTAGTCTTGTGTAAAGATCCAGAGGTAGGGTAATGAAAAGGCCCATATAGGGTACTGTAAAGGTCCAGAGGCAAATATTGCAAGGGTCCAGAGGTACGGAAGTGTAAGGGGTCTAGAGGTAAGGTAGTGTCAGGTCCCAGAGATAGGGTGGTGTAAGGGTCCAGAGGTAGTGTAGTGTAAGGGTTCAGAGATAGGTTCTTGTAATGGTCCAGGGGTAGGGTAGTGTAAGGGCCCGTGGAGCACACATCCAGTAGCGTGGCAGGGTCGGGCCACCTTTGTTTTGACTGGGTCTCACCCCGGCATGGCCGCCATTGTTTAGGGGGTTTATGACAGACATCGCTTCCCCCGCTCCACTGACCCCGCACAAAGTTCCTTTCAGGCGGCATTTGCTCGCATTTTCTCTTGGGCGGGTATTGGCGGCGTGGTTTGTGTGTGTGTGTGTGTGTGTGTGTGTGTGTGTGTGTGTGTGTGTGTGTGTGTGTGTGTGTGTGTGTGTGTGTGTGTGTGTGTGTGTGTGTGTGTGTGTGTGTGTGTGTGTGTGTGTGTGTGTGTGTGTGTGTGTGTGTGTGTGTGTGTGTGTGCGTGCGTGCGTGCGTGCGTGCGTGCGTGCGTGCGTGCGTGTGTGTGTGTGTGTGTGTGTGTGTGTGTGTGTGTGTGGAGGGACAGGGCGGGCGTGGGGGGCCTCAACATGACGCTTCTGCCACCCATCCCGCCCTACCCCACCGCTCCTGTATGCTACCCCACAACCTATACTTAGTGATATGTACTCTGGTTAAATATTTATCCACAGAGTTAATCACAGCTACTGCATTGTGCACCTACCATTTGTATCCAGTTGTGTGTGTGTGTGCGTGGCCGTGCCGTCTGTGGTGGCGGGGCAGTGTGGCCTGTGTGCACCCGAGCATAACAACCAGATCAGCCTGACGCTGCCGGGCATGCGCCACCATGCCCACCACTGCCCCTCAATGGCGGGTCGTGAGGGACTGAGGGCAGGAAAGCTGTCCAATGACTCCTTCATTTAATTCTTTGGCATCGATCAAAAACTCTTCAGATTATTGACGCTTCATGGCTGTCAGTGCCTCGAGTACCACACAAAAGTACTTTTTCAGTAATATCTATTTTATTTCGTTCGTTGCTGCTGCCCTCGCCCTCAGTAAAACCTGAATTCCACTTTTATCAGCCTCCATTGTTTTGACAAGTTTTGGCGGGAATACCAGAGGGTCGGGGGGTTACCAGGGGTTGTCAGAGGGCAGCCGGCCGTCACATACCCTACCCACTCGTGCAACAACGCTATGCTCTCTCCACTCTACTTTGACCTAAAATTGCCATCTGTGTCTTGGATATTTAGATGTAACAAGAGAGAAACACTAGGATATGATGCTAATCACAAAGAACTGATGTGGAGTGGATGTATTGTAGGGCCCTAGTATTGTCGTTTTCTGCCACAGAGGTATTGAAATCGCTGTAAGACGTCAGTCACAACCTGATAAAAATTGCCTGTTGGTAGCAAGAACACACCTTGGAACTCTACGGGTTAATGGAGATATGTCTAACACTTTTACCGCGAGAGTCCTATATCATCTTATTGAAGAAGTTCATCTCTGCCATCAGTGTTATTGTGCTTGTAGAAACAGTGACAGTTGGAGTTCCATTCTGGATGAACTCTGGGATTAGAGATCTGGTAAAGGATGGATAGACAGACACTGGTACTGGCCCATTCAGATGGAGACCTGGGTGCTTTAGCCAGACGTTGAGGAAACAGGGAAAGAGAGGAAGTGGGAAGGATTTTAGTGTTACTGGAGGCAGTTGGTGAAGGTTGTTGATGCAGAAGTTAATATGGTACGTCGGGGGCGGGAGTTATAGTTTCTTGGAGGCACAGACGGGACTTGATGAAGACTACGATAACGACTTTATTAACTTATGCAACAACCAGACGATTTTATGCTAAGGAAAAACCCCATCATTGTGATGACGTTAGGAAGTCTTTATTAACCTTTTTATTGAGAGTGGTTTCCTTTATTCTTAACATTATCGCCCGACAACAGAAGAAACAAAATAAAAAGGGCATCGTCGGACTGAAGTGATTTTTATTGTTGCCTCAGGCACACCTGGACGTGAACCGACGAACTAAAGGATGAAACTGCCCTTCTTTTGCAGTCCACATAATCCTTTTGGGGGTAAGCAGGAACGGGGAGTTAATGGACATTTGGTAACCGGCAGCGCTACCCGGTAAAATCGGTGCCACACCTTGAAGGTCTCCCTCTCCATCACCGACCGAAGTGGTTAAAGGCAGATGTTGAGTGTTGTGGTGGCAGTGGTGTGTGCAGGGGTCACCACTGCACCACAGTCTGACAAATAACGTGACTCCCACTCCCCCACCCAAATGAGGCGGCTTGGGGGAAATTGGCCATCCTGTGCGGGGGTAATGCGGTGGTTGGGGCGGCAATCTGGCCCCATCAGCCCTCCACAAACCACCGCCAAACAACAGCAAATCTTAACCATTCCCATCCGACCCGCCCAATTTCACGTGAGTTACTGTAGGCCCCTAGGATATGCAGGGATCGTTACCTGCAAAAAATTTCTTACATTTTCGTATAATATGTGCTTGTGTATGAATGTACATATGAATGCACGATATAAACAGTACACAAGTATGCACAATAGCCTATGCATTGTAGTGACTGGCTAGAAGGAAGATGTTGAAAAAGTTGTGTATAAGGTAGAAAACAAAAGTGGAAATAAAAAACACGAAAAAGTATAGTAAGGTATACAAAAATATCTCGTAATCTTAGCCATTGCCATCCACGCGTGCCAGTCTGCCGTGAGTTTGTGTTGACCCTTAGGATATGCCTGGAGCTTTGCCTGCATATAGTTTTCTCACAGCTTTCCAAAGTAAAAGTATATGCATGTATGTACAGTATGTATCGCTGAGACCAATTTTCGCATCGACAGACAATACTGTTCACTTTAGGAGACTTTTCCTACACTCTCAGTGTTAAAATCACTTTCCAGTAACATTTTTAGGGCAAGAGAAATCTAGATTTCATTCTTCTCTCCGTCCTTACGTGTTAACCACAACGCTGTAGTATTAGAAGATTCATGAATTATTAGAAAAATGATGAAAAACATACCTATAAATTACCTTTAGTGGAAGTAAAAAGTAAAGAAAATGAGAAGTGAAATCGTAACCATTCCGATCCACCTGAGCAGAGTGACTGGAGTTGCTATAAGCCCGTAGGATAAGCCACTGTCATTGCATCAGTGGCTTAGAACTAGATCTGAATAGTCTTAATCTTCTTAAGCCCTTCACTAAGTAGGATTACCTCTGAGCCATAAAGAATGAATAAATAAATTGATTATAATAACAATAATCACAGTAATAATAATAATAATAATAATAATAATAATAATAATAAGAAGAAGAAGAAGAAGAAGAAGAATGATAATAATAATAATAATGATAACCATCATCATCATCATCCGGACCTCCTTTCCCACCCAAGGGCAGGGTGAGGAATGGCAATGTCCAGACAGCACAAACTTGCCCAATCCAAATAGGCCACACTTCCATTCATCATTCAAGCCCCCGGAATCCTGGCTCTACCGGATACGCAAAAAAAAATTCACCACGTTCTGCAGCTTCACACAGTGTATCCGACTGAGTCAATCCGGACGCTGCCATGCTCACAAGGGGTGTCAAAATCCCTGATCACGCACTTCTCCTCACAAAATTCATCCAGCCAGCTCGATCTCTTGTCAGTTCCCTAGCCTCACCGACTTCCAAACCTCTCTTCCCCACACACTCAAAATAATAATAATAATAATAATAATAATAATGAAATAATAATATAAATAATGATGATGATGACGATAATAATAATAATAATAATAATAATAATATATATAATAATAATAATAATAATGATAATGATAATAATAAAAGTTAAAAATGACATTATGGTACTGAAAGGATTATTGAATTGATGAAATATAACAACATAATCTGTGTGAGTGGTATGGGAATATTAAGAAAGCTCTGATGAAAGTTGCCGGTACGCATAAAAGAGAAAACAGCACCGTAAAGTTAAAATCGAAGTGAAAGTAATAAAAAGGTAAGAGGAAAGACTACTCGTATGCATGAAAGAACTAGAAAAAAAAATCAAACGCTAAAACAGGGCTAAACGTGTGAAATGTTGTTAAAGAGAAATGTTTAAAAAGTGAAAGTCAGAAGAGGGAAAGTAAAAGAAGTGAATACTCTCAACTCTTTCCTTCCAGCATGACAATTTGACATGAATTGTTATAAGCCCTCAGGATATTATGCCACCCGAGTTTGCATGTATATATTTTCTGACTTCTTCGTGGAAAAGAAGAGTGTGTATATAAATGCAGTTGAAATAAAATAGACACAGATTTTGGATACATATGCCGTGGTGTTTACAGTACATGCATACCAGAATATTTTCTTTTTACATCTTTGTAGAGTTGGCGTGTGCACATATCTGTCTATCTCTCTTTCTGTCTATCTGTTTATATAATTGTGTGTGTGTGTGTGTGTGTGTGTGTGTGTGTGTGTGTGTGTGTGTGTGTGTGTGTGTTTCTATGTGTGTATGTATATATGTAAATGGGTGGTGTATGTAAGTATGTGCGTAGGCTACGTATGCATAAATGTATATATGTATAAATAGCAGCAGGTGGCTTACACGGCTTCTTTATGGAGTAGCAATTTTGCTATACAGTAGAGAATTTTAATTTGTCTAAAGTACTGGGTATCATCATCATCATCATCATCATCATCATCATCATCATCATCATCACCATCATCATCATCATCAGTGCATCTTTTCACACCGAGGGATGGAGTGTTGAGGGATCCTGATACAAGGGAAGAAAAAATAGGCAGGTGGGAGACCTATCAACAACAAACCCAGTAAAATGTATCAGACAGTTCTTCACTCATCAATGAAGCCCCTGGAACCCTGGCTCCCCCCCATCAGCATAACTAGACACCGCAGACAAATATATACAGAAAATAATATTACATGAAAAGTAAGGAGAAAAACGCAGGGAGTAGAAAGCAAGTATATCAAAAATAAAGTGTCCCGAGCAAAGGTACCGAGCTGTGGAAAAAAAAAAAAAAAAAAGGATAACAGTGGAATTAAAGAAATTTTTAAAAATAAGCTATTTTATAAGGAAAAGTCGAAAATAAAACAGCAAAGTGTACGCAGAATTAAATAGTAAAAAAAAAAGGCAAAATTAAAGTTCAAAATGGAAAAATAGGTATGACATAAGAATGACTACGTCTTTAGGAATGAACCGCCACTGCTGCAGCCAGACAAGAATTTTTCGCTTGAATTTTCTTTTTTTGCAACTTATTTTTTGCAACTTTTTACTTTTCGTTAGTGTTATTTTCTGGTCCGCCCCCACGAACTCGGCCCTTCATCGAATGCTGTAGTAGCAGATGTTATTGTGTGTGTGTGTGTGTGTGTGTGTGTGTGTGTGTGTGTGTGTGTGTGTGTGTGAGAGAGAGAGAGAGAGAGAGAGAGAGAGAGAGAGAGAGGGGCGGGGGGAGGTGAATCGTCCCGTCCCACCTCAACCCACACACACACACTTTCCATTGTTTTTATCACGGACATTCTGGATTAGTTTCTCCGTGTCAGTGTGAGTCCCCGCGCAGGTAAGGTCCTCTTTTGTGCCCACCAAAACCCACCATCACCAACCCACAAAGAGGTATCCTGTGGGGCTGAGGAAGAGAAGGAGATAAGGGAGGAAGGGAAAAGGGGAGAAACGAAGAGGGAAAGGAAGAGAGGAAGGAGGAGAGAAGGGGAGAAAGGAAGAGAAGGAAAGAGTGAAATGTGGAGGACAAGAAGGGGCAAAAAAAGCGGGAGAGGGAGGTGAACGGGGTGAAAGAGAGGAGAAGAGGAGAAGAGAGAGGAGATGGCTGGAGGGGACGTGGTAGTAGGGTTCAGGAAAGGAGAAGGGATGGGGATGAGAGGAGAGAAGGCATTAATGTGTTTAACCTGCAGCACACACCGACTGTCAATAGTGGACGTGAGGGAGGCCGTGTGTGTAGAGAAGCCTGGGTTGTGGCACTAAGGGGTTAGGGAACTCAGTTTTGTGTGGCGGGTAAATGGCTTCCTGGCTTCTGGTGGTGACTCCAGAAAAAGGGTAGCAGTGAAATGAATGGACTTTTTTTTTTTTTCTTTAATCACAGTAATTATTGTCATCAGTCACCACTCCTCAGCAACAATATCGCTGTGATGCGATTCTAGTCAACTGAGGGAATTCCTGGAAGGCCAAAGCTGAGGGCTGAAATCTGTTTCTATAACCCTTTTACTGTAAAGACTTAGGGAAGAATATTATTTTCGCTGTTGCCAAATAATCCTATTTAAACATGATATATCCTGTTAAGCCAGAGAGTTACGCACAAGATCGCAGTGTTTTGGAAGCATCCTATTGGTTATCAGTTTCTTTTTCTGAAGACTGGGGAGAGAATACAAAGTATTTATTTTTTTTTTATTTTTATTTTTTTTCGTAAGAATCGACAAAGGAGCGGGGGGAAGGGGGCTGGTAATCCCCATTCCGTAAAGTGTACCCTGAACTTTTCTCCTGGGTATCATATCCTGTAGATACAAAACATTCTTCTCCGGCTTGTCAACACAGGAAACGGGATGAGATGATTAAGATTCTTTAGCGATATCATCTAGAGATTAACCGCTTTACTGCAATGACATTTTTATTATACTTTATTCATAATTTCTCCACTCGATTGTATTTACCTTTTGCAGTAAAGGGATAAGAATGCATTTCCATTGAACCTCTTCACTATCAAAAGTCTCCCCCAAAGCTAAGTAAAGTGATCAGGTGGTTGCAAGAATAAAGAAATAAAAAAGCACGTGCTGGGGCTGAAGGTGTTCATAACATTCTTATCCCTAACGATGAGGAAATTCACATCCAAGGAGTTACAATCCGTTTTGGGACATATTTGCTTCTCTGTAGCTCTGGTGGCTCTGTGGTGGCTGGACGGATACCTCTAGTATTTTATTTCAGCTGCGCCAGTCATGTTCACTTCACTTAGAGTGAATTAGTGGAGCCTGAGTGTTAATACTGGTACCCTTAACCCTCTTGTGACCGGATCAGCTCGAACATTCTATTCTAGCTAACATCAGAGGATTTTACTCAGACAAGAGTGAGTCATAGGAGCCTGAGTGTTAAGGAACTTGTGATGTACTTAGCCTGATTTAGTACGGTTAACCTTCTCAACAAAGTTACTTCTTTTTCCAGTCCAGTATATTCTTACGACTACCAGAGGATTTGCTTCAATTTAGGTCAGTAGTGAAGGGGATATTAGTACTGCCTTAACCTGGCCAGTTTGAAAATCCTCTCCAGTGGTAAAAGATAAAGTGGTAGTGTCAAGAAAATAAACCCAGTCAGACGTAACGGTACCGAGGGTGATCAAAGATACTTTCACTGAAATGCCACTTACTGTTGTTGTCAATAAAACTTTCATTTTGCCTGGAGTTACAAGCTGATAATACAACAGTATGTGCGAATTTTGCTAGTAAAGGTTTGTTTAGCAACAGTAAATTAAATGTGACGTCCTAGGAATGAATGGGTCAATCCTTGAGCTGCGCTGAATTTCTCTGGGTTAAATAAAATCATCCGTTGTAAGATAAACAGAAGATTGTTAATTACTGTCCAAAACATTAATCTACATACAGTATACACGCGCGAGTGTGTGTGTGTGTGTGTGTGTGTGTGGTGTGTGTGTGTGTGTGTGTGTGTGTGTGTGTGTGTGTGTGTGTGTGTGTGTGTGTGTGTGTGTGTGTGTGTGTGTGTGTAGTGCCCTAAGTTTCTTATAAGAATAGCAGAATCGTCTGACGTCAGCGAAAGAAAATGCAAATTAGGTAATTCGCAGCTACTGAGTTAACCACTTCGCTCAAATCCCCCTCCCCTCCTTTTTACAATTTTACACTAAGCTCAAAAGCAGACTTTTCGAACTGGATGAGTTAAATACAACCTCCAATAACCCTTTCAGTAAGAGAAAGCTTTCGTAAGTTGAGTACATCCATCAGGAGAAAGTTAAAATAAAACAAAAAATGCGTCTTCGGTCAGAGAGGGTCAGGCACGCACGAGGTAGCAGTGCGTGAGGCAGGTTCCCACAGTAAGACAGATCCAGGTGCCTCAGGGATTGGAACAGGTGCCCCCCAGGTGAGTGCTGGAAGAAATATGGCGATGGACAGGGTATAAAAATGATAATGAAGGAGAAGGCAAATGTGAATCGGAAAACAGCAGGAAGAATAAATAGTAGGAGGAGGAGGGTAGAGACACGAGGAAAAGATGAAGAAAAGAAAGCCATCGAAGAGACAGGTGGGAGAGAGAAAGGAGGCAAGAGAGGAAGAAGAGAGGAAGACCAGAAAACCGAAAACGTAGGAGAAGAGTATGAGAAGAAGTAATGAGGTGGAAAATGAGACAAAGAGGATAAGGAATAAAAAGAAAGATGGAATAGAGGACGAGGTGGAGGAAATATTGAAAAAAAGCAGATCGAAGGAGGAGAGAGAAAGAGAGATGCTGGAAGGAAATCAGAAAATTCAGAAGATGAAGAGTAGTTAAAACTGGGGAAGAAGAAGATGGACATACCAAAAGGCGATTATTAAATGGTGGAGTGAATGGGTGTATATATGGTGTTTTTCTCAGGACATTCTCTTGGTGCCTTCCTTTCCCTCTTTCTGGATCCTGCCTACCGTAGTGTATGGAGAGTGGAATCTGAGTGATCTTAATAACGATGATTATGTGATTTTATACAGTATCCAGTTTGTTATCGTTTGACTTAATGTGGGTTAGTGAGTGAAGATAGAGAAAGGGTCGATTGAGAATGAGGTTGATGATCAGGTAGTCTTATATTTATTTTAAATTAT
The DNA here is from genome assembly GCF_032717465.1 of Coenobita brevimanus. Classification (NCBI taxonomy): domain Eukaryota; kingdom Metazoa; phylum Arthropoda; class Malacostraca; order Decapoda; family Coenobitidae; genus Coenobita; species Coenobita brevimanus. The sequence goes on from NC_137046.1 coordinate 51,779,263, forward strand.
CACTGAACTTCATGGAGAATATTACTACCATGAAGAAACTGAAAGGGTAGATTAGAGTGAGAGACAAGGATAGTTAATGAAAGTTGTGATGGAATGAAGGGAAAAAGAGGACAGAGGAAGGGAGAAGGGAAAAAAACAGGGATAGAAAGGAGAGTAAAGGAGTGGGAGAAAAGGAAAATAGGAGGAAGGGAGAGAAGAAAAGAAGGATGGAGAGAAAAATGAAGGGAAAGGGAGAGGGAGAGGAAAGAGAAACAGGAAAGGGAAGCAGGTAGAAGGTGAGGAAGGAAGGGAAGGTGAGAGAGGGAAGAAGGAACGGGAAGGAGAAGAAGAAAAGGAAATTGAAAGAAAGTGGCAGAGAAGAAATGAAAATAAGACAGGAAGAGGGAAGAAAGGGAATAACGAAAAGAAAATAAGTATTGGTAGAGGAAAAAATGCGAGAAGGAAAAGTGGGAGAGATAGGTGGAAGAAAGGAAGGAGGGGATGGAGGAAGAAAATTTAAGGAAGGAAAGGAGGTAAAGAGATAAGTAGAGGAAAATGGAGTGAAGGATGGGAAGGATATAGAGAGAGAGGTGGAAGAAAGGAAAGAGAAGGAAGGGAGGGGGCGAGGGGGAGGGAGAGGGGAAGAGGGAGGCCCAGGGGCTATGCGTCAGATGGTTGATGTTCCTCAGACCGCTACCTCTTCCCCTCCCCCTCTCCCTCTCCTTCCTTTCCCCCCCCCTTCCTCTCCTCTTCCCCCTTCCCCTTTCTCTCCTTTCCCTTCCCTTCCTCTTCTTTCCCCCTTCCTTCCCTCCCTTTCTTTCCCCATTCCCATCTCCCCATCTTTTTCTTTCTTCTCCTCTCTTTCCCTTCCTTGCATTTATTGTCTTGTCCTTCCCCTCCCCCTCCTTTCCTCCCCTCCCTCTTCTTCCTCTCTCCCCCTGTTTCCTCTCTTTTCCCCTTCCCTCCCCTTCTCTTTCTTTTCTATTTCCTCTCCCCTTCCCCTTCCTTTCCTCCTTCTACTAGCCTTTCCTTCCCTCTCTCTCCTTCCATTTACCTTCCTCCTTCCATTTCTCCTCCTCCCTCTCTTCCTCCCCATTCCTCTCCCTTTTGCCTTCCCCTTACCCTCTCACCCATTCCTATCCCTCCACCTTCTCATCTGCCTGCTTTCCTATCCTTTTCTTTGATAGATAGCATAGTTACGTTAGTTATAAAATATCTTGTAACAAACAGCTTCGAAAGGACCAATAGCTCTGTTTCTGTTTGCTTCCTTTGTACTCCTTTGAACATCTTTGAACTCCTTACCCTTCCTTTATCATTCTCCTCCTTAAGCTTGCTCCCTCTCTCGCCCCTTTCCTCACTACCCATTCTCCCTCCCCTTTCTTCCCCTTCCCTCTTTTCCTCTTACCTTTTAATTTTTCTCTCCTTTCCCCTCCCCCTCATCCTTTCTTCACTCCCCGCCCTTCCCTCCCCTTCCAGCTTTATCCTCTCCACCCCTTTCCTTACATTTCACTTTCTTCCTTCCCTTTCCTTCCTCTCCCCTCTCTTTTCTCTTCCTTTCCCTTTCACTACTCCTAATCCCAGAGTTCTCACAATCTTACAGCCTCCAGAAATCCAAGTCTCTCTATTGCCAATCTTTCCCGTCACTTCATGCCCCCCTCCCTCATGTCCCCCTCCACCTCCTCCTCTGCCTCCTTCACCTCATTCTACAGGAGTCTAATTGCCATACCGTCTCCTTTAATGTGTCAATTTTAGCCTCGTGTTGAGCTACTTTCTCCCATCCCTCTCTCTCCTCTCCCTTTTCCTCCATCTCCTCCCTTTCTCTCTCCTTCCATCCTCACCTCTTCACTCTCTCATCTTCACTTCTCTTCCTATCTCCTTTCCTTTCATTCCCTCTCTCTCTTCCTTTCCTCCCATCCGCACATTTCTTTCCCTTCCAACTCTCTTTATCATTCCTCTCGTCTTTTGTATCTCCTCTTTCTTTTCTCATTTTTTTTTTCACTTTCTTCTTATTTCTCTCCCTAATTTAACTTTCTTTCCAAACGTCTTCTTTCCCTTTCCTCCACATCCTTCCTACCTTCTTATCCCTCTTTTTCATAACCTCACATTTCCCTCTTCACCTCCTCTTACCTCTTACAAATCTCCATTTCCTCGCCTTTCCATTCCTCCCTCTTCTTTTCCAATTTCCTTTTCCTCCATCTTATTCCTTTCTTTCTCAACCCCTCCATTCCCTCTCTCTCTCTCTCTCTCTCTCTCTCTCTCTCTCTCTCTCTCTCTCTCTCTCTCTCTCTCTCTCTCTCTCTCTCTCTCTCTCTCTCTCTCTCTCTCTCTCTCTCTCTCTCTCTCTCTCTCTCTCTCTCCTTTCCCTTGCCCCCCACCCCTTCACCATCCCTGTCCACCCTTAGCTTTCCTTTCCCTTTCTACACCACGCTCTCTCTCTCTCTCTCTCTCTCTCTCTCTCTCTCTCTCTCTCTCTCTCTCTCTCTCTCTCTCTCTGTTGTGTCGTTAGTGGGCATATTATGTTAACAGTGGCCTTGTGGTTGGAACTCTCGACACCAGAGGGCAGTGAAATGTTAATATACGAGAGAGAGAGAGAGCATGTATGGCTGTGTGTGTGTGTGTGTGTGTGTGTGTGTGTGTGTGTGTGTGTGTGTGTGTGTGTGTGTGTGTGTGTGTGTGTGTGTGTGTGAGAGAGAGAGAGAGAGAGCGTCAGCAGTATCGCGACAGGGAAGGTAATTATCCCAAGCGTCGTTAAGACTCTTTCAGACCACCGTGGTTGTCTCACTCCCTCTGGCCTGGTCTGGATGGTGGCCTGGTCTGGGACGTGATGCGGTTGGGTGTGGTTTGTGGTGTGGGTTATGGTTTATGGTCTCGTGGTGGTCTGAAGTTTGGTCTGGTAGATGTGTGTGACTGTGTGGTTTGTGCTGGGGTTTGGTAATAATGTGTGATCTTGCGTTGTGGTTTGGTGGATGTGTGGTTTGGTCGTGGTGTGTGGTTGGGTATGGTTCGTGGCGTGGTCTGGGATTCGGTGTGGTAGTGGTCTGTGGATGGTTGTGATTTGTGGTGTGGCTTTGTAGTGAGGTGTAGTTTGTTATAGTCTGTGGCTGGGTGTGGTTGTGGTGTTTGGTGCAGGCTGTGGTGTGTGGTGTGGCCTGGTGTAGGGTTTGGTCTCGTGGTCGTGTGGGGTGTTGTATGAGGTGGTATGGTGGTTCTGGTTCTTTATGTGGTCAGGTGGTAGTCCAGGATATGGTCTGGTGGTGGTCTGGTGTGTCCTTAAGGTTTGGCGATGGGGTGGGCGGTGATCTGGTGTCATCCTGAGGTGTATGCTGGCTGTGGGAGGGGTGCCTTGTGAGGGGTGTGATGTGAGGGAGTCCATAGCATCGTGTGTGGTGTTAGAGAAGTAATGTGAGAGGGTGTGGTGTGAAGGGTGTGTGGTGTGAGGGATGTGGCATGATGTGAGGGGTATGATGTGGTCTGAGGTGTGTGTGGTGAAAAGATTGTGTTGTGTGTGTGTAGTGTGAGGGGTGTGGTGTAATGGGCGTGTGCTGTATGGTGTGAAGGGTTTGTGGTGTGTGGTGTGAGGGGTGGCGTGGTGTGGTGTGAGAGGTGTGGTGTGGTGTGGTGTGGTGTAGTGTGATGGGTAAGGGGTTATTACCAGACTTTTCTTCAGCTGAGAGAAAGCTTAGAAGTCACGATGCAAAAACATTACTTACTGGAGCTCACTACCATGGACTGTCGTGAATATATTGTACACATTAATACCAGACGATTTTGTTCAGCTGAGAAAACTTCTGGTGGTGAAATGGTTAATTATACCCTTGATAAACCATTTTTATGCTATGAACGGTATATTATCCAGGCAAGTACTTGTCGATTTAGTTCAGTAATAATAACAATAATAATAATAATAATAATCGAAACAGTCAATAAATAAGCCATCTAATCAAACCGGGTCTTCCATGAGAGAGACTGGCGCCCTACAACACACACCTTCCCCTCCCGACCCCTCCTCCTCTTCACCCCTTCCCCGACACCCCCGACCTGCAATACGCCAGGACAGGTCACGCCAACGCTGTGTAGGAAATCAACAATTGCCCTGGCATGTCGGCCGCAGGAAGTCGCTCTTCTAGGAAATATTTTGCTGCTTATTTCTTCCTGCTCGTTGTTGTATACCTCCTTCGTCTATTTTTTCTTCTTTGAGCATTGCTTCTCCTCCTCCTCCTCCTCCTCCTCTTACTCCTCCTCCTCCTCCTCCTCCTCCTCCTCCTTTTTTCCGAAGTATTCCAGAACCACTCCTTCCATTGCTCCATCCCTTACATATTGTTCCAGGTCTCTTCCAAATGTGTTCTTTTCTAGGCACAATATTCCAAACTCTCCTTTGTATCAGTCGGCTGTTTCTTCCTGCGCAGTGTTTTAGATCATTCCCTTTTATTTATCCACCTACAGTACAGAGCCTTTTAATTATCAGGTTCAAACACAATGCCAGGTTATCGTGCCGTTGGCTAATTCCCCCCTCCCCCCACCCACCCCCAGATACCAGCGATAAAATTGTAGATGGTATCGATTAGGGACGTGAGGCAGCGTGGTGGTGGTGGTGGTGATGGTGGTGGTGGTGTGGGAAGGTCAGTCCACCAGTTCACCCAGTACACTCCTGTCTGTAGTCTCGTAAGTTATGGAGACTGTGTGGAACGTCATCCTTACCAGTTTATTTCATCTGGTACGTTAAGATTATTTAGCTTGGCACTCTAATGCGATGGTGAAACGGTGCACTTGCAACAAAAATCAATATTAACCCCTTCAAGCCGATGACATATTTTCTGGCTTATTCTTGTTACGTCCAAACGATTATTTTTTCTTCCAGTTTGGGAGAGACTTTCAAACTTGCAGGGATATCTTCATCACAAACGATCTCGCCTAAACTTAAATCGCCTGGTCATACAAAAAGAAAAGTCGTTACTAGAATGCATTGGCTAAGGTATAGTATGCAAAACAGATCAAGAAGCTAGAAAGCCACCCAGGTTGAAAACACGGTACAGCTCGTCGTCTTCTTGAGTGCGTTTGTGGAAGTTGTCAAGAAATCGTGGAATAAAATGGTGAATATTGCGGGGAAAGGTAAGAGGTGGTGGTTGTGGTGGGTGTTGAGTGGTGATAGTGGTGATAGTTTAGCTGATGGTGTCATAGTATATAGATGATGATGCCACTCCTTGGTGTTGGTGATGGATCGTAAGAGGTGATTATTATTATCAACAATAATAATACTAATTAAAGTAATAATAATAATAATTATTATTATTATTATTATTGTTGTTGTTGTTATTCTAAGTATATAACAGGTGAGAGGCTGTGGTGGAAGAAAGGGAACGGTAATATCTTCGCTGATGATGTGGTGTGTAGCATAATAAGTTATATTGATGGACAGGGAATAGTAATACGTTTTAATAATTCTCAGTAGTGTAACAGAGGGGAAGATGTGGTGTAATCAATCCTTTCCTACGAGCACACGTTGTGATACAAATATGGCCGTCATCTAGTTGTCCATCCATTGATTTGTGTGGGTCATTGTGTTTATACGTTATAAATGGTTGGACATTATGTCGATGGAGGGAGACTGATGGAAACATTGACAGTTATTTTATGAAGATAAGCTTAAATACGTAACTGTTTTGTGGACACAACCTACATTATAATCATCAGCGTATTATAAACGGTACATGACCGCAGATTATAAGGATAGATAGACATTTACGATGTTTTTTGTAAATGTTGGGATGTAGTGAAGGCAAGTTTGAGTAGTTACCTCGATATTAATTGTAATGTTAACCCCTCGATAATCAGAGCAGCTTCCCAGAGTTGAATAAAATCATCTAGCTGTTTCAAGAATACAACTTTAAGTATATGCTTAGCCCTGTGGTGTTAAATCGTGGTGATGATGACTGCCGAGTGTGGTGCAAGATGTGGTGACGTAGCGAGCTGTGGATGGTGAGGTGTGATGACGGTAAGAGGTACAGCTTGGTGGTGTGAGCAAGGTAATTAATGAATGCTGGTATTAGTGTCAGGTGTGATGAATAAAGCAGGTATTGATCGGTGTGGTGATGACTGTAGATGACAACGATGAATTAAATGAGATTCAATATGTGGGTGGTTTGATGCAGTGGGGTGTTGAGTGTGACGGTGCGAGGGTATAATGATGGTGTGAGAGGTAGGGGTGGTGAGGTGTTGAGATGGGAGCTGTGAGAGATAAGAGGTGTAGAGACTGGAGGTGTGGGTGGTGAGGTGTGGAGTGGGAGTTGTGGGAGGTAAGAGGTGTAGAGACTGGAGGTGTGGAGTGGGAGCTGTGGGAGGTAAGAGGTGTAGAGACTGGAGGTGTGGGTGGTGAGGTGTGGAGTGGGAGTTGTGGGAGGTAAGAGGTGTAGAGACTGGAGGTGTGGGTGGTGAGGTGTGGAGATGGGAGTTGTGGGAGGTAAGAGGTGTAGAGACTGGAGGTGTGGATGGTGAGGTGTGGAGTGGGAGTTGTGGGAGGTAAGAGGTGTAGAGACTGGGGGTGTGGGTGGTGAAGTGTGGAAATGGGAGCTGTGGGAGGTATGAGGTGTAGAGACTAGAGGTGTGGGTGGTGAGGTGTGGAGTGGTGATGCGGCAGCTGATGGTTGCGCTTCAAGGAGTTTGGGACTCGAAACAAAGCAGGTGGTTGAGAGGTCTGTACCCTGTTGGTTGGTTGGTTGCCCCCCCCCCCTTCTCTTTCTCTCTCTCTCTCTCTCTCTCTCTCTCTCTCTCTCTCTCTCTCTCTCTCTCTCTCTCTCTCTCTCTAACTATCTCATATTTACTGTATGTAATTAAGATGTAAGTCTTCCCATTAATGTCAAGACCGGACCACCCAGTTTAGCCCTGAGATATGTGTGGTCTGTATATCAATGTAACTCTGTGTAATTCCATACCTTTCCTTAGTCCTTCCATACTCTCTCATTGTTGTACCCTCTTTCCCTCCTTCCCTCTATACTCTTTCCTCCCTGTATACCCTTTCCTCCCTCTTTTCCTCTACGTTCTACTTCTCTTTCTCTCCCTCCCTTTATATCGCCTTCCTTCCGTTGTCCTTTACATTTCCTTCCCCACATCCCTCCTATGCCTCTTCTTCCTTCCCTCTCTCCCTTCCTCTAAACCTTCCCTTCCCTCCCTCCCTCCTTCCCTCCTAGTTCCACCGTTCCTTCCTAATTTCCCTTCCCTCCTACCCTCCATTCTTCCCCTCCTCCATATCCTCATATTTCCTCCTTCCCTCCCTTCTACCTTCCTTCCCTACCCATCTGTCGCCCCTGCTAACAGAGCAGAGTGGAGATGATGATGGGGCAGGTTAAGGCCAACGGTATACCCAGCCAGCATTATCTTTACGCCCTCTTTATGGATGTATAGGGAGCAGTACATCATGGTCAGGGAAAATATATACCCGGCTGGCGTAATATTTAGCTTCTTATATATTTACACGACGCAGTATATCATGGTTGGGAGAAATATATAATCAGTTAGCGGTGCATCTAGTCTGTTCTATGTATACGAGCAATATATCAGTGTTAAGGGATATATATACCCAGCCAGCGTTATATTTAGTCCATCGTTACAGTTGTATAGGGCGCAGTATATCATGGTTACGGGAAATTGTGTTGTCATCGTCCTCACAGCTGTTACTCCTGTTACTTTCAATGTCCTCGTCATACCTATTGTCCGTCGCTGTTGCTATCGTCGTCGTCATCACCATTATCATTGTCAATATCGCCATTATTATCGCCCGCCTTTAGAAGAAGGAGTGATAATGTTTTCGCGTGCTCTGTTTGTGTGTGTGTGTGTGTGTGTGTGTGTGTGTGTGTGTGTGTGTGTGTGTGTGTGTGTGTGTGTGTGTGTGTGTGTGTGTGTGTGTGTGTGTGTGTGTGTGTGTGTTCCCATTGTATCTCATGAACATCTTGAAAAATCAACATAAAATCTTCCAGAGTATTGTGATATGGCCAAAATCTTAGGCGACTGCGATAATGGGCACTCGTGGTCAAGGTCAAGATCACCAAAATGGCTGTCAAAGGTCAACTACTTTTTATTGCCCGCCTTTAGTACCATTATATCTCATGAACGGCTTGAGCTATCAACATGAAACCCTCAGGGTATCAAGATATGACCTAAATCTTGGACTTGGCCAACAGCATATTCTGGCGGTCGATTAGCATTCGGCTCCCAAATGCTTTTCTTTCATTATTATTGTAATCGTTTTGGATATATTCATCATCCCACTACCACCGTCTCACGTATATCGTATTCTCATTCAGTATTTGAACAGCACAATATTTTCCAGTTGAGAGGACGATCATTATTTACGAGTTCTTGAGCCAAAAATGTATTTTTAGAAGTGCCCCAATTGTTTGCAAATTCCTTATGTATGATTTATCACCTCTTTGCTGGATATCATTAGTAGTAATTGTAGTAGTACGGCAGCAGTAGTAATAGTAGTAGTAGTAGTGGTAGTAGTTGTTGTTGTAGGAGTAATATAGGTACGTACATAGGGAGAGCAACTGGTAGACTCACCTATCCTTTCCTTTCTTTCTGTTTCCTCCTCTCCATTTACTTCCCTCGATCTCATTAATTTCCTCCCCGTTCTTCCTTCATTCGCCCTTTCAGCTCCCTCTATATCTCCTCTCTTCCTCTTTTCTTCATTCTCTCTCTTTTTTTCTAGTCTCTATTTCTCTCTCATTTTTCCCATTTTCTCGCATTCTCACTATCTTTTTCTTCCCTTCCATCTTTTTCCCATTCTCTTTTTCTCGCTCCCTTCCCTCGTCCTATTTCTTTTCCTTGTCTTCATCCCTCCTTCTTTTCTCGATTTCCCTTCCCTCTCTCTCCTTTCCACTTTGTCTTCCCCTTTCACGTTCCATTCCCTTTTCCTCCTTCCCTTCATTCTCTCCTTTCTCTTCACTCCCTCTCTCCGTCTATATTCCCCTTTCCTATCACTCCCTCCTCTTCCCTCTCTCTTCCCCACCCCTGACTGTGAGGGAGGGGGGCAAGGAGTGGGCGTCAGAGATCGATGTTAACTGCTTATTTTGCTGCAGCGGCCCCCACCCATCCCCGTCTGATTCCCCCCCCCCCTCCCAATCCACCCGCCCTGCACTGCTGCCTGCTACTGCCACTCCCGCTGCTACAGCTTGGGTAGGGACAGAGAATGGGGAATAGCAGAGGACATTGGTAGTGAGGTGGGGCACGAAGAAAGTGGAGATAATACGATGGATCAGGGCGGGGCGGGACGCGGCAAAGAAAGAAGGGTATGAGAGGACATAAGTGCTGGAAATGCTATGATAGATCGGGGCGGGCGGGATGGGGCATGGGGAAGTAGGAATAACTAAACTGAAGAGGATACAGTACGACTGCAGGTGACATGGTAGGCAGTGCCGAAAGAGAAAGGTGTGTCTATTCTACAAGTTGGTAGGCAAACGGAGGCAAGGCGGGTAAGGACAAGGCGTAAGGAGGTGGGGGCAGCTGGGGAGTGAAGTAGGTCAAGGAAAGTGAGGTAGAACAGGGAACGTGGGTAAAGACGGGACAGGTCAGAGCATGGCAAGGTGGAGTAAACAGAACGTTAGGTCAGAGAATTTGGAGTAAGGCAGACCAAGGTATCTCATGGTTGTATAGTGCAGATGAAGTATGGGATGGAACTGTGGAGATGGGGCAAGGTAGGGCGGGGTAGTTCAAGGTGGGGCAACGGGGGCAGGGCAGGTAGGGTGGGGCGGGGGTCACAGAAGCTCCGGGAAGGTGTGGGTGTCGTGTCTCCGCCTCTCCTCCTCTTTGTCTAGGTCATTACACCCACCAACACCTTTTTAATTGCAACTATTGTATGGCCTCTCACTCCGCCTGGCGTCACGTCCTGTGCTGGGCCGGGAAGGAGGAGGAGGAGGAGAGAAAGAAGAGGGAGGAGGAAGAGGAGGAGGAGGAGGCAGAAGATGAGAGAGAGGAATAAAGAGGAGGAGAAAGGAGGAAGATGACGAAAGAGAGAGAGAGAGAGAGGGAGAGAGAGTAATCGGAGGAGAAAAACAAAGAGGAAGGAAGGGGAAGCGGGAGAAGGAAAAAGGGAAGAAGACGTCATGGAGAAGGAAAAGGGAGAAGAGAAAATGGGTGTGAAAGAGAAAGTACCCGTGATAAAAGAAATTATCACTGCATCGAATGTCAAGAAAGTGCAATCTCCCGTGGAAATGAGAGGGAGATGATTGTGGAAGTGAGAGGGAGATGATTTTTTAGACGTATAACCTGGACTGACTCACCTTGTATTAATAATTACAGTACCGTATATTTATTTTTATCTGTCTATCTGCCCCTTGAGATGCTGGCCCCGACCATAATAATAATAATAATAATAATAATAATAATAATAATTTATGTCTCCATCACTACTCGTTATTTTTTCTGTGTGTGTGTGTGTGTGTGTGTGTGTGTGTGTGTGTGTGTGTGTGTGTGTGTGTGTGTGTGTGTGTGTGTGTGTTCAGCCATACTCCGCAAACAGTATTAGTATTTGACGCAACACATAATCCTCGCACAGTGTTCTCCCTACTCAGCAACGACCCCACTGACTCACACACGTAACTGCGCAACTGTTGCATATTTTTTCTCCCCTCACCTACGTAGCGGATGTGTCTGATTATGAATATTAATTTATGAAAGAAAGAAGAGAAGAGAGAGGAGAGCGGGACAGATGAGTGATAAAGAGGGTGTAGAGGGGAGTGACGAATGGGAGAGGGGAAAAAAATATGGAGGGAAAAGATCAGAGCATAATAAGGAATACGTTTTATACCTTGACGTCACAAATGCGTCTCTATGCTAATACGCTGATTGAAGAAAGAAGGAAATGAGAAGGAAAAGGTAAAGAGTTTATATAGAGGAATGAAGAATGGAAGAGAGGAAATGTGCATACCTATTACGCAAAACATTCTTAAAAACTGCACCATGAGTTTCTCCACTTACGAATGAGTTTATGGAAGAAAGGGAGGATGAATGGGTAGACGAAAAGATAAAGGAAGAAAAACGACTGAATATCTAGGTACCTATCCATCTATCTCTTCATCTACACACACACACACACACACACACACACACAGGAATGACGGATGAGAGAGGAAGACTCTGATAACAGAAGACAATTTTATTTTCATTTACGTCCCGGATTTGTCTGATGAATTTAATTATGGGAAAGAGCAGAGAGAAAAAAAATGAGGCGACGCGACACAAATAGAAGGGGTGGAAAATATGCGCATAAAGAGAGAGAGAGAGAGAGAGGAAACGTGATGAGGTCTGTTATGGGACATGTATTTTTGATTATATTGCACATTTGTCTCAGTAAGAACTGAAGTATGAGAGGCATGAACAGAAAGACAAGACGAGGGTCGATTAGAATGAATAAAGAGTAATAAGAGGAGCGAAAAGAGGGAAAGCGTAAAACTGGTGATCTGTTACGAATTATTTATTCTTTAAGGAAATCACATCTTGGTCTGATTACGAATTAAACAATGCGGTAGAAGAATTATTAAAGTAATAAATAAAACGATTAAAAAGAAAAGAATGAAGACCAGGCGTACAGACACGCAGTGAAATCTTGTAAGGGACGTGTATTTTTAATTAGATTATTTTATTTATGGGATTGACGGTAAAGCGACAAAGCGAAAAAAACGGGAGTACACAGACGTGGTGAAATCTTGTAAGGGATATGTATTTTTAATTAGATTATTATTCTGTTTATGGGATAGAAGATAAAACGACAAGATTAGGAAAACAATGGAAGTAAAGGTGCTCGAGAAGAAGGAAAAGACGGAGTGCAGAAATGTGGTAAAGTCTGAATAAGCTATACGTTTATCTGATTAAGTCACTGCTTCGTCTGCTGAATTATGTATGTGAGAAAGAAGGAAAGCTGTGGGGAAGAGAAGGGGAGACAAAGTGTGTGAACAGGAATGAAGAGTGGTAAAGCGGAAATGAAGTGCATTCTAATGGTGTACATATACACTAACAGCGGTACCCGGCGTTGCCGGACCAAAAAGGCAAACACTTTAATCCTATTTGTTCTAGTTCAATCTTTCTTTCTACTCCAGGAACACCATGCACCTCTGATGCTTTTGATGAGGGATTATAAGAGGTCCAGGAACTTTCTATTTGAGCTTTTGCAGCCTAATGCACTGTAGTTGTGCGCACCTGTTTACTACTACCGGTGACCTCAAGTGACCTCGGAGATCAACCTCACATAGCCTGTGTCCGAACTGGAGATCATGTGCAACCTCACATAGCCTATGTTCGAACTGGAGGTCATGTGTCTCCATGCCCAAAACTGGGCTGCTGGGTCCAGTTGTTCGAGCGTGTATTACCGTTGATCTCAAATGATCTCCGACCAATGACCTCAAATGAACTCGGAGGTCAACCACACACAGCCTATATCCGAACTGGAGGTCACGTATATCTCTGTGCCAAAAATTGGGCTGCAGGGGTACCCGGCGTTGCCCGGGCCAAAAAGGCGAACATTCTACCGGTGACCTCAAATGACCCAGATCTGAATTTTGATACCCTTAAAACTATCCAGGTTAACCCTGATTCAGAATATACAGTATATAGGTCTGGGGGTCTCTGGCCCTCGGGTTGGGCGTGATTGAAGGACAAACAAACAATGCGGCTCATATATATACCGGTATACTGTATATATATACAGTATATGACAATACCTCAGACGCAGCACTTCGCCCCATGAGAGGGAGGGCCTCACCACTGTCACAAAGGAACTCACACGAACGAGACGTGGCCGGCTAGGGAGTGTGGCCGCGTTTTATGTTTGTTCACAAATTTCTGCAAACATTCTCCCGGAATTGATTATTTGATGCAGAATATCAGATCATAAACAGGAATTACAAAAACAAAATACATTTGTGTGATTTCACACACACACACACACACACACACACACACACAAACTCTGCAAGACTCCTAGGTCAGAGCAAAAAACCATGGATCTAGTAGGAAACCCCAGGAGTGGCAACACTGGATCATTGAGGGGATGGAAGAGGGCGGAAACGGCATGAATATTACTGAATACACAAAGGAAACGAGACATTAAATTCAGGTTGTGTTGAAGGAAAATAATAATAGTAATAACAATAATAATAATAATAATAATAATAAATAATAATAATAGTAATATTAATAGACCGTCATTGTACAGAAGAGGTTACGGAAGAATGTAACTCATCAGTCTGAGAAGTCTTTTCTAAACGAGAGAGAGAGAGAGAGAGAAAGAGAGAGATCGTTTCTAACTTTCAGATAAGTGGTCTCTCCTAAACTAAGTAGAATCCTCTAGTCCCAGGGCAAAATAAAATGCAGACATCGGATTGAAGGGGTTTAGCAGTTATCTTCGGGAGTGGTTGTCAGTTATTTCAGTAGATGATGATGATGATGATGGTGATACACTGAGAGGTTAATGGAAATAATGATGAGTATTATTAGGTGTGGTGTTTGAAGCGCATATTGGGAGTGGGGAGTTTGAGAAAGGAGAGAAAGAAGGAGAGATAGACCGTGAACAAGGTATAGGAGAGATACGATGACAGGAGTGTATGAAAGGCCGGGAGAAGATAGACAGATGAGAGGTAGAGGCGGAGAGAAGAGGTTAAGAGAAGAGAGGCAGAGAGAATAGGCAAACAGAATAGAGGCAGGCATGCGGGGGAGAAGCGGAGAGAAGAGGTAGGAAGGAGAGAGAGAGAAACAAAGAAAAGAGATAGAGAGAAGAGGGTGAGAACCAGAAGAAGTAGAGAGAAGAGGGGGGAGAAGCAGAGAGAACAGATGGAGAGAAAAAAATGTTTGAGGGGAATTTTTTTTAGCGGAATATTGATGTGGGAAATGAAGACGAAGTATTGTGCTGAAAATTGATGTGTGAAACGAGGTAAACGTATATTATTAGGCTGAGTATTACTGAGATGTCGGCAACGAACAGGAGATACACTGTTATTGGGATATATCGTTATGATGATGATGATGATGATGATGATGATGATATAAGGAAGTGTGAATAGGCCGGATCTGATGGAACGTGAAGAGTGTTTGGGGAAGTGAGGTGTTGAGGAAGACAGGCGGAGTGTGACGAGGCGAGGAGGGAGGAGGAGGAGGAGGAAAAGAAAGAGAAGGAAGAAGAGGAGGAGGAGGATGACGAGAAGGAGAAAGAGAAAAGGAAGGAAGAGAAAGATATTACACAGGATTACACAGGAAAGCAAACAGCAACAGACCTTATGGTCCTTTCGAGGCTGCTTGTTAGAGAAAACTGTGACTACAAGATCTAACTCTACATGCTGAAGGATAAGGATAGTAAAGCAAGAAGGCTCCCCCCACCACCAAACCCTCCAGGAAAAAGTGGGAAAAACCACCATGCAGAATGGAAAAACTGACATGGAAATTTTATAGGAAACACTGGAAAGGAAAAGTCACATTCTATAATACTTTATCTATAAGCTACCCGATAGAGTAACCTGAAAGAGAAAGTAAACAAATAAAATACTAGTTACGGCATGACATTATAAACCGGTTACATTGAGTTAATGGGAAGTCTGTGGACATAACGTGGAAGCTACACACTGCACAGTGTGGATGTTTAGGGGTGGTCCAGCAGCCTTGCCTGGCGCTTTTAAGGTAGGCAGCAGTCAATTAGGCAATAGCTCCGTTTGCTCCACTGAGACAAGGAACTCTCCCATGTGGGACAAGTACACAAGTTTCATCCTGAAGCAGTGACCCCTGGTACATTAAAAAAATCCCGATGGTGGTTACTTGACTAACAGGGACCCTCAGTGATCCACAGCCCATCACAGGTCGAAAGTAAGAGTAGTGACCGTTAACTCAGGGTTATCTGTGCAGCTCCTAATCTGTGCTTATATTGCTTTCTTTGCGCTGGGGAGACTGAAAAGTATATAGGACGGGTGTCTTAGATAAAAGGGGACTGCACAGTGCACCGTGTGGATGTGCAATGCACAGAGTGGATGTTTAGGGGTGGTGCGGCAACCTTCCCTGGCGCTTTTTAGGTAGGCAGCAGTCAATCAGGCAATAGCTCCGTTCACTCCACTGAGACAAGGAACTCTCCCATGTGGGACAGTACACAAGTTTCATCCTGAAGCAGTGACCCCTGGTACATTAAAAAAATCCCGATGGTGGTCACTTGACTAACAGGGACCCTCAGTGATCCACAGCCCATCACAGGTCGAAAGTAAGAGTAGTGACCGTTAACTCAGGGTTATCTGTGCAGATCCTAATCTGTGCTTATATTGCTTTGTTTGCACTGAATAAATTGAAAATGTATAATATCGTGACGCAACACTATGTACGGGTACATTGTTTACGGGGTGTCTTGTAGACTAAGGGGGCATGAACTTACATGTACCGTAGCTATAAAAGCAAGTTATTCGGACAGAAAAAGAGTCAGCTGAGGATTTTCGTGCAAATACTTGTCTAATTTGTTTTTGAATGTCTCAATTGAGATACTGTTCACGGTATCTGAGGGTAATCTGTTCCAGATATTTACAACTCTGTTAAAGAAGAAGTATTTTGCTTCGTGGGATTGGAATCGTTTTCCCATGATTTTGCAGCCATTACTTCTGGTTTGACTCGACCGGTCTATATCAAAATATTTATTCATGTCTAAGTTGTCATATCCTTCATGATTTTGAAAACTTCAATAAGGTCCCCTCTTAACCTGCGCTTCGTTAGGCTAAATAATTTAAGTTCTTCAAGGCGTTCCTCATATGGTTTGTTTCTAAGTCGTGGTACCATTTTTGTGATTCTTCGTTGAATTTTCTCTAATTTTTCAATGTCCTTTCTGTAGTATCGGAGACCAGAATTGCACACAATACTCAAGATGGGGGCGCACTAGCGAGTTGTACAAGGCAAGTATGACTTTTTCCGATTTAAACTCGAAAGTTCTTCCAATAAAACCCACTAGCTTGTTTGCAATTTTAACCGCATCGGTACACTGCTTGCTTGGTTTTAGGTCATTTGATATTATCACACCAAGATCCTTTTCACTGTCTGTACTTGATAACTGAATATTGTTCATTTTGTAATTTGCATGGACATTGTTACTTCCAATATGAAGTACTTTACATTTTTCTGTGTTGAATTTCATTTGCCATTTTTCCGCCCAGCTTGCTAAAGTATTAAGGTCATTTTGTAACTGCTGCCACTGTAATTTTGAAGTGACTTTACTGGTTATTTTAGTATCATCTGCAAATTTGGATACTTTACAATTTAGACCCTCATCAATGTCATTTATATAGATAATAAAAAGTATCGGTCCAAGTACTGACCCTTGGGGAACGCCGCTGATCACATTACGCCATTTGGATTCCTTTCCGTTTATCACAACTCGCTGTTTTCGGTCTGACAGCCAGTCTTGTAACCATTTTAGCGTCTTTCCTTTTATTCCATGTGCTTCTATTTTTCTCATGAGACGCTTGTGAGGGACAGTGTCAAATGCTTTCTGAAAGTCGAGGTAAATTATATCTACTGCTCTTGAGTCATCGTATGATTTGTAAACATCATGGAAGAAGTCCAGTAAGTTAGTTAAGCATGAACGACGATGTCTGAATCCATGTTGCGAGTCTTTAATTATATTATTTTCTTCTAGATAATTAACTATTTTATCTCTTATGATTTTGTCCATTAACTTGCACACTACTGATGTTAAGCTGATTGGTCTGTAATTTCCTGGGTGCGACTCATTTCCTTTTTTGAAAATTGGTGTTACATTTGCTAGTTTCCATTCGCGTGGAACTTTCCCGGTACTTAATGATTTATTGAATAAGACAGAGAGTGGCAGCAGTAACTCATGTTTTGCTTCTTTGAGAATTCTCGGTGATATTTTATCGGGGCCAGGGGTTTTGTTTATGTCCGTACTATTTATGGCTGAAAGGATATCGTTATTATGGATAGCATAGTTACTAAGGACTGTGCTATTTGCTTGGTTTGTCGGTAACAGTAGGTTTCTGGTGGTGTTTTCTACTGTAAAAACAGACGCAAAGTAATCGTTAAGAATGTTTGCCATTTCGACCTCATTTTCAGTGTGTCTGCCATTGTTTGTTTCTAGAGGACCTATTGATGTAGTCATATGGAGGAGGAGGAGGAAGAGGGGAATTGGGGAAAGCAGGAGGAAGAAGAAAAAGAATGGGAAGGAGAGAGGAGGAGGAAGTGGAGGAGAAAGAATAAAAAGGGGGAGTAATGTGCAACAGAAAGGGAAAGTAAATGAGAGTTAATCATTAGGAAAGAGTATAAAGACTCAAAGGCATAGGGTAAGGAGGTCTTGGTTAAGGTGAAGAGGAAAGGAAGAAAGAAGAAGAGGAGATGAGGAGGTGAAGAGGAAGTAAGTGATAAAGATTGGTTGGATAAAGAAACAGTGTGGGAGGGCGGAAGCGGAAGAGAAGAGGAGACAAAAAGGAGAAGGAAGAAGAAACGATAAAGAATGTGTAAAGAGAACTGCGGAGTGAGTGTGAGAGGGCGGAAATGAAGACAGAAAATAAATAAGACTAAATGAGGAGAGGGGAAAGCACGCAATAAAGAAATAATAGGAAAGAAAAGACAGCTCACACGACGAGAGGAGAGGGAAGAACAAGCGATGAAGAGTGTGTAGAGAGATACAGTAAGAAAAGGTGGAAGCGGTGACTAAACAAAAGACGAAAAGTGAAGGAAAGTCAGAGAAGAAGGACGAAAAGAATAAAGAGAGAGCCATGCCGAAGAGAAAAGAAAGGGGAAGAATACGATAAAAGACAAAGACAACGAAAGCAAAGGCAAGAGGAGGAAAGAGACGAAGCGGTAAAGCGAGTATAGCGTACAGAGGAATAAAGAGCGGAAGTGTGACGGCAGCGCGCGCGCTCGTGCGTTTGTGTGTGTGTGTGTGTGTGTGTGTGTGTGTGTGTGTGTGTGTGTGTGTACCTGAGTCTCACGAAATGGGAACTGCTGGTAGACAGGAGGTGCAAAGTATATAAAATAAAATCCGTATACTTATATAGTTGGAGTACGTGTGGTAGAGGCAGGAGTAGAAGGGAGGTTAGAAAAATAAAACAGAGAAAGACCAGTGATTAAGACGAAGCAGAGGGAAGGGTTAGCCATATAGGAGTGTCAAGTAGAAAAAAGGATTTGAGGATTAAGCAGAGGAAGATAGGATATTAAGAAGGAGCAGAGGGCTTAGTCATATAGAAAGAAGGGGACTCGGGGATTAAGCAGAGAAAGATAGGCGATTAAGAGGCAACACAGGAACTACTTGGTCACATAAGAGTGGTAAACGGATGAGATGGCTGGAGATTCACCTTAGTAGAAGATTATAGATATATTTGTACGGAGAATAATATATGGATTACGGGGACTCGGCAAATCGACACATACTTAGCAGGGACCGACGGGGACTCAGTAGGGACATACTCGGACTCATCATGGAAGACGCGAACTCGCCAGTGACAGACAATCAGCAGAAACAGAAGGAAAATCAGCAGGGACTGAGGGAGAATCAGCAGGAACAGACGGGACTTTTGAGGGACAGATTGGCACTCAGCAGGGACAGACGAGCACTCAGCAGGAACGGACGGAAACTCAGCAGGCGACAGTGAGAGACCGTGTGAGGGGGAGTCACGACATCCACTCGTCCTTCATTATTGACTATCTTGCACCCTGGCTCAACCTGATGGGGGA
The DNA here is from genome assembly GCF_032717465.1 of Coenobita brevimanus. NCBI lineage: Eukaryota > Metazoa > Arthropoda > Malacostraca > Decapoda > Coenobitidae > Coenobita > Coenobita brevimanus. Next base: position 51,797,935 of record NC_137046.1, read on the forward strand.
GGGGTAAGGGAAAGGAGAGATAGAGGTAGGTGAAAAGGAGAAAGGAGAGATGGGGAAGGAGAAGGATAGGAGAAGGGGGGGAGAGAGATGGGGAAGGGAAAAGGGTGGAGAGAGAGCGAGAGAGAAGGGAAGGTGGGCGAGAGGTGGGAGTTGGAAAGTGGGGGTTAAGAGTGAGAGAGAGATGGGGGGGGGGTGACATATATATCTCCAAAATTAAAAATTATATACCAACTATACCATGCCTATTGGACTTAACCTAACTGTGAAACGATATGACTGTGACCTACCCCTATTAAGACCCGTGGAGATGTAGCAACGTTATTCTTCCATAGTTTTACTTTCACATGGGAGACTCCAGTACATAAGACCCCTTCCAGTACACCAGTTCACTCATTCCTGGTATCCTTTCCTCGCAGTTCCCGGTACGATGGCTTACTGGTGTGGTGGTTTTGCTGACACTGACTAACTTGTGCTTCGTGTGGCAGGAAACACGCCTCGGACACGAGATTGCATTTTTTTTTTTCTGGGTACTGCTTACGTGTTCATGCGTGCCTGATTGCCTGCCTAATTTACCTGCCTACTTACCTTCCTACCTACCTACCTACATTGTGCCACCTTTGTTGGCCCTTTCGAACACTGTACTACCTTACATTGTACTTGGGTTGTACTGATCTTGTCCGACCTTATCTATACCCTGCCTTACCCTACCCTATCTTACCCGATCCAGCCCTACCCAGCACTGTCTTACCCTACCTTATACTACCCTCTCTTACCCTACCCATCCTTTTCTTCTCCTACTCTTCCCTTCCCTACTCTACATTACCCTACTCTACCCTGCCCTACCTTTCTCTAACCCTCCTCTACCCTACTCTGCCCTACCCCACTCAACCCAGCACTGTCTTATGTCATTTTAACCAACCCTCCAACTTTACCCTACTTTTCCCTACCTCACCCTATCCTATCCACCCTGTTTTACCTTGAACAAAGCTTAACCCTCTCAGCCTGCACACGTGACGAACGGCAGACTACCTTACTCAATTCCGGAGTGACGCTTTCGAGACTAAAGCAACAGAAACAGTGTATGTTCGACACTGTGCGAAACAAAAATCTTATGACGATGAAAAAATACTTATACTTTATTCAAAATGTGTTTCCAGCATTGTCACGTTTTTTGTTAATTTCAGCGCCCCTCCAAGAAAAAATAAATAAATAAATGTTATTAGAGGTTATATATCATACAAGAGATGTTCATGTTGTTTCAAGAGGTCACGTTCATAATTCATTTCCTTTCACGTCTTCCAGTTCATTTCTATTCACCTTCCAGCAAAGTCTTAACTGCTGGGTAAAAAGAAAAATAAAACAAGGTGAGGTTCTTAAGATGCTGGGCCACCGTCTTAAAAGAATAAAAACAAATAAGCATAAAAAAGATAAAAAGGAAGTGGTCCTTTTACATGTCTAATGGCGTGTTGTGGTTCCGGGAGAGAGAGAGAGAGAGAGAGAGATTGTTTATACCTGCTTGTGCATGAATATGACTAAACTCTGTGTGTGCGTGTGCTTGTGTGTGTGTGTGGGGGGGGGGAGGTTGTAAATGCGTGGGCGGGCTTGCATGGGCGTCTCATCGGTGTCTGCAATGTGGTGCGGGGCGAGGCGGGGCGGGGGTGTAGGAGGGGAGGGGAGGAGTGGGGCAGAACGGGGGTATCGGAAGAGGGGGAAGGGAGGGGGGGAGGGTCTGGTAGCAGGGCCCCGGGCGGCGTTCGTGACTTCCGGGCCGGCGGGCTTCCGTCGCCGCTCACTCCTGGGGCTCAATGGCGGGGCTCACTGTCGGCGGGGCTCTGGGTTTCTGTGGCTCTCTAAGGCTGTGGGGCTCACTGTCAGGGCTCTAGAACTCTGGGGTTCACTGACGAGATTCGTAGGGACTGTGGGGCTGACTAGAGGGGTTATTTGGCTATATCATTATTATACCGATGGTCACATGAAAATGGTGAGATTCAGAGCATGACACTGATATGTGTCGTACTGGCTCTTTGCACTACAATGCTGGGCGGTGGGATCGTCACAAGTCTAATCCAGTTCGAAGACTTAAGACTTGCTTTTGCGTGATCTGCAGTAGAATGCTTCCACTGCCTGTGTTCCTTACCACTTTATTTTTGGAAATTGAACGCTATTATTCTCATGAATATTATTTGTGCTCGTGCTAGTAAGATGTGAGCATTAGTAAAGAGAAGATTAAGCTGTGGCATGGAATGTAAATCGGTAAGGAAGAGGTGTTGGGAAACGGAGGTTGAGAGTATGGCGGTAATCCATGCAGCACAGGTAGAGGCGGTGTGGTGCACGTTGGGGCCGGGTTGCAGGTGGCACAGGAGGGTTAGCAGCGCCTCTTTCATAGCTATTTATTTTGCATATTACATTTTTATATTATCCTGCATATTTGTATCGCTTTAATACCGACAGAGTTTTCATTAACAACGTGAACAATGTATTGACGTAACATAAAAGAATAAGTGGATAACGAAATAGTCACAAAACTTCCTAACCGCTCATCAAGCCATCGCCTTTTACCACACTGTGTATCATTGCATTTAATTTTCTATTTCAACCCACTTATCTCACTCAATATTCAATTTATTTGCAAAAGCATGATCATTATAATCGTTTAGTCGCTACAATACAATCGCTGACAGCATTTTAGAATGTGGAAAAAATATGATTTCCGGCTATTATGTCATTCTTATTAACAGCTTCATGTTTAATTTTCATTTTAAATCTGATTGTCTTTCCTCGTTGCCTGTATTCAGTTTATGTATATATATTCCTAATTCATACCGTTGGTTTCTTTCGTGTTTTTCCAATGTGTGTGTGTGTGTGTGTGTGTGTGTGTGTGTGTGTGTGTGTGTGTGTGTGTGTGTGTGTGTGTGTGTGTGTGTGTGTTTTGCTTCGATTTTCCTCACTTTCCTCTTTGTGCTTCCCTGCCCTTGTTTTTTTCCATATATTTTCCCCTCCTGTCCATGCTCTCCTTCGTGTATTTCCGTTGTCTATCCCTTCCCCCCCCCCCTTTCTTTTCTCTCTCTCTTTCCACATTCTTTTGCTTCTTTGCCTCCCTTTTTGTCTCTCTTCCGTTTCTTCCATTTTACTTCCGTCCTTCTCCTTGCCATGTGTCCTCTCTTCCTTCCAACTCTCAGCCCTTCCTGTGCCTGTCTACTTCTCTGTTCGCCTCGTCTATTAATCAGTGTCTACTTCTCTTCCTTTCTGCTCTTCCACCTCACTCCTTATCTATCACTTCTTGTTTCTTCTCTCTCTCTCTCTCTCTCTCTCTCTCTCTTCAATACTGGGGCCAGATTAGTTCCCCTAGCCGCCGCCGCACCCCGCCTAGCGCTTCTTGGGGGTGGGGGGGGGGCACCGCCTCCCCAGACGCCGCCTTCCGCCATTTTCTACCTACCTCAACTAAGTGCGCTCAGACTTCCTTCCCTCCCCCTGTCTCTTTCCGCCTTCCTTCATTCTCTCTCTCTCTCTCTCTCTCTCTCTCTCTCTCTCTCTCTCTCTCTCTCTCTCTCTCTCTCTCTCTCTCTCTCTCTCTCTCTCTCTCTCTCTCTCTCTCTCCTGTTGTTATATTCCCCTTTACTCATTGTTACCCTCTCCCCTCCCCCTCTTATCTTTCACTCTTCCCCTTTCGTCTTTCCCTCCTCCCCCCCTCCTCTCCCTCCCTGTCATTTTCCATTCTCCCCTCTTCATTATCCTTCCCCCGGCTCCTCCCCCCTCTCCCCCTCCGTTTACCCTCGCTTTCGCTTTCTCCCATCTATCTCTATTCTCTCCCTTTCCCCACCTCTTATCCGTCTACCCCGCTCGCTCCCTCTCTCCCCTCCCCCTTTCTCTCCATATTTTGTCTTTTTTCGTCCTTCCCTGTTCTCACTCCCTCTTCCCTCCCTCTTTCTCTCCCCGTACTTTTAAATCCCTCACCTACTTCCCTCTCCTTTTGACTACCCCCTCCCCTTTCCCCTCCCTCTCTCCCTTCACCTTCTTTTTCTTCCTCCAGCACTTTTTTTTCCCCTTGCTTTGCCATTCTCCCTCTTAGCTTTACCATCTCCCCCATTCCCTCTTCTATCTTCCCATTCCCTGTCTCTTGTCTCCATGCTCTCACTCAGTTCCCTCCCCTACCTTATACTCATTCCTCCCTCATCCTCTCGTCTCCCCCAATCCCTCTCCTCTTCTTCTCTCCCTATCTCCCCCTCTCCCTCTCTCCCTTTCCATCCCCCTCTTGACCCTCCTGGATAAGCCCCATGATGATGATTCTGTAATAATTTCCTCCCCTTAATGACCCCAGCCACCTGCCTCTTTTTTTTTCTTTCTTTCTTTCCTCCATCTCGATCTTCCGCTTCTTCTCCTGTGACTTGCACGCTTTCCGTTTCTTCTTACTGTTTCCTTTTCTTTTTTCTCTTACCTTTCCTTTCCTTTCTTATAGCTTCGTTTCCTCTTTCCTTGTCTGTTCTCCTTTCCTTTCCTTTCCTTGCCTGTTCTCTTTTCCTTTCCTTTCCTTTCCTTATCTGTTCTCTTTTCCTTTCCTTTCCTTTCCGTTTCCCTTATTGTCCTTACCTTTTATTTCCTTACCTTTTCTTTCTTGTCCTTTACTTTTCTTAATGTCTTTAATTTAACTCGTTTCTTTCCTTTTATTTGAAATCTGAATCTCTCTCTCTCTCTCTCTCTCTCTCTCTCTCTCTCTCTCTCTCTCTCTCTCTCTCTCTCTCTCTCTCTCTCTCTCTCTCTCTTTCGCTCTCAGGATCGATATATTACAAGCTAGACGGTCCAAGCTTTTAAACTGCGAAATATGTGGACCAAATAGTTGTGTTGAGCGTAAGGTTACTGACCTCCTAGGTGGACCGGTACAATAACCTGCCTGGACCAGAATTTCGTGCTAAAGAAGATACATCGAGTCCCGCAATAGATGGACCAATATATCAAGTTGCACGTTACCCAAGTTGCAATCAAAACTTATGGACCCCTACATCTGGTACACTGCTTGCGAGATATGTGGACCGACTTAGTGGCGTGAGACACGGTACCGTACTGCGAGATAGGTGGATCAGTATCTCGTTGTTTGATATGTGGACCAGTTCCTTGTAAGCTGCGAGATATGTGGACCAGATCTTTGTAAACTGCGAGATATGTGGACCAGTACCTTGTAAGTTGCGGGATATGTGGACCAGTTCCTTGTAAATTGCGAGATATGTGGACCAGTACCTTGTAAGTTGCGGGATATGTGGACCGACCGATACATTGAACTGCATGGTATGTTGACTGATACACTGATTTTTTAGATACGTGTACCGATCTAAATGGTTGCGAGATGTGTGGACCGATTAGTTAAGCTGCGAGATACGTGGACCAATATATTAAGTTCGACTTACATGTACCGATATACTGAGTTGAGGGATTTGTGGACCAGTTCATTTTCACTTTTGAGATGTGTGGACGGATTGACTATACCGTACTTGGAAGTGGATGGACCCCTGTGTTGAAGGTGGACCGATGTACTGAAGAGAGAGGTATTTGGACAGAAATTTTATTCTGGTCAGATATTTTGAGTGGCGAAGTATGTGGACCACTGCACTGAGATACGATATATGTGGACCAATACACGGAACTGCGAGGTATGTGGACCCGTGCACAGAAATACGAGATATGTGGACCAATACGTTAAGGTGAACTAATATGCTGAGTTGCGAGATATGTGGGCCGATGCACTGATCTGTAAGGTATGTGGACCATAATAGTTAGTTCAACCAATGTGGGCCAATGTGTATGTGGACCGTTGTATTTACGTGCGAGATATGTGGACCGATGTGTTTAACTGCGAGATACGTGGACCGATGTGTTTAATTGCAAGATATGTGGACCGGTTGTTATGATGAACTGCAAGATAAGTGGACCGATAGTTATTATGATTTGCTAGATATGTGTACCGTTGTTTAACTGCGAGATATGTGGACCAAAAAGCTATTCTAAATTGAGAGATATGAGAATTGATGTGTTTAATTGCAAGATATGTGGACCAATGTGTTTAACTGCGAGATATGTTGACTCTATGTGTTCAGTTGCGAGATATGTGGACCTATGTATTTATTTGCGAGATATGTGGACCCACAAGTTATTCTGAATTGCGAGATACGTGGACTGATGGGCTATTTTGAACTGCGAGATACGTGCTGATGGGCTATTTTGAATTTCAAGATATATGGACCATTTGTGTGGACCGATGGACTATTCTGAAATGCGAGGTATGTGGACCGATAGGCTATTTTGAACTGTGAGGTATGTGGACCTATATACTGAGGTGTAAAAAATGCGGAGCGGTATTTCACGTCATACTTCACTCGGTGGTAAAGGAGGCAACAATTTATATCGCCCAGTGACAGCATAGATTAATTTAAGGTCTTCGATTCTGTGGCTTTTTTTTTTTTTTTTTTATTCCTGCTGCACCCAGAAAGTATTACTTAGATTCTGCGATTTCTCTTATTGTGGTAATAGTAGTACAGTAGTAACAACCCCGGCCTTATCTGAAACGTGGACCCTGTGGACTGCAGACTTAAATTTCCCTTCTACTGCAGTCTGTCTTCCTTATTTTAGAGCATATGGAAGTAGTTGAAAGACATTTGTACAAGCGGGCAGTTGAGCCACCTGGTTATATCAGTGTCAGCATATGGAAGCGTCCCTCCCCAGCACCTGCTTTGTAGCAGAACTGTTTATGATGGCTTCATCTGATCCTTCAGTTTCGAAAAATCTCTCAATTGTGTGAAGTGGTCTGGGGGTACAGTGAGGACGTCATCGTAGTGAAAGAATTAAGAGCGTGACAATTATGGAGACTGCTGAATGGGGGGAGAGTGTATTGCGAAAAGAAATAATTTTGTTTGGCGATTTATACTGAGACATGATATATTGGGAAGGGATATAGTGGTGTGATAGAGTGAAATATGTTTATGCGATTGTATATAATGAAACATGTTACGGTGCAACTCAGTATATTCCAGGACAGTGTGACTCAAGTGAGTAAGAAAGCGATATAGTGCCATGCGATGTAGTGCCACACAATGCACAGCAACATAATGCGACGTAATGCCAGACGAAGCGGTGCAATACAGTGCCACGCCATACCACACGCTGCAATCTCACGCTATAAACTGCAACACCTGGTACACTTTTCGTGGAAGGCATAAGAAAGTAAGCACCTTCCCGCCACGCAACGCCGCCCGGGCTACCGACCCGTGCACGGAATTAGGGACGTGCAGAGAATTAGGGGAAATAGGATGGATTATGGGCGTGCACAGAATTAAGGACATGCAAAATTAAGGGCATGCAGAAAAAAGGGACATGCAGAATTAGGCGCATATGAAGAGTTAGGGGCGTACATTGAAAGAAGGTGTAAGCAGAATTTCTGACGAATGCAGAATTAGGGGCATACGCGAAAGTAAAGACGTACACAGACTTAGAGATGCATACAGAATTATAGCACAGTTACCCTTGTGTGAACATTCTTACTGTGCCTGACTCGTGTATTCCACCTGTTATATGTTCGTGTTGTGTTTGCCTTTGTTGCAGGAGGTATTAAAAGGACTAAAGTTGTTGTTTTGGGATATATTTTGCTTAAAAGTAGATACAACACAATTTTTTCTTATTGTATTATTTTTTTCTTTCTAGGTTGTAAGTATGCATGTACATACTCGCATTTACTGTAATCGCCTTCTTCATGAACGAGCAAGGCAGTTGTATACATAGCTTAAATTTGTAAATTGCAGGAAGGATAAAATCGTCTTGTACAGGGAAAAAAAAAAAAAGGAAGTAGACGGAAAAGAATCGGAAAGCAAATACGAAGGAAGAGGAAGCAGACGCGCAGAAAAGAGGTCCACATATCCTTGGCACTGGAAGAATTCACAGATAGTTATGAGTCGTGGATTCCACAGTGCCAAAGATGGAAGGACAAACGGCCATCGCTGACCACCGCAACTACAACCCGACACGCAGCCCCAGGACATCCCAGCGTAACTCCGGCAGTACCAGGACTTCCAAACATTCTCAGGAGTTCCAGGGCATCTAAGGACATCGCAGGATTCTTAGGATATTCAGGACAACCTAGTATTCCCAGCACAGATTAACATTCTTGGTATATTACACTATTATTAATAATTTAAGCATACTTGTAACACAGCATTTCCAGCAAGCCACAGTATTTCAGCAGATGACATGTTCAGTCGGTCAGAACAAAATCATTCTTTTCATGTAGCGATACCAGTGATTAAAGGGGTGGTCCGCTGGTAGCATGACTGAGTTCGATCACGGCTGTGGAAGGGACTAGTTTGCGGAATTTAATTTCACTACACCATCAACATCCTTTTCTTAATAATTGTAATAACCCCCTTAGTATTGTAATATCAGTCTTGAATGAAATGTCGCTTGTATAGCATATTACAGAGGATTCAGTATTATTGCCCCAATGATGACATGTGTTGGCTCGAAATACCTGCTCTGCCTAAGAGAACGGGACTGTCTCGAGTAGGATACGATTAAAGAAATCTAGCACATCCCAGCATTTCCCAGCGTATTCTTGCATCCCCATCATCACGTCAACCTTTGTTCTCAGGCAAAAGAGTAGGTGAGGTAAGTAAAGAATGGGCATGAGTTACCCAGACTAAGGTGCTCAAGGGCATCCCTGGCAGAGAAAGTGTTTAGCAGGGCCCTCTACAGCCTGATAACTCTTTAATTATTGTCAGAATATAGGCAGTCTGCACTGTAAGTTATGGCATATCTTCCAAAATTCCACAGTTTTTCCAAACAATCCAAACTGTAAATTGGATGAATGAGTAAATTAACTTGACGGATGTGTAGCAGAACTGCAGAATTCAATTTTGCTTTTGTTTACCGTGGACTCAGTGGGAAAAAACACTTACCTAAAAAGATGACATAAAATACTTCCTGTATTCTATTCACCATTCGTAAATCATCGGATCATCCCTGAGGATATTCCAGGGTACAAAGATATCCCACCACTCCCCACGGCACCCCACATTCCCAACATATCCCAGGCAGCAAACATACCCCAGCGGCATTGTGACTTGTATTCTCATCAGCTTAGGAGGCTCCCAAAAGCCTTCCCCATCTTGTACTGTTTTTTAATGTTTATTAAATTTTTACATATAGCATGTTAATATTACCTCTCACGCTCATGTTTGCAATATATATACTGTATATAGATAGATAGATAGATATACATATATATATATAGATATGTGTCTGTGTGCGTGTGTGCGCGTGTAGCACTATATACAAGTGTGTGTATATATATCTATATCTATCTATCTATCTATCTATCTATCTCTCTATATATATATATATATATATATATATATATATATATATATATATATATATATATGAAAGGTAAAAGCCAAAAGCTATGTGTTATCTAAGACGTTTTCCTTATCAGTTCAGTACTGCATATGGCTCGTTGATATTTACTTGTATATTATGTAATCTACATCCATTTAAAAACGATTACAGTGCGAGAGGCTATTAACACTCAAATCATGACTCATTGCAGCTGGATACAATATTCCTGAGCAAAGTACAGAAGACGCCTCCATGAGAGAGTTAAAGTGAAGCGAAGGCATAAATCACTGTGGCAGTGTTAGAAAGCCTCCTAAGATCACGAGAATACTTCCGCGGAAGAGAAAAGCAAACGAGCAACTACAATAAGCACCTAGTGAAACAAGCCACTTCTTGTCAATCATATAAATCACCTGTGCCATGTAACATCCATTTTCTATAGGCTTCGATAAAAGTATTCATAGTTTCATTGTTTGCAACACATAGGAGGTGAAAGACCTGTTCCCTGCATTGCCCTACAGTAATATGGAAACCATGGTGGAATAAATAAACCTCTCTCTAAAATCACCAGTAAATTATTATCCTCATAGCTAGGAAAAGTGTAAGATAATACCGTAATTTAAGAAATTCGGTGTATAGTAGGAGCACAACTGAAGAAAAAAAAAACTATTAACACCATTATTCTGCTCCAGTGTAACAGTCCGCCATTAAGAAATCAGGTAGAACGTAAGTGGCTGTTACAAGAGTGAAATGATAGTTTCACGAGAACAAACATTTCTTCTTTACGAAGTGACAATGAAAAGAAATAAAACATGTCACTTCATGTGACCCTGTCATTACAAAGTTGTACTGCCAGCTTTTCTGTTTTACATTTCTTTGAGACAAAGTATTATAAGCTGTTAGGGTAAAAAAAAAAAAAAAATCACGCCTAGAAATTGTTAGGGCATGAATGTAATGAGTATAATACGGTGAACAATATAGGAGAAAGTAACAAAAAAAGAACATAGTAAATATCAAGAAAACATTAAGTCATAGACAAACATGAAATCGGGCAAGGGAGAAATAAAGATTAATTATGGTATGTTAGGCGGCCAAGGGCAGGGGCCGATGCATAAGAGAAAACGTTTAGTATTATTTTAGCGGTAACTTTATTTTTTGTGATGTTGCCTTGACAACGAGAATACAACACACCATCTGATTAAAGTTTTTCAATATACAGTCATTTGTCGAATTAAAGACGAATAACCAATTTTCGAACCAGGGCATGGCTTTTAACTTGAAGAAATAGAACTCGCCTGCTGGAGAGAACAATCTTCCTTACGGGATGTTTCAGATGACTTTAAAGGTGACTCTACTGTTAACTTTTAACTAATACTCTGTAACAACTAGGATGACTAATTAACTAATTCATTGCAATACATCAAATTCCACAACACAGTTAATATGGCAAAATATATTGCATTTGTCAAGATGGATAATTGTCGGAGCAGTTTGTTGACCGATCTCGCAGTAGTGAAACGAACCACTGAGGTCCGATTAGTACTGTACAGGTGTGTAAACGAAACTGTGCCGAGTAAAATTATAAGTTCGAACTGATGGGAGATGTGGTGGTGTACTGGTGTTACAGCAGTAAACGTAGGTATCAGGAGCGTTCGAACGTGAAAATAGTGTTGCTTGCATTTGTACTGTTATGGAGACACTGGAAAGCACTTTAATCAAATGAAAACCTGACGATGCTGTCTATATGTGAGAGTTCGTAACTGCAGTGAGCTACCAGTTGTTTCGTTAAGTCATTTACTGCTATCTGCTTATTCCTCTCCTGTTCTCTCCTGTGACATAACTTTAGCAGACACTGGATGATCTTAGCTAAGAAAGATACCACGAGTTACGTAACAGAGTCCGTTCAGTGTTAATGCGCACGATAGTTAAGTACTTGTGGATTATACGGGTGATGCGTCAGTCCTCGCATGTTTTTAAGTATGTTGCTAAATTAGAAGTTTGCAGTACATGTGTGTTTTTGTGGAGTGTTGAAAGGATAAGGAGACAAGTGAAGGATTAATGTGCAGTGATTTGACGGGATAAGTAACGAAGTAAAGTGCTTGTGTGAGATGGATTCCAGTCTTGCACCAAAACAGCGTACATTACATAATCACCAGGATATACCGACATGAACCTCACAAAGTTCCCAACTTCAGAGATAGAGGAATCTTTAGAAGGTAAGAACGGATAAGTAGGCTTTGTTGTACAGTATGTCCTCGTCCCCCCCCCCCTTTTCTTGCAGCTACGTCTACAATAAATAACAAAAGGGTTGCTTATTAAAGTTACATGTTACCGCATCCATAAGGTTGATTCACCAATTTTTCCCCAATTTTTCCCCAATTTTCAGTACGAACTGGATGAAAAAGGTTGACATTTTGGAACACATTTCTTGCATACAGCGAGGACTTACTATACAGAGTAACTTCCCCCAGTTCGATGGCGTCTTTTTCATACTGTTCTTGTTGCCTCAAGCGATTTTTAGTAACTTTTGGAAAGACCCCAACTTAAGGGGTTGTTGAATGTTATGCATATTTAACCCCTCCATTTTGAAAAGTTTTTTGTCTGGCAGTAACAAGAATTGAGATAAAGACAGTCACATTGAAGAGTTTAACAAACTTCATGTTGGTGATGGCGTTTTTGTCGGGTAGGAAAGTTTAGGCTACATTGTATTATTATTATTATTATTATTATTATTATTATTATTACGCATTCAGTTATGGGTTGTTACAGGTGGAGATTAGTAAGATTATTATCAATTATTTATCCGTCTCTGACGTCCTCGGCAGCGCGTTTAATTATGATCTCTGGATGCGTCAGTGCATCCTACCTTAACTGTGGAGGTTAGCCCCTCACACGCCCCATAACCTTAGCCACGTAGGACTGACACTGAACTTAACCTTGAATGTCCTTTTTACCTGCCAGGCCAAATCTTCTAACCGAACTGATCCCACTCAGCACGTGAAAGACCGCCCCACCCTGCATCAGACCTCTCGCCAGGAGTTACGTTTGGCACAATTAGTAATAAAAAAAAGTAATAATAATTACATAAAGTGAAATTGTTTCTAGAATGATTGTTACTTATCAAGAATGATGGAAAAAAATACAATGAAATCGTCAGTAAAGAGCAAACGAATTACAGATAATTTCTGTTTATAATTGTTGTATTTAATTAAGCGCTGTCTTTTGTTTACGTGCTGTGCTTGTAGGAGTTTTTAGTTTCCTTGGTAAGACAGTGTACTTAAGCTGCATCAGTTATCTCGATTCATATTAAAGCCTCTTGCAAGTAAGACGGTAGGCTATAATTAGGCTACATTGTAATTTCGTGATATTTTCCTTTACGTGATGAAGATTTTGTGGGATAAAGAATTTATAAGTAGCATGGAATCTATTTATTAGAATTTTAAAATTAACTATTTCGTCTACTATTTTTTACCTATATTTAAGGAAATTTCTCATGAGTACACTCTATGCTTAACGTATTCATATTTTCGCTAATTATTTTTCAGTTTCTGCTGGAATACAGCTTTTTGAAAATGTATTGTAAAGAAATTGCATTCTGTTTTTGCGACATTTATTTTATTTTTAGTGTAATTGATTTTTATGCAAAACATTGCCGCTCAGCAGTAACTTTTTTCGTGATATCCCTTAATGTTACGTGCGAATGGCTTTTTGCAGGAAGAAAAGTATAGGATAAACCGTGTTATCATACAGTATATTGCGAAGTATTTGTATTGGGTTTACATTATTTTGCGCCTTCTACTGTACTCAAAATAGAGTGCCTTGCAGCACTCAAAATAGAGTGCCTTGCAGCTTTATATATATATATATATATATATATATATATATATATATATATATATATATATATATATATATATATGAAATGATTGTTTTAATAAGTAAAAATTCACAATAAGAATGCTTGACATTTTATGGTTTGTGTCTTGTTGAGTATGATGGAGTTTTCTCCAGATAAAAATGTACAATAATATATATATATATTTACGTGAGTAGTCCTGTAGATACATATTATATTTTTGTAACAAGTTGCTTTTTCCTGATGGAGTTTGTATTGGTAAGTAAAAGAAACAGTTTGAATTGCAGTGCATTTTCGTGAGGCTGGTGTACTACTGTAGTATGTTCTGTTGAATTTTAGAGGGAGGCAGCTGTACAATGCCTTCTTTCATTAGTGTAAAGCTTGCCAGTGCGCGTAAGGGGTACAAAACTGTTGAATTAGTTGTTTCCAGGGAATTTGCGTAGTGCTGATAGCCTATTCGTGTCAGTTATTCTATCCTCTCAGTGAAGTTGACGCAGTGTTGTATTGTCAGTGTTACTCCTAATTACCATAAAAAAAAAAAAAAATTTAAAAGTACATGATTTACTTACAGACTCCAGGCTTTTACTATTTGCAACCAAGACTTTGATGTGAAGTGTCTAATTTACTGTCACAAATGTTTGTGTAAATGAGGAAGAGCAAGGACAGGCCTTTTGAGGGGAGAGAGAGAGAGAGAGAGAGAGAGAGGGATTTCATATCTAGTATTCAGTGTTCACATCTTGGTAACTGGTGGAGTTGGACCTTTGCTATTATAACGACACGAAAATTACTAGGAAAAATAAGCCAACACTAAAACCCGGAGCCTACAAAGTCACATTGGTGCGGATATCGCCCGTTGTGACATACAGGCCTCGGAGGAGTGAGTCATGACGTCACTGGGTACTACGAAGTTAGCCTCTTCAGTTCAATGGCGTATTTATTTTAGGTTATTCTTGATCTTGACAATTTTATTCAGTTTAGGGGACGCGTTTTGAACTTTAGGGATTAACTACACCCTTCGTTAACCCCTTGATGTTACACCTCCTTCGCCACCGGTGTAAACTCGTATGGCGGTGACCTGAGTAAAATGAAATAGGGCGCCATAGTGAACGGGTTAAGTATGCTTGGGTGTAATGAAACTTATTTGGGTTACATTAATGGGTACGTTTAGAAAGAAAACATACATACGTAGGTCCCGTTGTCCGCCATTTTGTTTCTTGATGAATTGTAGCCACAGGGTGCGTAGTTTTTTTTTTTTTTTTTTCCTTACCTGCTAGTCGTGCTCTGTCTGCCTGTCTGCCTCCATCGCACGAGAACCCATTAGCTTCATGAGAGCTTACGTTAGAATACTCTCAACAAGCTACGACAGTGAAAGAAAGATGATGCTGAGCTTGCTTGTGGCACCATGGGATGAGTCCTGACAGAGGAAAATAGTGTACCGGTGATGTCCCTAGAATCCCGCTGGTGATGCAGAGCCAATGACTATTGAATGGCCACAGGATATGCTCGAAATTCACAAAGTGGGGGAAATTAGCCTTGATGCAGGATAATGTTGAGTAAATCTTAGCGGCTGGAGGGTCCTGTGGTCGCGATGTTGCCTTCCGTGTGGAATGTTGAGGGATTACAGCAAACACATTCGCGGAAGAGTGGCGATATAATGTGGTCAGGGTATAGGCTGGAAAAATTCTCTTAATATCGAGCCTGGTCCAGGCTAGAAAATAAATTTAACAAAATTTTTAACTAGTATATACCACTCTTGGCTAGCAGAGACTTTCTCACATCGTTCTCATCTAATTCTCGTTTTATGATTTGTAAATTGTTGTCATCGTGCCTTGTGCAGGTGGTCACCTCGGTTTACTTGGTTACCTTCAGTATTTGATCAGTATGGTAAATACGTCTGACTTTCGTATTATTTTTGTCTTTGCGTTGGTCAGTCTGTAAGAAAATGGCACTGTGATAAAAATTCAGTCGCTAGGTGCATCCATGCTGTCATTAAATTTTCTAGTGGCTTAATTACTTTGCATGCGCAGAATAACTCCGATAAATGTTTCGTAAATTCTGTACGCTGAGGCTTACTGGTACCGAACTTAAATCTGAGGAAACATTTCTACCGTTGCCCTAATGAAACTTTCCTGTCAGGTTTTCGCCAGCGTGAGGAGGTCTGCTGTAGCTTTAATTGTTTCCTAGAAGGCCGAGTTTTGATGCTGTGCTGTGCCACTCAATTGCTTAATGATAATGTTCTCGCTTGCTTTGCTCGCAGGAAGAGAATTTGTGGTGTTAGCCTAAATAAAATATAGCATTGTGTTAGCAGCAGCGAAAGGGTCAAATGTGTGATAGAGTGCATTGTTTCATTTATGTAGTTTTTCCCGGAGAGCTTCAGTGTGAGTTATATTAGCCAGTCACTGCAGTGGCGTCTGTTTAATTTGTTCTTGCTACTACATGACAGTTTAATTCTTTAGGGAAAATATATAGTGACGTGATTAGAAAGCGCCAATGATATCATTACCAGCGATCATTTATAACAAAAAAATTAGTTGTTAGCTAGCAGGAATAGAAAAAGGAAATCCGGGGTGGAGGCTAACCCCTCCGGTATGGTGATTTTGTGTTTGATTCTTGCTACAACTAGACGCTTTTACTCAGCTCAGAAGACGGTCTCCGAATTTATCTATTGCCTGTATGAATCCTTTTAGTAACAGGATGCTCTACTAATCGAAAGAAATCATCTGACGGTACAAGAATAGTAATTCAGTAAGTCCTTGTTATATGTTGACTTTTCTTTTTTCTTTTGTTTTCTTTTTTAAACCAATTGAAAATTACTAAATGAATACCTGTTAAAGTTAACATTTGCTACATAAAAGCCGATTTTCCACATTTTACAGCACAGGTTGTATGAAAACAGGAGTGATATTACGGTACACATCCCTGCCTTACAGTTTAACGAGGATTTACCGTACTGTATAAAAAATAAGTCCTCAGGCAGAAGATATTGGAGGCTACATCATATTTACATAATTCCAGCGTAATAAACTACATGAAGGACTGTGATCAGGTGTGCTTATAATTTCAGGGCGAATTTGTTATTATGGTAATGATGGTGCACGTTCCTCATCGCGGTAATTTGCGACTGCAGAACCCTGATTACTAAATATACCCAGTAGCGAGATGATTCTGGATTGCCTTCTTGTCAGGGATGCATATATTATAATGCTTCCCTGACTCCTGGTTGGTCTTTCAGGTAAAATATTTGTGTAGTCAACGAAAATGGTATCGTTACTCCTCCTGTGCTTCTATATTTTGAAACCCATTCATCAGTAAATTAGTCCTGCAGTAGTATGGTTTCTTTTTGTTACTTAGAGTTACAGCTGCAGATGATAATGTCACACTTTTTTTTTTTTTGGTTAAACAGTTTTCAGCACTTGCATAATAGGCCTAGTCTGAAAATTTGGGGGGCTTCGAAGATGGCATCACTGGGTTTAGAAAGTTATTCCTGTTTCGTTATGTATCGTAAGGAAATGAATTAATAGTATACTATGTGAATAACTCTAGCAAAACTTGTGCAAATAGTATAAGAAGGATTACTCTATACTCCGCCCGCCAATGTGTAGGTGATATGTCGGTGCGTCCACCTGACTAGTGTTAATCCTAGGAAAGTTTCGAAGGCGACGATAGTTTGCTTATACTGGCTCTATTATGTCGTGTTTCCAGACATAAATTCCATAAAATCTTGAGCTGCAAAATTTTAGTCCCTTATATGTCAGTATTACAGAAAAGGAATTAACTGTAACCTACGGTATATAAAATTATCGTCAGTCATTAGGGGCGGATGGTAAATCGGATGTCCCATGCTTTGTTGACTTGCCTTTTTGGCAGATGAGTTTCGTACTTTTAATGTTTTAATTCTGAAGCCACTAATAAAACTATATACTGCAAATAAAAAAAAAATCCTCCGCTTATATGGTCATATTTGGCTATACACCAGAGAAGGGAACTAGAATTCTGGAGAAATAAATGATCCTATGCTGAATCGGAAATTATGTTGTTGTTGTTGTTGTTGTTGTTGTTGTAATCTCAGTCTTATCTGAATTTGAACCAAGTGGCATGCAGGAAACAGTCGTCGATCCCAGAGAAAATTTATTTTTGAACGAGCGATGCATGAAGCGTGTTACCGTATGAAAAGCATCATAACTGTGCTACAAGCAGGACCAGGGCCACTCAGTAACTGCAAAGGTTCGGTCATATAGCTTCTTAGATGACAGAGGTCCGGATATGAAATGCATGTTAAGATTACAGTATGTTAGGGGAAAAAAAAAAAAAACGGAGGCACATGATCACAAGTCAAACATACTAGCTCCGTCCCACCGTGGCTCCTCTACCTGCCTACCTACCTACCCGTACAGGTTCTTTAACATCGTGCAGTTCGTTCCTTCAGTTACCCACCGACTTATCTGTTTTTTCACTCAACTACCCATCTACAAAAACATGTCCGCGTGTAATTCTTCCTTCATTAAACTGCTTAATTTCTTTATTGCTTACCTTCAGCCTATCTTCAAGAACACCATAAATTTCTCAGATTCTTTTCTTCACCGACATACTTAACGACCTGCCTTCTGACTAGATCATACTGCTGACTTATCTTACGTAAACCGTCCTTTACTAACCTTACATCATATTCGTCCCTTCGCTGTCACCCTCACGCGCACTACAAGCCACGCAGATCTTTTTTCTACTCCCAATATTCATGTGCTTCTATTCACACGCCAAAGATCACAGAAATAGAAGTAGGGACACACGTTAACTTCCCACTAGAAGAGAAGATAGTCAGTCACTATAGGGAAACAAGCTAAGCCGGCAAACATCCCCCGATGGGTTGCCATTAATTGTTCAACCGATTAAGCAGACTAAAAAAGATAGTATCGCCACTTTCCTGTGTGTACTCTCATCATTTCTTGTTTTTACAGTCTGTCTCAATACGAGTATTTTCTAGAGAAAACGGGGATTAGTTAGTAATAAAAAATGTGTTTGGCATTTACTGACGGTATCTGGGTCCACATTTTCACGTCTTCTAACCACAACCTCCTTTGTAAATCATTTGCCATTAATTATCTCTTAATTAACCTTAGCTAGTTATAACCCGCAGATGACACTGCCACCATCAACTGCGACATGATTACAGGAAAACTGAGAGTAAACAGTACATAGTAAGGAACGTATGATATACCCATACCATCTCACTCGCACATCAATATTTCACTCATCTCCCCCACCCGAAGACTAACTCCTCCGCACCTCACTCTTCCCACTTCCCCCTGCCCCTCCTCACCTCTCTCCACTCCCCTAGCTACTTCTGCCCAACGACCTTTCTTATGTATTGAACTTAATGATTAAATAATAATTTTCTTATGAACCTAGGGACTTGAATGCTTGATTTAAATGCAGCATCGTAGTTAATGAACAATGAGGTGGCCGAATGAGTTTGCTGTCTCATTAGATTCTCATTAGTTTTCTCCCAATTTTCATTGCTCTCCCGCCCTACCTTAGCCTACTCCACGTTCCTCTCCCTCTCCTTTTCACCCCCTCCCCCCATCTCTCTCTCTCTCTCTCTCTCTCTCTCTCTCTCTCTCTCTCTCTCTCTCTCTCTCCTACAGTTTCAAAGCTTTCTCGGCCACACTACACTACCACACCATATTACTCACTGCCACACCATACAACTCACTGCTATACTACGGTACGCACACACATCGTACACTGACACCTCATACCACCACATCATACCGCACCACTCACTGCTACACCTATCATACTGTAAACTACCACACCTTGCACTAGCACACCGTATTACACACTTCCCCTCCTGACAATCCCACACCACACAGTCACACCTCCCGTTTAATCATTCAAGTCCAAAATGCCCCCCCCCCCCTGCACCACACACAAGGTGAAGACTGAACACCTACGACTGTTACTCATTATTTGTACATTACTAAGATGCCAACACCAAAACCCACTGAAGAGCTAATTCGATAGAACATAATAGCACTGAGAGAGCGGATGCCTCGGCTAAGACAGCACCATCCCCCCTTTCATGATTTGCATTACCTTGACCTTGACTCTGACCTTTTATCGCCAACATCTAATCACTTGTTCCTCTTATCGTTTTTTTTTTTTTTTTTTTTCAATAATTGGTGCAATTTTATCGAATGCTTTTTTCCCTTATAATGTTGCTTACGGACGGACACAAACAAACCAAGAGAAAAACATACTGTCCCTGGTGGAGGCAATAATATCATTCTAACCCCTTCAGCCGGAGGATGTATTAAGGTCTTCACATCAAAGCGTGGAGAACTATTGTAGTTCCTCAGTTTCTTTGTGCGTTATTCCAAACGCCTTTTCAGCTTAGCGTCATTCCTTTATTTCTTCGCTAATTCACCTTAAAGTTGGCACAGTAATATTGTTCCTTGGGTCAATAGCCTTAGACTCTATTTTCATTTTGACTGATTTATTTAGAACTTTTAAAGGGATTTATTGAGCCAAAAGTCAGATCATTTAAACACGCACTTTCTAGATCTCATCTTTCTGTTTGTTCATTAATCCTCGTGGTATTTTGAACAGAAGCATGCCAGTGTGATGTAGCAATGTGAAAACTATTATGATGAGGGAATCTTCGAGCTGGCATATTATTTTTCAGTTCTTTGTGCCTACTTTACCACGTCTTGATGATCTAGGAGATATTGTCACTGTCCCCATTTCTGCACATTTTGATTCCCTGGAACACCAATTTTCTTTCTTTCTTGAACAAACTTGTAAACAAATATACTTGTATATTTGATTTTTTTACGTTGTAGATGTTCAGTGTTCTTACGTATCCTCATGAAGTGTCATGTCCCTTTACTGTGTCTGTAGCTGAAATCATGACGTTAACTTTTGCATCACGTAGTCAGTGTATACTTTTGCTCTCATGTACCCTTCCCCCTAGGCCTTCATCGACAACGTTCCCCAGAGTGTTGAGACATGTACTGATTGGTAAATAAAGAATCTAAATGAAAATATTCGTGGGATTCGTATTCTGGTCAGAGTTGCTATGGCAGTTACATAGATGGTAAGGTAAAAATTGTTAGCACTTTTTTTTTTTTTTAGAAACCATACTTAGAGTCTAGTATTCCAAATTTTGCGTGTAGGAAGTAGGTACTAGAGATCAGGAAAATAAATGATTGACATTGTTTGAATCTAGCCTGTTTAAGCATACTCCACCCGATTCGAGCAGGTTCTTCAAGCGAAGTACTTTACGAGCAGAGCCGAATCCCACCCTCCGACCTTCCGGGCGGATGACTTTTGGCTACCTGATTTTAGGCTAAATAATTCAGTTGACATCTGTACAAAATACCATTTATAACTGACGCACATGCGAAAAAAAAAAAAAAAAAAAGATAGAAGAGGTGTTTACAGAAAGCAACAAAAGAAGCATGGGGTCCACATATATTTTTGCTACGGTCAGAATTTGGAAGGCGATCTGCCAGATGAGTAGCCAGAGCAAGGCAATTCATTAAATAAATTTTTGAAAAGCATTATTAGATATATAATACATTAAATTGCTTTTTGAGAACAAGAGCTTAATTTAACGCTAAATTATACAACAATAAAATCATGCTAAATAATCTGAAAAGCAATAAGTAGCACATAAAAAGAAAAGCACCACATTGAATTGCAGAGAAATAAATATTAAAACTTTAAAAATTATTTAAAAAGCGTCATACTGGTTTGCAGAATAATGATCAGTTATTACATTTTTGTACATGATTATCTGAGTGTATGCGAACAGTTAAGAAATGAGTCTACATGAATGAAAGTGGATCTTTAACTATACATTACACGTAATCTCTTCGTAGATCATTTAAGCCGTCGGAGGCTGCCCTAGATTCTTGACGATGTTTCTTGCATTCGTACCGTGGTGCGTTAGCGCACAACTTCCACCTGCTGCCTAAGCTGAGGCAGGAATAAAACAATTAAGATGTGTTGCGTCGTCTGAGGATTAACTGACAAGCACTGCCTCTCAACCCACCTAAAGAGCAGTGTTTTCTGGGGAAAGTTTGATGTCTGTCAGTCTGGTGACAGCGTGACGAGTGGCGGAATTCCAGAGCGATTGGCCACGGTTAATGTGCACATATTGTAAGTGGCGAGGCAGGTGGGGCGTGTCGTAGTCAGCTGAAGTGTGCACAAGAGGGAAGAGAGGAACTTGTAGCTGACCACCCTCAGAGACTCTACTGTCTCACTCTCTCACACAGTCCACCTCACTTTCTCTCCTTCCTGTTTTTACTTTTCTCTTCCCCACTTCCCCACACTTCCTTTCCATTTCTCATTACTTTCCTCCACCACGTTTTCTTTCTACCACCTTTTCCCTCCATTTTTCCCTTTCTCTTTTTCTCTTTCCTGCACTTCATTCCCTTTCCCTTCTCGTACCTTTTTCCTACTCCTGTATTTTTTCCCTGTTATCATTTAGGTTCCTCAGGCCCACCTCAAGAACCTCCTTATTCTCCTTTATCCTTTTCTTCTCCTTTCCCCTCTCCCATTTTCTTTCCTCCCTTATCCTACCCTATTCACTGTCCTCCATCCTTCTATCCCCGTCATCCCCTTCCCTTCGTCTACTCCCTTCGCTTTCATCTTTTTTCCCCTATCCCATAACTTTATTTTCCTTCCCCTATCTCCCTTTCTTTCTCTCTTCTCCCATCCTGTTCTCTTTTCCTTCCCTTCCCTTTCTGTTTCCTTCCTTCTCTTATCCCCTTCCCTTTACTGCCTTCTCATATCCTTTTCTTTTTCCTCTCATCTCCTTTGTCCTATTTTCTTATCTACCCTCTCCTCCTATCCTTCCCTCTTCCTTCCCTCACCCACTTTTCTTTCGCCTCTTTCTCTGTCTCTTACCCCTCTTCCTTCCTCCCACCTGTTCATTCTTCCTCCCACCCCTTCATTCTCCCTCCCACCCACCCCATTCTCCCTCCTACCCATTCATTCTTCCTCCCAAAAGCTCATTCTTCCCTTCGCAGAATATGTATCCCCTCACACCCTCTCGACCCTCCCCATCATACTCCCTACTTCTTTCTAGCTCCTTTTTCCCTCTTCTTCCCACTCTCTTTCCCCTCCCCCTCCCCCTCCCCCTCCCCACATTCGTCAGGGTGTCAGTCTTCTCCTTCCCCCTCCCCTACCCAACCACCCACCAGCCAGCCAGCCCGTGACCACTAACCTAAAAACTTTCTTCGATTTTTCCCGAAGCCAAGAGCTTCCCCCGGCACGACATTCTGTGGGTACGGCGGTGGGCAGTGTGTGCGTGTGTGTGTGTGTGTGTGTGTGTGTGTGTGTGTGTGTGTGTGTGTGTGTGTGTGTTTTACTTGTCACATCTCTTTGTACATGTAACTAGCTATCCATCTGTCTACCTATCTATTTAACTATTTATCTGTCTGTCTGTCCATCTCGTAAATACTGTAAGTAAGTAATTTAGCATTTAATCTTCCAAACATTATGATTTTTTCTGTAGGTGTGCATGTAAATGATTCAGCGATACTTTGTCTGGCTTACCTATATTGTACTGTATTTGCCGTTTTCCTCTGTCATCATCATCATTGTCTTATAATTATTACTATTATTATTATTATTAATAGTAGTAGTAGCAGTAGCAATAGTAGTAGCAGTAGTAGTAGTAGTAGTATTGTAATTTTTGATACCCAGTAAATAATGGGATTGGTAGATTCAGCACCAGGAGTATGAAAACACAAAATAGATACACATAGACATCTAAAACAAGTGCATTATTGCCATTCTAATTTTTTAGTAATGAATTGGGTCGGTGAGGTCCACAAAGAAAGAAAATGCAATAATAATTAATAAGGAGGCAAGCAGAGGACACTACTTTTATCACCATCATCATCATAATTTATATCGTCGTCGTCGTCGTCACAACCCTGTTTCTCATTAACAATAAAAAAAAAAAATGAGTAAGAAACAGAAGCAGTTGCACCATAGTGAGAGAGAGAGAGAGAGAGAGAGAGAGAGAGAGAGAGAGAGAGAGAGAGAGAGACTGCTACCGAAGATGCATAGCTTCTATGGTCCATATTCTTGTTGGTTTAGAAGGCTTCGTTATACCTCTTTGCAACTAGTATTTGTTCAGTGTGCGTTAATATTCTTTTGTATGTTGAGTTTGTAGACTTATGTCTGTATAAAAAACGTAGACGGTGCATTACCAAATAGAAAACCGGAGTATAATGTAAAAAACAGAAAATAAATTGGTGAGGTATAGATGCTGTGGAGATTCCATAGCCATCAAGAGCAGGGCCCAATGATCGGTGAGGAAGAAAAAAAAAGAAATAAAAAAAAAAGATGATCAGTAAAAGAATCACACTGCTTAGTACTGGGATGTTTTACAACCACCTGGAACTGCTCGCAACAATTGCAGGTGAAGTCGGGTCTCGTCGTGTGTGACACTGGAAACTTTCTGACACCTCTTCCTTAACTGCCAGTTTATTTGTGCATTGGGACGTATTCTTTTGTGACTTTGGAGGCTATGTAGCACTTCTTCCTACCGAGTTTATCTGTACATTGAGCCTTGTTCTTGTGTGATTTTTGAGATACTCCAGCTCGCCTTCTATGCTACGGTCCCAGTCTGTTTCTACGCGGGGCGGTAATTTTCTCCTGTCAGATATTCATGTAAACTGTTGATGTTAAGCCCTTCGCTACGAGAATGAAGCCGCCTGGTTTTAGCAAAGGTAAAACAGAAGTAATCGTACCAAACGGATAAGTAAACGCTGTTTCTAATCCCCTCATTATAAATGAGTTATTCTCAGCTGAATAATATAGCCTCGGGGCTGCAAGAATAATATGAAGATGGCATCATCGTAGTAAAGAAATTAAAATATATAAATGCATACATGAAAAAACTCAAGTGTAATGCGCAAAATAAAGTGTTAAGGACGTAATTATACAGAACCTTCTCAGCACACGAGAATATTGACATCATTTGGAAAAATTTAGGCGATTTAGGCCTACTGAAACTGTGCTTATCCGAACAGAGTCCAAGATGGTCAGAAACAGTTGCATATTAACATGAAACGTAACTCCAAATGCGGGCATAATTCTTCCAGTTGAACAATTCACGGCGCTGTGAAGTGAAGACACGGCCATCACACTTTTTACCCCACAGCAGTAAAACAAGTGGTGCGAGTGAGGCATGCGTGTGAGACAGGTGTGTGGCCAGGTGTGGAGTGGTGTTAGTTGTGTTGGCAGGTATGGTAATTGTGGAGGGGGTGTGAGGCAGGTGTAGGTAGGTGTGATAATTGTGGAGATGTGAGTCACATGTGTTGGCAGGTGTGGTAATATTATGAGTGGTGTGAGTCAGGTGTTTAGGCCGGTGTAAAAGTTGTGGAGGTGGTGTGAGTCATGTGTGTGGGCTGGTGTAAGAGTTGTGGAGGTGGTGTGAGTCAGGTGTGGGCAGGTATAGTAATTGTGAAGGTAGCTGCTACTGTGCGATACTTTTGTTTGCATAGGAAACTTTGTAGCATTTATTTTTTGGCGATTTATTTGGCATATTACATCTTAATGTTCTCTTGTATATTACCTTTGCTTTTTCGCTACCGATATAGTTTAGATCAGTCACACTCAAGAAGAAATTGTGAAATTTACAGTATAAATCGTTAAGGAGAGACGTTATGTAATCCCTTAACTCACTGAGAATACGACCCGCCCTATCAACAAACAAGTTATGGTTTTCCTCGCTTTTTTTTTTTTTTTTTTTTTTTTTTTTTTTCAGTGTATTGTAGTGCTTGTTCTGCCTTGTTCCTGTTTTGGATCTTTCCCACCCCATAATGCAGTAGGAACGAGGATTTAGATGATGATGATGTAGATAAAGGTGGTGGTGGTGATGGTGGTGGTGTAGAATGTAACTCAGTACAGTAAAGTAACATGGGCCTGAGCTTAAATGTACTGTGCCCAAAATAAGGACCTGATCACATTAAGGTCGGACCAGGAAAGACTCTGGCCCAGGTTGTCTCATCGCCTAGGCTGATGTTAAAGTTGGAAGCAGAACATCCCTTTTCATTGCAGCACGTTTTTGGCATACCCTTTTTTCAGTGCCAGATATGGCGTGGGTGGTGGCGAGAGACGGAATGCCTTAAGCGTGACCTGATGAAACTGAGTGTTCTTTCCAATTTTATTCCAGCTACACGATCAGACTATTTGCTTCAGAATACAGCATATACCGGATTTCTAGCTGGCTCCGGAGATTTCGTAACTCCTCTTCGTCAGCTATTTATTTTGCATATTATACCTTTTTATTCTCTTGTATGTAGGCTGTCTCAGGGAAACTGTGTGTGTACTAGAAAGATACAAATATACTAAGAGAGAAGATCAAAAGGTATATGTATATATTTTTTTCAATGCAAGGAAGAAGGAACAAAAGGCCAGGAGCATAACAAATCGCTAAGTACGAGATACTCCGAAATTTCCAGAGCCACTTAGAGTACAAGCCTACGTCTGAGTCAGCCCATTGTGAGGAAGCCCTAAGCCTTAGCGAAACATGCCGTGTGGGGAAACATAGCTTAGGCTTAGTGTCAATCAGTCTGTAACTGTGGGGAACGATAATCATACTTCACCCCTTCAACCCGAGGACTTCTTTCACATATGCTTTTTGCTGTACACTACCCTTACGATTTTATTCACCTTATGGTGGACTTTTCGAAATGAGGGAGTTATTTACAGTCTCCGCTAATCCCTTCACTTCTGGGGGGGGGGGAGTTCTCTTAAGACTTCTTTTACTCCATCACTGTTAGAGGTCCTTTTTTAATGTGGATAATATCGTCTTGTTACAGCAAGAATAAAAAATGCAAGTTACGTCTGCGTAGTGAAGGGGTTAAAGAGCAAATTTTATTTTAAAAAATCAGTAAAGAGAACGGAGAGTGAGAGAGAGATAAGGAAAAGGGAGGAGGGGAACGAAGAGAATGAAAACAGGGATTTTTTTTTTTTTTTCACTGTGACAATACAACAGTTTCGATCCCATTTTATCACCCGTTAATAGTCACAAAATTATCACTGATACATTCATGTCAGTGTCAAAAGAAATCTTCAAAAATCATCAACATTTTGTTTTAGGGATTGATAGCATATATTCAGTGATGAACCGATATGGACACCCTACATTCATATCTTTGAAAGTATGACGGATATTAAGATATGTCCAATTGTGAAATTAATATGCCCTGCAGTATAATCTCACCATCTCTGCAATATGTCCAGTTGTGTCATTTTTATATAGTGTAGTTTTTCCAGCTGTGCAGTTTGTCCAGGAGTTTAATTTATGTTGTGCTGCTTACTCATTTGCGTAATTTGTCAAATTGTCATATGCCTAGTTCTGTGATTGACCAACAACTTGTCATTTCTCTAACCTATACAGTTTTCCAATTTATCCGGTTGTGTACCGACTTCATGCTTCTAAAGTTATGCATTTGTGTAATTTATTCATTTGCATTATTGCTCGTTTCATCTGAGTACTCGTTATATCACTGTGCAGTTGTTTAATGAGTGCATTGTGGCCTGGGACACTGAAGGCGGTGTGTGTTTCCTCCCGCGGCCGCTAGGTGACGCCAGGTTCCGGGCCACAGTATGAAGGGAATAGATCAGGCCTTCTCTCCCCTCCTCCCCTTCCCTCTTCTCTCCCTGTCCCCTCCCTTCCCCTCCCTTTCCCTCTTCTCTCCCTCTCCTCTCCCTCTCTTCCCTCTCCCCTTCTCACTCCTCCCTTTTCCCTCCCCATCCCTCTTCCTTCTTTCACTACTCCCTCTTCTCCTTTCCCTGATTTTGCTTCCTCCCTTCCTCTCCCTCTCCTTCCTTCTGTTACCCTCACTTCTCCATCCCCTGTCTGTGTCCCTCCCCCTTCCCTCTCCCTCTTTGTAACCATCTCCTCTCTTTCCCCTCCTTTTTTTTTTTTCTGTCTCTTTCCCTCTTCTGTCCTCTCCTTTTCCTCTCTTCCAATTTCCCCTCTTCCATTTTCCTCTTCCCCTCTCTTCCTTTCATTCTTCCTCTCCTTCTCCTTCCTTCGAATTCCCCCATTCCCTCTTCCCCCCTACACTGTCACTCGCTCCCCCTTCCTCTTCCTCCCTTTCCTCTTTCCGCTCCTTCTTGTTCCTTCCATAACCCCAGTTTTTCTCTTCCCCATCCTTCATTCTCTTACCTTTTTTCCTTCTTCTTCCGTCCTCTTCCTCTTCCCCTCCTTCCTTCCATAATCTCTTCCCTCTCCATCTCTTCTCTTCTCCCTTTCTTCCCATATTCCATTCTTCCTTCCAGTACTCCTTCCCTTCTTTTCTCTTTTCTCCTCCCCCCCACATCATTCTCTCTTCCCCTCCTCCATACTCCCACTCCCCTCTCTTTCCTCTCCATCGCTCTTCCCCCTATCTCCCTCTTCCATCTCTCCTTTGCCACTCCCCTCTCTCCTTCTTCTCCCTCTTCCTCCAATTTTCTCTTCCTTCCCTCTCCCTCTCATCTCCCTCTCCTTTCCTTCATTCTCCTCCTCCCTACCCTCTTCCATCTCTCCTCTCCCTCCCTCCCCCTCTCTCCCCTGCCTTCCCCTCCCCCTCTGCTGGCTCTGACGTCATAGTGGTCTTGGCTGTCCTTGGCCTGGCGGGGTTCTGGACAATTCACCCCTAAATCACTTCGCCACCAGCACGTCTCTTGCACTTCATTCTTGCTTCCTCCGGACGGTCTTATTCGGTGACGTCTGCCAGGCTTCATTCTTGCTGCCGCCACACCATCTTATTCAGTGACGTCCTTCATCCTCCATTGTTGCTGTCTCCTAACAGCTTAATAATTTACTCAGTTTAGGAAGGATCTTACGTACCGAAGGAGTTAATGAAAGCTGTATTAAACTCTTGCAAGTCAGGTTAGTAAAATCATCTAGAAGAAACAGGAATGAAGCGTAGGAGTCGCCACTGGATCGAAGAACTTAAATCATCTCATTACGATGGCGTGTTTCAAATTTTTCTTGCTGCTTTTAAACAGATAAATTTGGAAAGATGTTTCGCAGTAGAGCAGTTGAAAATGAGATTGTTCGCAGACCTTCACAGCGGTATCTTCCTCAAATTAATTGTCTGGAAGTAGCGAGAATTAATTAAAAAAAAAAAAATGTCTTAGGATGGAAGCTGTTAAATCACTTCGCAATTTCCTGTGCGATTCATTTTAATCTGCTGCATAAACTTAATATTCGTTTGCTTAATGGAGTTCTTTCAGTGCGATGACTTATTTTTATTATGTATTCTGTTACCACCAGCAAATTCAATTCAGCTCAGGAGAGACGTGGTGGTAGTGTGGGATGAGAAGCCATCTCCCCACACCCTTCACTACCAGGAGTCACCCCTAAGCCCATTATACCAAGCGAACATGTTTTGCAATTAGTTCTTGCGGCCTTCAGACGATTCTATTCTGCTGAGGGAGACTTTTCGAACTGAAGGGGTATTGTACCATAGCCTTCATTAATCTCTTCAGTGCGACAGAGCCTTCATAGCTGAATAAAAGTTTCAGTAATTAGCATAACTATATCAACAAAATACGTCATCGGATACAAGGCGTAAAATTCATCTGGAAATAGCGCATTAATGTTGCGCAGTTTAGCAGCATTAGGCTCAAACGCTGGCTTCCATGACCACCTGCCATGGTTAACCCTTTGAGCCCGAGGGAGCAATGGAGGCGAAGGAGAGAGGGAGGAGGGGGGAAACAGGGAACAGGGAGAGAGGGAGGGAAGGGATGAAAGAGGAAAGGAAGGGAGAATGGAGGAAAGAGGGATGAAAAGGAGAAAGACGTGAAGAAATGGAAGGGGAGAGGCAACAAGGATGAACTATGAACCCCTTCGATTCCTTGACGTCTTTTTTCCAATTCATTCTTGCTGCTGCCAAACATTTTACGCAATTTAGAGTGTCCTGGTAGTGGGGGCGTGAATGAAGGCTTTATCTAAACCCTTCAGTTTTAAAGATATTTTCTAAACTGTAAAAAGTCGTCTTGAGAGAGCAAAAAATATAATAAACGAAAAGAAGGGGTCATCGCACTGAAAGGGTCACAGAAATATCCAGCTCCTTCCAGACTTTGTGATATACTCGTATGTTTACTGCCTTAATGACGTCAAGAGAGAGAGAGAGAGAGGACGAGTAGGAGGATTAGGAGGAATGAAAAGTGTGGCTAATAACAGACGATTTTGTCAACCTATGCGACATCCTAGCAGCCACTAAGTTAAAAAGTATCGCTGCTCAGTGACACAGGAGTATTTTATTTACTCAATAGCCTGATGATACTGTTCAGTTGGGAAAATCCTAGCAGTCAGAGAAATGAAAAGCATGGCAGCTGTAGACACGCTCAGTTACTTTATCTACCCGTAAACCAGACTAAGGGAGAAAGTCCAAGCAGTGAAAAGGCTGGTAGCTAGTTTGAATCAACGCCATATTCACGTTCAGTTGATTTGCTTGCACCCCCCCCCTCTCTCTCTCTCTCTCTCTCTCTCTCTCTCCTTAAGTGGCCTCATAGCTCTCTACACACCTACTCACCTACCACACCTCCCTCCCCCCAAACACACAAGCACACCTCACCAAGCACAATAAACATTCACACAAACCCAGCATTCCACCAAACACACTTTAATGAACTACCACACTCACATCACGCACGCACCCACTTTGTCACGTGCACACAAACGTACCCTGGTTAACCCTTTCCGTGCGACGATGCTGCCCAGTCACGTATAATTCATGCTAGCACCAGGCGATTGTACTTGACCAAAGGAGGGTCCTCTTGTTTACTGCAGAAATGTAAATGGAGGCAATTTCTAATCCATTCACTACGGGAGGTCTGCCCTGCACTTCATAAAACCATCTGAGACTAGAAAAAATAATAAATAAAAGACTATTCTACGGAGAAAATTAACTTACACACACACACACACACACACACACACACACACACACACACACACACACACACACACACACACACACACACACACACACACACACACACACACACACACACCGATAAGTTTCCCCGAAGCTAAAGAAAACCGTCAGAGGGTAACAAAAAAACAAAAAAACAAAGACGTCATTACTGCGAAGGAGTTAACTTTCTCATGACCAGGATTCCTCAAGTATTTTATTCCGTCAAACTCCAAATGATGACCTTTTACAAATTCTAGTTTCCTGCGATTCTGTATTATCTATCCGTAGTTACCTTTTTAGCACCTTGATTATATTTCCTCTCTTGCAATCGGAGGTTTTACGCAGGTTATTGAGGCGTGTGGTGTTGAAGGGATTAATATTTTAACTGGTGATCCTAATCCTTTGTTACTTACCTCGCCGCTGGTCGATCACACTGTTTGCTACTCATTAATCTCTCTCTCTCTCTCTCTCTCTCTCTCTCTCTTGTAGGATTGCAGGAACCCTTGAGCTCGCACACACACACACACACACACACACACACACACACACACACACACACACACACACACACACACACACACACACACACACCATTCATTCTCATCACTTTCACATATCACCTTCACCGCCCACGCTCATCTCTCTCGTCTCCTGTCCCGTCCTTCATTC
>NC_137046.1:51833765-51841265 GCF_032717465.1 Coenobita brevimanus
ATTTACAAACTACCGTGTATATTCCATTTTGGTCAGCACCAGACGATTTCTTTTAGCTTTAAGGAGGCACTTTTGCAGTGACGGATATATTATACCCCATCAGTTCGAGGAGTCTTCCCTAAGGTAAATAAAATCGTTTGGAAATAACAAGGATAATATATAAAACGTCATTGCACTGAAAGGCTTAGGAGTAAAGGTTCTCGAAGTAGACCTGGGAAACCTTGAGATTGATTTCCGTAGAGTTTCTTTATCCTGAACCTCGAACACTTCGTTGCATAAGTCTTAATAAGTAAAATTAAAGTATTGTGACCCCTATGTCCGTGTTCTGATCAGGTTGGATGCCCCCCTAGCTCCATTACTTTGCCAGTTTATTTCTGTACAAGGCGCTAGTATTCTGTTGTGTGCTCTTCATGTAAGTCGATGCTAAGGAAATTCACATAGCATACAAAGGAATGTTGATATGTAGCTAGTGTGGAAATTAAATTGCTGCGAAAAAGGTGGTATAAAGTAACCTGATCTTACGAGAATGCGGTTTCCAGTGTGCCGACATAAACAAACAACAAACGAAGAGCTTTGCCAGAATGTACTCTTTCAAATAGCTACTGTATTGTGTCTGTCGCTGAAGTAACGAAATCTGGCATCAGAGTGCATTTTGCATTACTCAAAATTACCAGACACGGCGAAGAATGTGAAAAAGTATCAGTCAGGTGCAGTTTTATCGACGGTAGGGGTCTCTGATACTTCCTTTGTGACCGTGATTTGCTCAGTTTGTCGAAGGTATGCACTGCATTGAATGTCTGTAATGTTAGTAATGTCATAATTTTATTCGACTCTTCTCAGTACTTGTTGCTTTTATCAACCTCATCAGTACTGGTTTGTAGGATACTGTAACTCGGTAACAACATGACTATAAAAAAAAAAAAAAAAAAAAAAAAACAATCGCCTTTATGAGATTCGAACCCTTGTGTGTAAGGCAGAACCATCTCTCCGACTGATGAATTCCACCATTACACCAGTGTCATCTGGTTATACATTCGTCATGCATTTCGCATATATATATATATATATATATATATATATATATATATATATATATATATATATATATATATATATATATATATATATCCGGTACGTTGGTAAGAAGTTGGTTAGAGAGGTAACAGTAATCTTTGGTCCAGGATTATATTATGTATTATCATATACGCGTCGATATCGTAGAAATAAAAATGTTTAGTGTTCGTGGTAGCACTCTGGAGAAAGAATGATGTGGCCTTAAGGTGCTCAGCCTGTTGGTGCATTATACAACACACAGTCGTCACTATATCATGGCTCTCGACTGTCTGGATATTGATAGTCTGTTGTGTGTGTGTGTGTTTGTGTGTGTGTGTGTCCAGACCCCAGTTTGTCTGTGTTTTTTTCCTCCCTAGACAACGCTCATATACTACATTTATTGTCTTATTCAAGGTTATTACAGTGTACAATGGGCTATTCTTGGCTGCACACAGGACACATCTGGTTGCTTCCAGACTACCAGTGCTGTATGATTGCTCCTACTTAAAGCACTACCATGATCACACACTACCACTGCACTGTTCCAGTACCTACGTGCAAGGCTACCATACCACACTGCATTGCCAGCTGAATGTCTCTTTATAACAGTGCACGATGACCATAACACCACAGAACACACCGCGGTTCGCCATGCCACACTGGACCATACAGTACACCACACCACACCACATTACACTACACCGCACCCAACCACACTTCGCTGCACCTCACCAAGCCCCACACCATACCACATCCTCACCAGCACTACCAAACCAAATCAAACACACGACACCACACCAACACACACCACTATGCCGCAAGTACAGTGCTGCCAAACCAAATCCACCACACCAAGCCATACCATCACTAATCAGATACACCTCAACACAGCAGCCCCACAGCACTACACCATGCAGCAGCAGGTGTAGTGTAGGCTAGCGTGAGGAAGTGCGGCTCTGGACCAGATCGATACCCAGTCTTGGCGTCTCCTGCACCCCCCCCTCTCTCCCTGTTGCCCCCTTCCTGGAACCCCAACTAGTCCCCCTTCCCCCCTTGCCACCCCTGCCCCCCATACTGCCACACCACGCCATCATCACCACCCATGCCACACCACAACACTTCCATCAACCATATCACACTGCATCACACTATACAGCTTTACTATCACCACCCACACCACAGCTTATCGCTAACACAATCCATGCCACACCACCACCGCTACCGCCAACCATAACACACCACCACCGCTACCACCAACCATAACACAGCACCGCCGCCATCACCACCGCCACCGCCAATCATACCACCAACACCACACCATACCACATTTCGCAGTAACACTATCATCAAACATACCACCCCACATCTCTACCAAGACCCATGCCCCTCTGTGCCAGACCCCTACCACCAACCACATCACGCAGCACCACACCGCTGCCACCAGTCATACCACAGTACACAACACCTCACAACAGTACACCACTACTACCAACCACGCCAAACTACGCACCACTACCACCGAGCACACCACACCACACCATCAGCCCTGCCACTACCATCAACCACACCACACCACTACTACACCAGGTGGGTGAGGGCTATAGGTTACATGGTGTTAGACGGTACTATTTTTATACTTATTTTAGGGCAACATACAGTAAAGTTACACCTACTTGGGGCTACACGGACTTGAGCTACACATAGGCCTACACCAGCTGGAATTATATGCGGGCTGAGACTATATACCAGCTGGGGCTACGGCCCGTGCATGAAGCTACATGGGATGGGGCTATACACAGGATCACACAAGCTTTAGGAAATACAGGGGGCTACAGAGGCAATATATGGGCTACACAGGACTACATGATCTAAGTACTATAGGCTGCGTGGAGCTAAACGGGCCTGGGCTATATATGGGATTAGGCTACATGGGCTGAGGGCTATATATATATATATATATATATATATAAATATTGGTGCTGATACTAAAAGGGACTATAGGCGGCGATGTGTAGAAATGATACGGACCACGGCTACGTAGACGCTGGCGGGAACTAGACTTACACGGCTACTGGCTGACGACCGGACTGACTGGGTAGACGAAATCACAGTGTAGAGTCTCCACACTGTGGACGAAATGGTCGACAGGACGGGTATGTGAGAAGACGGAATGACAAATTTTATACTGAACACAGTGACGAATATATGCTGCATCCTCACTCACACACTCACACACAGTCACACACTGAGTGACTGACTGACTCACTCACAGACACAGCCATTCACTTAGTCCCTACCGTTTTGAAACATGGGTATAGGCCGTTCAGAGTTGTTGTTGTTCTTGTTGTTTTTTTACACATTGGAGTATCGATATTCAGTGATAATATAGCCTTTTGAGAACATTATCAACATCGTCTTAGTCGTTGTCGTCAAAGTAATGAGGATGATGATAAATAATAATAATAATAATAATAATAATAATAATAATTATTATTATTATTATTATTATTATTATTATTATTATTATTATTATTACTGCTACTACTACTACTACTATTATTATATTTATTATTTACCTTTTACACATCAGGTTCGGAAATATATATTAGTCTCTATTAGGACATGGCTCAGAGAAGAATAAAACTCATAGTATATAATGAGTTAGAGCTATGACAATAATAATAATAATAATAATAATAATTCTCCAGGGAGAAAAGTTATGCGAAAACTCTGCCACTAGATCACACAATACATCCATCACGATCTCGGCGACAGTGACGAAACCCGGAAATGTCGGCGTAATAATTTTATGACGAATTCTTGGGCTTAGAATGGTCAGTAATTTTTATGTGAGGAGATTTTAAAATGTGGCTTATTTTTTTATATTTTTATTGTGTATTCGTCGTGTAAAGGCTGATACTTGGCGTTAGATGAGTCACTGCTGTAGAAGACACTACCACATCACACACACACACACACACACACACACACACACACACACACACACACACACACACACACACACACACACACACACACACACACACACACACACACACACACACACACACACACACACACACACATTAATACACCTCGCACACACTTCACACTGTCACACCTCACACTGCCGCATTTAACATTATCACACCTCATACATGCCTGACACTGCCACACTTGACACTTTCACACCTCATTGACACACACTGCCATATACACGATTCTGCCGCACATCATACACATCACACAGTACCATATTAATACTGCCATACTAACTGCAGTAGCTACTTAACACTGGCACATCTCATGCACATCTTAAACTGCCATAATTGGCACAGCCACACCTCACACTGCCACATGCCACTGCCACACCCTACACTACGACACTTGATAATACCACGCCTCGTACGCACCTCACACTGCTACATTTGACACTATCACACTATATACACCTCACAGAGTCATACTTGACACTTCCACACTCCACACACGCCCTCACGCTCGTATATCACATATTGGCACGCATCACACTCACCTAACACTGCCAAATCTTAACACCGTCAGACTACACTACCACATCTCACTGTAAAACCTTACTGTACCCTGTATTTGAATGTAAGAATTTTCAGTTGCACTGGAAAATTGACCGATACCAGAAAAGTAAGGAAAGATCAGCCCATTTAGAATGTGGATGCATACTGGCATTTTATTTGTATGTAATCCTTTTAGCAACAGATATTTCTTTATAATGAAGATAATTTTCCAGCGTTAGCCAGGATTCAATGAGGAAGCACGACACCACTGCTGCGTGGGTTAAGCCAGAAAATATTGATTAGCTGAGGGAAAGCCCAACGATATTTGATTAAAACGAATCTTGACGAACCATTTTAAGCCTATGAACGCATTTTAGTATACTTATATTCTTCAAGTTCACATGATTTTTTTTTTTTTTTTCAAATGAACAGTCTTAGCACTCAGACAGTAAGTCGTTTTGTACAACTCTGCACGAGTACCTTTTATACTTGTGTACAGGAATCTTAGTACCCATCATCACCATCGTTACCATCGTCGTTTCCCATCTTAACCTCCAACATTATGTATGAAGTGGGCTGACTGCTGGGGCCAGAGAAGGAGAAACATGAAAATAAGAAGTTACTGCTAGTGTGTCCAGTAATATCTTAGAACTGTTGGCAACAGCTTACAGGAAACATCCCAGAACATATCATTTTCCCAGTTAACATAGTGACATCTCAGTTATCAAATACCAACAGCGTCAGGTTGATTAGGAAGAACATCAGCCAAACAAACCAGTTATTTTCCTTGCGTTGTATCTGAATTACCCAACAGTGACCTTTCCTTCTCTTCCGGCTCTTCACTCTCTAACGCTTCTGAGGCAGCAGCCTGGCCCTGATATTTACCGCTGCTATCACTGTGCTTGCCCGACCTTGAGTAGACACCGCCTCACTCTGAACAGTTCCCCTTCAAAAAGCAAGTTGCAGTGTTAGAAAGAGAGAGAGAGAGAGAAAAACACACACACACACACACACACACACACACACACACACACACACACACACACAGACGGACAGACAGAGACAGACAGACAGACAGACGGACGGGCGGACAGACAGAAGCGTGCATGCGTGTGTGAGCGAGCATCCAAGTAATTGTGTGAGGGGTACTATGTGTGTACGTTACAAGTGAATGTGTGTGTGTGTGTGTGTGTGTGTGTGTGTGTGTGTGTGTGTGTGTGTGAGAGAGAGAGAGAGAGAGAGAGAGGGGCAGTAAGTTATTAATGCTGGGGTGAGCTGGAGTTTTTTATTGTTTTGTTTTGTTTTGGGGTGAGCTGGAGTTTTTTATTGTTCTGTTTTGAGGTGAGCCAGAGTTCCATGTTGTGTTGTTTTATTTTGTTTTCTCACGTCATACTAAAGGAGGTATTTCATGTAAGGGGCAGGAACGTTTTGGAAGATTTGTTTTGTGGCTGATTCAGATGTTTTTTTCGTGTCGGATTTAGCCCTTGTTTTTCGTGTCATGTTCTGCCGTCCTGCGTCATGATTTGGAAGGTTCGTGTCACAGTGAGGTGATGTTTTCTCAGAGGTTTGGTTATTTCGTGATAAATACGCCAAAGTCTCTGTGTTTCTTGTCAGTGATCGTGCGTTTCATGTCATATCCAGGCCAATCATGTCAAAGTCCTGCGTTTCGTGTTAGAGATACAGATGTTTTACGCTGTGGTTCTGGCGTTTCGTGTCAGGTTCTGGTCGTGCATGTCAGAATCATTTGTGAGGGGGGGGGAGGTGCACGCGTGCGTGCGTGCGTGCATGCGTACCGCGTTAGAGGTCCTGCCGTTTCGTTTCAGATTTTGGTGTTTTTTGTCAGACGTTCGATGCCTTGTGTCAAAAGTTTAGGGCGTTTTAAGAAAAATTATAGTGTTTCATATAAAAAATTCAGGAATTTGAGTGTATCATGTCCAAAGGTTTGGCTGTTTGTGTCGCTTTCGGTCTTTTCATGTCAGATAATTATTTTTTCGTCTGGGGTCGAGTGCTGCACATCACATTTGGTCATTCCATGTAATATTTTCCTTGTGTGTGTGTGTGTGTGTATGTGTGTGTGTGTGTGTGTGTGTGTGTGTGTGTGTGTGTGTGTGTGTGTGTGTGTCAGAACTGGTTGCTTCGCTTCAATATTCTTGGTGTTTTGCATCAAAATTTCGCATTCGTAGTTCGTGCCCAGACGCCATTAGTATTCCACCTTCACCTCATCAATACCCGTACAGTCGGAGACAAAAATCCGCCAAGTATTTCCTCTGTTCTGCCTCTCATTTTCCTCTGCTGGCTAATATTCCTAAGCCGAGGGAGGTTTGCTATGTTTTTCTGCCCATAGATGATGCTCTCTGATATGGTGCGTCTTGGAAGAATGTGTCTAACATAAACTAACTGTCAGATAGAAGCAGTGAAATACTAGGTGAATTTATGTTGTTTACAGTACCTTTACTTCTCCCTCACCTCCAGCTCTTCATTAGCGCGGTGGGGTTCGTGGTAGTCGTTCCAGTTCTTGGCCTTGGTTCCCGGCATTTCGGTTTCATTAGCTAGTGCCTATGAGGTGGTGGGATGATTGTACACGCCACTTGATGATTCTTGGAATCATATGGTTTTCCACTTTCTTTGTAAGTTCTAGGGATTTTTCTGTACCCCACTTTTATTTACGATATTTTAATTTCTCCTCCCTTTTTGCTTGGTATGTCGACAAACCCACCATCCACTCACTTAATATAGTGCTACCATAAGGTGACTGCTGAATGCTGTGTGAAAACCCAAATGGTTTCTTGTAGCCCTGAAACCAAACACTGCGATGGATGACAGCCACATAACACAATTGGTGTCAAATGGGTTCAGGCGCTCCCGGATGTGACCCCTAATTATTTACATGTGACGGGTGGCTGGGGGATAGTTT
>NC_137046.1:51843765-51883765 GCF_032717465.1 Coenobita brevimanus
GTGGTAGAATGATTTATACCGAGCAGCGTATCAGTAACGTTTCGCACAGGAATATTTGTATATTGTCCGTACCGGTATCTAAGCTTAAAAAAAAAAAAAAAAAAATGCGTATCCACAACATTCGGTATCGTTTTGTGTATTTAAGAAAAGAACTCTCATAAAGGAAGGCTTTTTGACCTCGCAGATTACTAACTAGTGATGTTTAAATATTTTGTAATTTCAGTTATCTTTGCCTGCAGTGAGCTAACTTTTGAATTTTTCCGAGCTTAACACCAGACAGTTTTCTTTCATTGAGGGACATCGTACGTCATGATGTTATATGGACAAAACATAGGTGTGTGTGTGTGTGTGTGTGTGTGTGTGTGTGTGTGTGTGTGTGTGTGTGTTCCCAGAGAGGTGACCCAATCGTCTTCAAATTGCCTCAGTAGCACGGTATTTGGTGAAGTCCTCTACTGCGTTGTATGGCATGTGCATTGGGACGGGAGAGCTGGTGAAGCGTAGTGTGATGTGGCTGGTAGGATTTCCAGTAGAGGAATGGTGTGGTGTGGTCAGTGGGAGTGGTTCAGATGTGCTGTCGGTTATTTAGTGTGGTTGTTTGATGTGGTGTGATATGGTTGGTGGGTGTATGTTTTGTGGTGTGGTGTGTGGTTAGTGGTAGTGGTGTGGTGCGGTCTAATTTAGTGCGTTGTTGTGATGTGGTGTGGTGGATGGGAGTGATGGTGGTGTGGTGTAATCTGGCGTAGTGTAGTGTAGCTGGATGTGATTGGTGTTATTATTTTTGTGAGTTTAGCAGACTTAGTAGATCCTTCTCTTATTCGATTGTTTCTGCTCATGGCACTATTATCTGCGTGGTGATGATGTGAAATATGTCGCTACTAAAGGCATACTAATCCAGTAATTATCTGAGGAAGAGGAAAAAAAAAAAAAAAGAGGTGCTAGTGAGCCTACTAAACCCACGACAATACAACCCGATGTGTA
The DNA here is from genome assembly GCF_032717465.1 of Coenobita brevimanus. Lineage (NCBI taxonomy): Eukaryota > Metazoa > Arthropoda > Malacostraca > Decapoda > Coenobitidae > Coenobita > Coenobita brevimanus. The sequence goes on from NC_137046.1 coordinate 51,844,744, forward strand.
GTAGAGAGGATTACAGAAGAGAACAAAGGAAAGCTGCCAACAGTTTATGTAGTTTTAATTTTTTTACTGTTTCTTACAGAGAAGCCTAAATATACTACAGCAGATACGGTACTGTATTTGTATTTTCCTCTGTAGCACACGGTATATCCTCGATGAACAAACAGGTCTGTTGCTGTTTCCTTTCTTTTGTATTCCTTTTTACACCATTGCACTACCCCTTGTGGCTGTGTTTTTGTGGACTTCGGAGGCTCACTAGCACCTTTACCTCGACATCCTATCGGTGACGAGTTTTCATTTTATTCTTGCCATCTTTGGACGACCTGGAGGGGTTACATAAGGCATTCCCTGACGCCTTCACCATAAGAAATCTGTCCCAAAGAAAATAAGTTCATCTGTGGATAGCAAGAATAAAATAAACATCATCGCTGTATAGGTGAAGATTGGTTAACCCCTCACTAGTGGAGAAGTTCGAAAAGTGAATACAGTGAATTAACCTAGCGACTGCTGTAAATCTGAACTGCTGAATGGAGAGTATGATTCCTTTCACTACGATTACCTTCTTTTTTTTTTTCTTTGTCGTTGTTGCTACCACCAAACGATTTTTATTCAACTTAAGAAGGGTTTCTGGTAGTGAAGGGATTAAATTTGGCTGTATCTAACTCAGCTGAAGGAAATAGTATAGCGGGATTTAAAATAAAAGTCATTAATACGTCATCGGGTGGAAGGTGTTAACAATGGGTGAAATTGCGTGCAGGTTGTATTGTTCATTGTAAGAATTTGTCGCGTACGAGTAGGTGTGACTTCCACTGCTGTGTTCTGTCGTGCTGCCCTGTTGCTGTGTGCTGCTGTGTTCTGTCATGCTGCCCTGTTGCTGTGTGCTGTTGTGTTCTGTTGTGCTGCCTTGTTGCTGTGTGCTGCTGTGTTCTGTCATGCTGCCCTGTTGCTGGTGCTGTTGTGTTCTGTCATGCTGCCCTGATGCTGTATGCTGTTGTGTTCTGTTGTGCTGCCCTGTTACTGTGTGCTGTTGTGTTCTGTCATGCTGCCCTGTTGCTGTGTGCTGTTGTGTTCTGTCATGTTGCCCTGTTGCTGTGTGCTGTTGTGTTTTATCATGCTGCCCTGTTACTGTGTGCTGTTGTGTTCTGCCATGCTCCCCTGTTGCTGTGTCGCTGTTATGTTGTTCTATTGCTATGTGCTGCTGTGTTCTGTCATGTTGCCCTGTTGTTGTGTGCTGTTGTGTTCTGCCATCCTATCCTGAAGCTGTTCCTGCTGCGTTCACTGTTGTTACGGTGTTCTGTCATGCTGTCCTGATACTGTGATGCCCTGCTACCCTGATTCTGTGTTGCTGCTGTTTTCTCTCGCGCTGTGTTATGGTTGCCCCTGCACGTCACCACCCCTCGTCCACCTCCTCACTTCCTATACTCTTTCCACGCCTCATACATCCAGGCCCTGCACTTCCTGATAATTTTTCCCGGCCCCTAACTTGAACCTTCTCTAGATCCTCACTTTTTCTGTACACTCGTATGGTTAGGAAGTTTTCTAGCACATCTTCCTTAACTACTGTATATATTTCTACTTGTGGCTCGTTTAAATTATCGTCCATGACACTGATATAAGCTACGCCAATGTTCAAAGTGCATTGCAAACGTACTGTACAAGAGAATGTTATGTTGTACTGTGCAAAACGTAATCTTGTGGGGTTAGGACTCTCTAGCACCTCTTCCTTACCACCTTATTTTTTTGCGAGCGAAAGTCACCTCGACTACAGTTCAGTCACCAGCCAGACTGATTTCAAACATACCGTCCTCAGAGACAAGACATAAAATTTAGAGCAAATTACATTCAGTCCTGAGCTATGGAATCGTGACACTACAAAACTGACGATGTGGGTTGTGGGCGACTTTTTGACACTGGTGTCTTTGGTCTTGTCTTGCTCAATTATAGTTAAGTTAGTGAAGTCAGCACTGAGCTCTAAGACTGTGGTGTGTGTAAATAGTGGCGAGAGGTAGCCTGTTGGTGAGGGCCCCGGCAGGAAGTGAGTCTGGTGTGGTCAGCTGCACAGCGAAGGGCCGTGATGGTGTGGAGGGTAGTGTGTTGTATCCGTGGCTGTAAAAAACACACACACACACACACACACACACACACACACACACACACACACACACACACACACACACACACACACACACACACACACACACACACACACACACACACACACACACACACACACACACACACACACACACACACACACACACACACACACACACACACACACACACACACACACACACACACACACACACACATTTATTCACTCAGTGAGTCACACAGCCACACATACACCCATAGGCAATATAATACTGTCATCCAAACAGCCTTATACAGTCACAACCAGTTATACTAACATTCAGCCACTGCACACGGCTACAGTTACAGCCCCCACCACAGTCCCTTTTACTGAGTCACTCAGCCACATTCAGTTACTCAGCCACATTCACAGCCACACCCACCCTCACGTAGCCACAGTCAGTTACAGCCTCTGCATCACTTACAGTTAGGAATTTTTACGAGAGAGAGAGAGAGAGAGAGAGAGAGAGAGAGAGAGAGAATTAATAACTAAGGCTTTGGATGCAACAGGTGATGAATTAGTATACCGCATGCATTATGCTCTACGGAATCCATAGATGAATAATGAATTGATTAAAACAATGCATTAAATGGCATCGATAAATCTTACTGTGAAGTGCTTCGATCTGCATTTGCATGCGTGCGTGAATATGTAACGCCAGTCTCGCCGAAAATACGAGATTACTTGCCACAAGAATTAACATCTGGATCAAACCCGACCTTCTGGGTAGCACAGGTTACATAAGTGTATCCTCCTGAATGGTCACCTGCATATGCGGTGTTGTTTCCTTAAGTAGGCTAATAGGTAAGTGGCCCTTATTACTAGCACAGGGAAAAAGCTAGAGCATTTGGTATAAGAATGGGATCCTTCCATATGAGCTTATAACTGCACAATGCACATGTTGTCTGTCTAATTATCTATAGCTAGACACCGGAATCCGGGAGGAAGGGGGGGAGGGGGGTTACGAACAAAGCGCCTCCATGTTGCACTGTCCTTCAGGCGTACAGCATCCGTTTAGCAACACACTTTCACCCTTTTTCCGTGCAGCTGTCTAATGCAGGGATTAACCGATACTCTGTCCTTCATGCATGCAGCTGTTCATATCTGGACTGTCATCTTTATTATTATTATTATTATTATTATTATTGTTATTATTATGATGATGATGATTATTATTATTATTATTATTATTATAAATATTATTTTCTTTTTCGGGGAGCAAAATTTTTTAGACTTCCATCTTTAACTCTCTCTCTCTCTCTCTCTCTCTCTCTCTCTCTCTCTCTCTCTCTCTCTCTCTCTCTCTCTCTATTAACGAGGGAAACCTGAAGTGGGGGGTGCTGAGTTTTCGCTTATTTCACAATTTCTTAATTGCGATGGCGTCTGATTTAAGTTTCTGGTTATTCGTGCTGCCTCCAGACGATTTTAGTTAACTTAAGAAAGACCTCACATGTTCAGGAAAGTAAGGAAGTGTAGAATGTAACCCCATTGCTTTAAATAGACTCCTAAGCTCAATAAAATCGTGTGGCGGTGGAAGGAATGAAATATTATCATAGTGGTAAGTCAAGACTCTGTGAGGGGGTGTTGGGTCGTGTTCTCGTGGTGTTGGCGGGCTCTTCCTCTAACCACTTTATCATTTTATCGATATTACACGGTTATATTATCTTGTAAACCTGTGTAGTTTATGCTATGTGTATTGATATTTAAAGGACTAAAGTGAGAATACAGGGATGCGCGTGAATGGGAAGTGATGTTTTGCCGATCGTGCAGTACTGACCCATTGGATCCGGTGCTCTTCCTATATATTTATTGGCCTTGCTGCCACCAGACGACTTTTTCGGATTTGGAGACACTTTTGGCAATAGGGGGATAAGACATTGCCTCCACTGATATCATCAGTATACGGTGCTCTCCGATGCTAATATCGTCTGGTAGAGGTAAAATTTAATTTTAACATTCGTCCTTTGGCAGAAAAGGAATAAGAATATATACCTAAAAGATAATAGTAAGATATAATGTGTGAAGTATTTAGCAAAGGACGAAATGCTAGAAAGCCGCCCTAAGCCGACGAAATACGGTTCGTGGCCCTGCAAATATCTCTTGAAGCAGACGAAAGCTCCTCACTCCAGTTGCTTTCTCCCTCGTGAACTTACTCATACGATTTATCACTTGCTCTACGGTGACGTATTGTAAAAGCTTCTTGCTACCCTCGGACGATTTTATTTAGATAGGAGATGTTAATAGAACTGGAAGAGTTAGATGAAGGCTCTATTAACCCCTTCAGTATGAAATCTTTTCTGAGTCAGGTGTCTACAAGCAACACGAATATTTCATAAATATAGATAATCGTTTGTGGTGGTTACTAGAAGAATTGTACCTACATGATGTACCTTTAGAATAACAATGTGCGCAATTTCGTTACGTGAGGATAATTCCTCCCTGGTTATTTTACCATTCATATCATCCTGGAGGCTGCTGGCAACTTCCGCTTCCTCTCCGCACGCCGCCATTTTCCCCGGATGACAGCATCTCGCGCCATCCCGCCCTCTCACACCGCTTACTCGCATAGTCTTTTCCCATTTTAAGTATAGCTACCACATTTATAATTCAGGTGCTTAAGGCGTCCATGCGGTGATTGTGAGAGCTTGAGATCAATAATTTCTCTTGTTTAATCGGCATTGCGCATTAGGCGAGGCAAATGCGATAAGACGGAGGTTAGGGAGGATGGTAATGCTTGCGCGCTCCCCCCAAAAAAGGGAAATCTTACCTTGAAACACTCGCACACATCCGTAACTTATTCCTCCTCGAAAGTCACATCACTGGAGCATGAAAATTACTTTTGCGGTGGCGTTCGACACTCATTTCACCTCTTCTCTCGCTCTTCTACTTATTCGTTCCTCTCAGTATCTCAAGCTTCACTCTCTTTCTCCTCCTCCCGGCGATCGTCTTGTTCCGGGGATTATCGAACCTCCGGCAGGCCCAGGCTCCGGAAGCTACTGGTGTTTCTGCTCGTGCGCCGGAACTAATTGTCGCCATTACTCCGCTCACCCACGACTCCTGAGGATTTTCCAGGCATTTTTCGTCAGATCTGGGATTGATTTGCACAACTATAAAGCTCGTGTCGTCTTGTTAGTCGTCCTGTGTTCACAATCTGGTTGAGAATCAGGCATAATTCGTACTTGAATTCATTATTACAGGTCACAGAAAATTTAGTTGCTAGATATTTCCCGTCAAACCTGTGGACGTTTTACATGTCAACAATGCTAATGCCTTCTTATTAATCGTCTTTTGTTTGAGATTTGCACGTTTTTCTTAAGGTACTTCTGAAGGCATTGTAAAATTGATTTCGAAGTTAAATGATGTGGAAACTTTTGGTCACATCCAGGCTTTTTTTTTTTTTTTTTTTTTTTTTTTTTTTTTAAAGCAGCTGGGGGCGTTTTACACATGAAAACTTGTGGGGCTTGTCAAGTGGATTATTGACCCCCATGGAAAAGTGGCCTTCTCCTCCACTTGTCCGACCTAATTCATTTTTTTTTTTTTCAAATACAAGCTAGAATGAAACAAAAGCCAGGAACCTGACTCGGATCAATTATCTGTATAGAAAAATGACCCGGGGATCAGTTTTTCATGATGTCAGATCTATATGACACCATCTTATAAGTCGTCTTTGGTTGGAGATTCAGGATTACATTTACTTGAAGGGCAACTTAATTCTCATAGATACTGTACCTCATCTCTTTGTCCTGCAATTTCTTCAGATCAAAGGGGCTTTTTGCAAGACTGGTTAATCTGTATTTTGTAAATTGCCCCTTTCTTGAGAGGTTCATTATTTTCATTCTCTCAGACGGCAGCTTACAACTCCCACAGAAGCCTTTGTTATCCACAGAAAGGATTTAGGAAAGCTAGCCGGACATATCAGGCTTTCCTGTTAACTGTAATTTATCGAGTTAGTCATTCTTCTCATTCTTCTGAATATCTAAATGGCTAACGATCTCATACCTGTAGTTTATACATCTCTTAGAATATCAGGGGTTCCCAACCTTTCTAACACTGCGCCCCCTTTTGGTCAGGACTGCATTCATGATGCCCCCCACCCGGGCCACCCCTCTGACGCCTAAATAACGATGCTTTTATCTGTTCCGTATGGATGCTTAAGACGCTAGATGGCAACACCACATGTGGTTGCTTGAAATGACGATCGTGAGGTTTTCCTATCAAAGTTTCTGATTCATACATATCTTTGGGAATACCCTGTATGAATTTGAATGGCCTAGCGCTATGCTGAACTCTGATTACCCCACGCCTCCCCTAGCAATCTCAAACGCCCCCCCAGGTTGGGAAACGCGCCCCCTACTTCCAGGCATTCCCCCCCCCCCTTAGCTTATGGGACTTTATGCACAGCTAGGAGGCTTGTGAATTTCTGTTGTTTGTAAAGTTCAAAGGACTCTTCTTAGACTGTAGGTATTTTTTTTTTTTTTTATTCTAGGCATTGTTTTTAGAGTACAGGTATAGTTATTCAATTCCAGGCATTTTTCTTTGATTCCAAGTATTATTCTTTGATTTCAAGCATTGTTCTTAGATTCTAGTCATTGTGGATTCCAGGCTTTGATTTTTTTATTCCAGATATTGTTCTTTGATTCCAGGTATTGTTCTTTGATTCCAGATATTGTTCTTAGATTCCAGGTATTGTTCTTAGATTCCAGATATTGTTCTTAGATTCCAGATATTGTTCTTAGATTCCAGATGTTGTTCTTAGATTCCAGGTATTGCATTTAGATTCCAGATATTGTTCTTCTATTCCAGAGTTTGATCAAAGCTTTCAGAGCTATATTTTACATTAAATATTCTAGATTAAATAATTAGGTGCATGGACTGAGATATACAAACTTACAATCAGTTTTGTCGTAAATGTGATTTGCTTTTGTAGGAAGGACAGAGAAAGAAGAGAACAGAGCATCCCATGTCCCCTGCGTATCATAAAACCAGAACTCTTAGTAAACACTGGGAATTTATCTCAACTCCGTCAGTACAATGGCGTTTTTTCTGGGTTAAATTCAGTAATCTAAAGGTAGTATGAATATATGAGTGGGTGGGTGTGAGTTAGAGAGAGTATGGCTTAATGGCAGAGAACACAATGATTTGGAGGCGATTTTTCTTTGGCCACCTCTTCCTGGATTAAGGCACCTGGCTATAGACACATGGATAACATTTAAAAGATACTAAAGTGAAAGAATTAGTGAAGACTTTATCCTCATCATTAAGAGAGTTTTTTTCTGAACCATTAAAAGTCTGGAGATAACAAGAAGAAAGTACAAAAATACGTCCTTGGCTGAACGCGGTTAACTCTCTTAGTCTCTGATGATTCACTCAGCTGAATAAAATCGTCTGGCTTTAGCAGGACTAGAATACCAATGCCTGACATGAAAGAACTCTAGGTGGCAGTATTAAAATTCAGCCTCCTATGACTCTCAGTAGAATAAAATCATATGGTGGTGACTAGAACAAAATATTAAAGAAAACTTGTCCACTTGAGGGCCGGAGGTGTTTGTGAATCCACCTCTGGGTATTTTTAGAATCTTTTGAAAGTTGGTATTATCGGATTTTGTCATGTATTAATTTTCTCCTTTATATATTTGTTTAGATTTATTAGCTGTTTCAACCCCCTTAGTATGAGATGCAAATTTACTTCGTTGATATGATGACGTCCTTTTGTTTCATGCTGACTACTTCCAGGTTGCTTTATTCATTACTGGGAATGTCTCTTGAACCGAAGGGATTCATTTCAGCTAAGACGCCATGAAGGTGAACGGGTTAACCCCTTCCCCGTCAGAGGTCTTGCCTGAGCAGAGTATAATCGTCTGTCGGTGGCGAAGAAAGTAACACCTTCTTATGACGAAGGACTTACAATATATTTTCTGAACCCCATTAGTATTCGAAATTTTTCCACGGCTGAATAAGATTGTCTCGTGGCAAACGGAAAATATAAGATTTAAAATGTTCCCGCGATGCAGGGATCAACGTTCAATCCGATCACATTATACTTTATCTTTTTCTTGCTACAAGTGGATGATTTTATTCAGCAGTACGAGGGATCTACAGTAGTGCAGTGGTTAATGAAAACTATTTCTATCTTTCGCCCTTCGAAAAGCCTGTCATAAGCTGAAAAAAGAAAGTCCCCAGAGAGACGGCTTTATGTGATTTTACGAACCTGGATGCGGATTGAGGGGCCGTCTTGTAATTAATCTCCTATCGTTAATTTTGTTTATTTTTTTTTTTTACACGAAGGACAAGGCAATAGTGCATAATCTTCTCATAGCTCTTGTTCTCCCTAGAAATACAAATATCGACTACGAGAGGGAACCGATCTTACGATAAGTCTGTCATATGAACTTAGACCCTGGAATTCTAAGGAGCCCTGAGGTTGCTCCTGCCTCCTGCATGTCTCACAGCCGTCTTACCTGTAGCCTGGAAGAGTTTACATCACATATTCTGTTTTATTTATACATTTATTTCCAGGGACATAATGTTGCCTTGGTTTGTTGTTATATAGAATGATAACTGATAACCAGTCCTATATAACTCCTTTCGTGGTATTGGCGTCTGAGCTGGTATTTTTCAGTCGGTTATTGCTATACAAGGAAAAATGAACTGACTTATGATTGTGTTGGCTTTAGAGTTTACTTTTATCAACAGCCTTTGCTTCCAAAAGATAGATAGAGAGAGAGAGAGAGACAGACAGACAGAGACAGAGACAGACAGACAGACAGACAGACAGACAGACAGACAGAGACAGAGAGAGACAGAGAGAGAGAGACAGAGAGAGAGACAGACAGACGGACAGACACGCGGACAGACAGACAGATGCAGACAGTGACAATGACAGTGACAGTGAGAGAGAGAGAGAGAGAGAGAGAGAGAGAGAGAGAGAGAGAGAGAGAGAGAGAGAGAGAGAGACTAGGTAAGCAATGCAGCATTTGCCTAGTAAATGAATATAAGGTACCGGGTATGTTATGGGTTATAGGGGGGAAGTTGAAAATTATCAGGATTTTTGCAATGTAAGCTAGGAAAAACTTACTGAGAAATGGAGTAGAGATAATAAGTAGAAGATGAATAATGAAAACAAATACCCATAAGAACTCACAAGAATCATTTCTAGAGTTAATCAAAAGCAATACAGACGGCATTCATATTTCGTGAGATGGGTAGTAAATGAATAGTCTAGATAAGATCAGTTTTGTTTTTTATGTTTTTTTTTTTTACCATTTTAACACCTTCTCTGTTGTCTTGGGCCCCCTTAAAATTCTTAATTAGATAAATGAAACTTTATGCTTTACTTGCACTATAACAGATCATAGTTTAAGTTTCCACTGGTCATTGACATAGTTAAGGACAAGTCAGGGGAGAAAGAACCACGCAGACACAGTCCGAGACAAAAATTCGCCATATATTTCCCTTCCCATGCCTTTCACTTTTATCAGATGACCATCATTCATCAGAGGAGAGAGGCGTGGTAATTGGTATGTTTCTATTTCCAACTTGATATGATGTGTCTAGGACAGTGTTTCTCAAACTTTTTCACTTCAAGCCCCACTAGTGAGGGTTTGAACATCCTCGTGGTTCCCCTTCAGTTTTCTCTCAAGCCCCTTACAAATAATGATGAAAGAAACTGTTTTGGTGCTCGCCATTTATTTTAATGCTAACAAATATCAGTCAGAATGTATATTTTGTTGGATGGCACTGTTTGGTTTCAGTCAGTCAACTGATTCGAGGATGAGTCGCTGATAACATACATCTCATATCTGGGTCCCAGTCCAACCGGTTACGGCTTTTACTTTTTATGTTACAAGGGTGGAGAAGCCAGATTCATATAAATATATTGCGGAAAATGGCAAGAGGACTGTAAATGCAATTCCATAGACACACCCTGACTTACTACTAACACGAGATCGCCTTGGCCACCCTAAAATCCCGCTGAGACTCTCACGGGGGCCATGGCTCCCAGTTTGAGAACCAGTGGTCTAGGAGGAAAATAAAGGACATGCCGTATGTGTGATGCTGAGAGTGAAATGGTAAGCAACTTTTGCCTCTGACTATACAATTTCCTCCGCTTCCTGTGACGTAGGTGATTCGAGACTGCTTGCAACACAAGTGCAGGGCAGTGGAATTTACTTACATGTCCAGTTTGGCTTATGAGATCCATGTGGAAGGTGCAATCTTGCCGGCTTCTCAGGATCAGATTGTAGTTTCATCAGTGACCTGCTGGGATATCTGTCCTCACAATACCAAGGCTATTACCAAACTTTGAATACCTTGTTCGGCAGAAACCGGATTCAGTAACATATACATACGACAAATACATAGAGTCCAACTGTACTTTCTTCCAATGTTGTGCACATTTCTGTGGCTCACCAGAAATTATACTTGGCTGTTGATGACTTACTGTGCAGCTCAACAAGAGATTTGATGACTGATGGCACCACATACGCTAACCACAAATATTATCACCAGTCAACCTGGATGTCAGTGGCAGATAAGAGAACCGAACCAGTGTATCTGTGTAGGACTGGTGTTATAACAGACGTACAACGTGAGTTCGCCGTTGACAGCGGCTAATGAATCTTAAAAATGTTACTAATATATAAAATACCTAATGGGAAATTTGTGTATGGCAATTAAGCGAATCCCTTCCTCATTGATATTAATACTTTTTCTCTTACAGCTCAGGAGCATCATGTTGTCCCCAAAAATGTTGTGGTCCCATACGAGGTCATTTGTCTTGCTGTGCGAAATGATTTATAGAAGGAAGGAAAAGACAAACATGGCACTATAATCAAGAACCATGACTTGATAAGATGACGGTAACAGTAACAGCGATGCATATGAACTCATTAGCCCGTTCACTACAATGACATCTTTTTGTCAGTGTCCAGACGAATTTATTTGGATGAGAAGAGACTTCAAGCTGCATGGAAGAGTCTTCATTAACCCCTGCAGTAATAAGGAACTCTTCTAACCTGAATAAAATCTACAGGTATCAGCAAGAAGGTAATTAAAATGATTATATTGTACTGTATCCTACGTAGTGACCTAAATTTGGCTAACGTAGGTGCTGTATTTTCTTCCGGCTTTCCTGCTAGGTACAGATTACCAATGATGACATGTGCAACCCAGTGCTACAACCCTTCTCTCCGTGTAGCACTGCAGGTGTCTCGATAACACTGATGACGAAGCACAGGTTTATCTCGGAGTCAGCTGTCCTTAAGTGTCGTGAGATTAGACAGGGTGTAGCTAGGGGAGGTGCTTTTACTCGTATATGTGGTGTAATTAGAAGAGGTGTATTTGACTGCTAGCCTATGTGCTGTACTTAGCCGTGGTGTACTTGGGAATGATATACTTAGGTGTGGTGTACTTAGGTGTGGTGTACATGGGTGTGATGTACTTAGGTGTGGTGTACTTGGGTGTGATGTACTCGGGTGTCGTGCACTTTGTTGTGATAAGGTTGTTTACTCAGTTCAGGTATACCTCCTTACCCTGCTTGAATTTCAAGGAAGTTTCACCACCTTCACATCTCGGTAAATTTACCCTCTTCAGTACGAATAATCTTCTTTAAGCTTAATTAAATTGTCCGGCGATAGCTAGAAAAATATGCTGTACTGAAGAGTTTAATGGCGTGGTATAGAATGTTGGTGAACAGTGAAAACATCTGATTATCTAATATAAAATCCTTCTGCCTAATGTGGAAGATGATAGCTTTTAAGTAATGTACGTCTCTCAGATATCAACAGGGTTTGCATAATAACACAGACGAGACAACCACAAAGTGTTATGTACAGAAGCAGACTATCAAGCAAGAGGGACTGGGAAGCCTTAGCCCTATGAACTTACACTTCAAACTAAAATAGTCTACGGGAGTCACACTTACACTCGGTCTGAGCGCTGTAGTCACTGTTATATCCTGCATTATTTCTAAAATCCCAAATTCTAAGGCTTTATTTTCAAGCCAAGCCATCTTACCCCGAAGAATATCTGTATTCCTATTGCTTTAAATCCCTTCATTAAAATGACGTCCTATTTCAGTCTTACTGCTGCCAAACGCTTGTTCATAGTAGGCGTCTCGTACTGAAGGCAAATCAAGATTAAATATTGGGAGGGAATGAGAAATGGTGGCTGGAATTTAATGTTTTCAAAATGTCATGGCGAAGAGCTGGGTGAAAGTAATTGACAACCATCCCGTGTATACAGGATGGGAGAACGAAGACGTGAGATGTGACAGAAAGAAAAAGACTTGGGAATAATGCTCAGTTAATTGGTTTCCATAATATCACAACGGAAAAAAAAAAATGAGAAGTGCTTTTGCATTATTGGCAAACAAGAGCAGAAAAATAGCACTATACATGGAAGAAGAGATGATGGAGAACCCAATTACGACATTTACAAGACCAGTTTTAAAGTACGGTACGGGCGTATGGAAGCCACACCTAAAAGAAATAATAATAATAATAATAATAATAATAATAATAATAATAATAATAAATATATAGAAAGACAGAGAGCGGCCACCGAGTGTCGGGACTAAGTTAAGCAGCCCCAAAAGATTATCTCATCATCTTGCAAGAGTGAACAGAACTGCTTACACTGCGTTAATGTGTTAGTAGTCAAGAATGGATTGGCAGGGAAGGTTTCATCACTGGGGCAACAGATACAAGTGGAAACCACTGGGAGTATGCCAGGAAAGGATAAGGATATGAGGTAACTGACTTCTCTACGAGGTCGAGAGAAAAGGGGAGCTCCGTACCAGCAGTCAGAATATTCATAGTTTAAGGTTACTTATGACCGTATTGAGAAAAAAATATCATACGGGAAACCACAGCTTAGACTCATTCCTTTAAGATTACAAACAGGTAAATAGAGAATAGTTAAGTACACACACATGGTTTATTGCACATCTACACTATTTCCAAAAGTACAATAGGGCATCAAAGACAGGAAAACCAGCGCTGGGGTTTTATGAAGAGAAAATTCGCGCTTCAGAAGATATTAAAAAGCAGCTGCATAGCATCAGTCTAACACATCTTGAATACTCACTGCAGTTATTCACTCTCTCTTTCAGCAAGTAACATGAAGTAAACCCCTCCAGTAAGATGATGCCTTACATTTACTACCTTATTCTTGCCGTCGCCAAACGACTGTCAGGCTTAGGAAGGACAGCTCCTGCTGAAAGTGTTAAAAGGAATTCCTTTTATCCCTTTCAGTATGATGACGCCCTTTTATCCCATTTTTGCGACTATTGGGTTAAGAGGCAGGATAGTACGCCGTTAAGCAGATTATCTCCCTTCATAACGTAGTATAGAGTGAAAGACCACCACAGTTTGATACGGGTAAGCTAATAACTTTTCATATATATATATATATATATATATATATATATATATATATATATGTAAGACTGCCAACCCTGATTTGTATACTAGGCTGGAATGACAACTGAGGGGCACACATTGAATGTTTCACATTTATACCGGGAGAAGCTCTGATTAGATAGACTGTAACTTTTTCGAGAAGTTTTCTCTTGTTGAATCAAGTTACCTAGAATATAATGCATGTGGCAGTACCAATGAAATGATCGTGTTACTCTCTCTCTCTCTCTCTCTCTCTGTATATATATATATATATATATATATATATATATATATATATATATATATATATATATATATATATATTATAAACTAAAAGAAAAAGAGATCAGTTTTATATATGAACGCTACTAAGCTTTACATTCAAAACAAGATGTACTCAGAAAATGCATCACCCACGCCGTACAATCAGTCTAAAAGCCCGTCCACACGATCAGTGGGCTCTCCAGTGTTGAAGCATTATTATGAGAAAGAACAAAAATGTTTAGAAATAATTCTGTAGACGTGATGGACTGAAACACATTTCCTGCATCTGATCTACTGTCCATAACGTGATCCATCACTTTGCTTCGAAACTAATGAGTAACATGCTCGGGCAGGACAGGTGCCCACTGATCGTGTGTGAGGACCATTAGGCTGAACCTTTGTTCCTGCCATGTGCCCTTGACCTTCGGTTATTTGCACTCAAAATCGAATTTCTTCATCATAACCTGACCCTCGACTCCACCATGTTTGGTTCAAATCGGATCAAAAGTGTATCAATTGGCCTTACCATGTAATCTTCACTTTTGACCGATTGTTCTAAAAAAATAAATAAATAATTTCATCCTTTCTAACCATTAACTACCGTACTTCACCAAGTTTTAACTAAATCTAATCAAACCTATGTGAGTTATAGGACCAAATCTTTGGCCTTGCCCTGTGACCATCACCTTTGACCGATTGCTTTCAAAATTGAGTCATTTCACCATTTCATGTCTCCCAAACCTTCTAGCATGTTTGGTCAAAGTCGGATCAAAACTCTTTGAGTTGTCCTTGCCCTTAACCTATTACGTATGACCTTTTTTCGGCCAAATTTTAATTTCTTATTCCTCTGATTGTCTTCAGTTTCTGTGCCGTATTTGGTGCAGATACATTCAGTAGCTTTTGCCATAAACTTTAAAACAAACAGACATACAAACAGATAGGCAGGAGGATAAACGGACAGTTAAACATACCAAACAACCTTCTCTCACTTTTCCGTGTTGGAGTAATGACACTTGTATAATACTGCAGTTTCCAGGAACATACACTAATATATACTAACTTTACCTCCACCTTTTAGCAGTCTGCATTTGAGGTACAGGGAAAGATTGTATAGCATATCAGTGCCTAAGTCATGTTAATGTAAATTCAGAAACAGAGATGGTATCATTAGAGATGTGAATGCAGCTTTTTCGCTGAATTTGCTATAGTTAGGCGATCATCTTGTTGCCTAGCATTCGATGGTATTTATTCAGTAACAGGGACTAACAGCCTACTTACACACTGCAGTATTCCACTTTACCATATACCAAAATACAACACGGAATGGGCAGTATATTTTCTCTCTCTCTCTCTCTCTCTCTCTCTCTCTCTCTCTCTCTCTCTCTCTCTCTCTCTCTCTCTCTCTCTCTCTCTCTCTCTCTCTCTCTCTCTCCAAAAAACAAAAAAAGCCTACAAAAATCTTGTCTCCAAAAGTATTGAAATTCACGGTGTCTCGTTTAACAGTGACCTCAGGTGGGCCTCGCATGTCAGATCACTTGCCAAAACCGCCTCAAAGAAACTTGGACTATTGGACACAGTTCGTAGCTTCTTCACCGATGAACAGTTGGCTATAGCATGAGGGTCATGTACGCTCTCAGCTGGAATATTGCTCATCCCTGTGGAATGCATGTGGGGAGGTTGCACTAAAGCAACTAGACAAAATTCAGAACAAAGCTGTTAGAATTATAGCCCTACCATTACAAATAAATCACCTCCCCTACAGGTATGAAGGAATGTAGCCTCCTTTGCAATATTTTACAGATACTTTTATGGCAAATGCTCAGACGAGTTTTGCATCCATTGTGCCACCTCTCCATGCTTCCCCTGTGCTACACGGGCATCTTGTAGCGCTCATTACCGGAATGTTACACTGCCTTATTGCAGAACTTCCACCTATCAGAAATGTTTTATTTTCCGAACAGCACCTCTTTGGAACTCACTTTCCCAGAGTTGTTTCCCCCTAAACTTCAACGTACAGCTGTTGAAGTCTAACTGTTACAGCTTTTTATGATTCAATGACACCGGTAATCTGGTGTATGAATTATTTTTTTCTTATTTATTTGTTTTTCCTTCCTCTGTTCTGTTATTTAAACACAAAAAAGAAGTACAACACACACACACACACACACACACACACACACACACACACACACACACACACACACACACACACACACTTAATACCAATCTGGCGGTGCGGTTTTGACATGGAGCTGAACACCGTCCTTTGGCCTGAAGAAGAAGGGGGACTTAAGTAGTTCAATCTCCTCTCTGCCAGGCTCCAGCTCGAATTCACAGTTCAGCACCACTTTGGCCAGGGCGGTCTTGACTACCATCAGGGAGAATCTGTTGGCTGGAAGTAGGAGGAGCTAGGTTAGGTTAGGTTAGGCTAGGTTGGGTTGGGCTGGGTTAGGCTAGATCGGATTAAGATGAGTTGGGTTGAATTGGGTGGGGTTGGTTAGGGTTCGATTTCGTTGAATCATGTTGGACTAGATTAGTTTGGATTAGGTTAGCTTAGCCTGGGTTGGGTTAGGTTTGAATTTGTTAGGTTAGACAAGGCTAGACCTCCTAAGTTCATGATAATAGCTTACCATGCCCATTTTGCCTATCTCATTAAGTTTCTCCGTATTTTGCGAGTTTCATTAAATGTTTCTGTCTCTTATCTGTCTCATCATGTCTTTCCATCCCTTGCCTCTTTCACCAAGTCCTTCTGTGCCTTGCCAATCTCACTCTTCATCCCCTGGTTTCTTCCCAAGTCTGACTTTTTGGCTCACCAAACTTGTCTGCATTGCCTGTCTCATCCATTTCTCTGTTTTGCCCGACACAAGTTTGTTTTCTTTGACTCGTTAAGTTTAGTGAGCTTTGTCTGCTACTCATTTTTACCTTGCCTCATTCACGTCTCTGCTTTGCCTGTCCCACCAAGGCTGTCTCGTTTATCTGCCTCACTATGTCTGTCTTTTCTCTGCTTACCTTTTAGTATGTCAGCTTTGCTTGTGTCTACATTATCATCATAATCATCATCGTCCTAGCCCTGTTTCCCACTAAATCACAAAACCAAGAGAGCTAACAACAGCGTGCCTTGTTAACTCACCAATGCAGTTCCTTGGTCCCATTCCGAAAGGCATGTAAGTGAAGCTGTGGTTGATGTTGGCCTTGTTCTCCGGAAGGAAGCGGTCTGGCTGGTAGAGGAGAGGGTCATTCCAGTAGTGTGGGTCTCGCTGGAGGCTCCAGATAGGGATTTGAACCATGTCGTCCACCCTCAGAATAATGTCTGTGCCGGGTATTCTTTTTGGAGGAAAAGAAGAAGTAGACGGAAGTGAGGTGCTTGGTGGGAAGACAGCTTTTTTCTCCCTGAACTATGACAAATCCATGCTGAGTCATATAAACGAGATTGGGAGAAAGCTTTTAATTCTGTCCACTAGGAGAGATCTCAGCTGAGTTAACATAAATCATCTGGCATTAGCAAGATCTGGCATCATGTCAGTGTCGGTCAGAATGTTTGAAAGGAAGGAGGTGGGGTGAAAGGTTACAAGACTCTTCATCACCGTCATTACGAGAGATTTACTCTGCGCTAATAACATCGTCTGGCACCAACAGACACCAGTCCATCCACCCTCACATTAATGCATATGCTGGCTACTTTGCTGGGAGAGGGGGAGGTGAAGATGAAATGGAAGATATGATCAGATGCGACGAAATCATTGCCGAATTGCAACATAAGTGGTAATAAACTGTCACCCCCCCCCCCCAGCACCACACACCTAAGAAAAGACGTGATTGTACGATGAAGTTAAACAAGACAGAGTTCACTTCTCACCTGTATGGCTTGGTACAGATCCGTTCTAGGACGAACACAGGTGGATACAACCTCAGGGTCTCTGCGGAAATGCACCTATATTATGCTAGTGCCTGATATACGAGTAGAGGCAGTAGGGATATGGTAGTGTATGATACAGGCGTGTCAGAGATGCAGTAGTAATGGTAGTGGTTGTAGTGATGGGAAGAAGGTAACAGTGGTGGTGGATATGCATCTTAATAACATTTGTGGTTGTTGCAGGGATGACAGGGATGTAGCATTGGGTGTGATGATGGGATGGAGGGTGAATATGACGGGGGAAATATATCTTTATGTCGATAATGCTTGATGCAGTAGTGGCAGGGGGTGTGGTTGTCGTTACGGTGATAGGAGGGAGGTGATGGTGGTGGTGCTGGTAGAGGTGGTTTTTTCTGTCAAGCTGGTTGGGGCGTTGCAACTGTGGTTGTTTAGGATAGTGGTTGAGGACTTTGTGGTGGCGCTGCTGATAGGGATGGTTCTGGTGGTGGTGTGGTAATGACAAGGTTGATTTCGTTGGTGGTGCTGGTGACCGGAATGGTTTTGGTGGTGGGAATGGTAGTGGTCGTGGTAAGTGTCGATGGAGTGGGTGGTACTGAGGGTTTTGATGTGGTAATAGTGGTGGTGTGACAGTTGTGCTAGTGGTACTGGTGCAGTGGTGGTGAGGATGGTGGTGTGAGTGGTTGTGTTGTAAGGATGGTGGTACTTGTGGTGGAATGATTGACTGGGTCGTGGTTGCGTTGTTCTGTTGTTAGTAGTAATGGGGTGGAAAAGTCATTACAACACGCCCTATGGACATAGACAATAATCAAGGAAAGGGTGACTCTGGATGAGATTGCCTGAGGATAGCAAAGTAAGTGTGGGGAGAACAAACATGGGTAGAAGGAGGAGCGTGAAGGCAGGAACACAAGTGGGGAAGTTTAGAGAATGTGATGAAGTAAGAGTTCTGAATCAGTTTAACCCTGACACTGCTGGGATTTCATTTAGCTGAACAAACCAGAGTGCTGCAACCTGTTCTAACGCGCCTGGGTAGATCCACAGCAACGAAATTATTAACAGCAAAGACAGGACAGTCGCAATGATTTTAATATTTTGACTACTAGTATATATTTTTTCAGCTGAACAAAATGGTCTATTGTTGACTAAAACTAAATACCTAAGTGTATCCATCGCAGCGAAAAGGTTAAATATTGTAGTAGGAGAATACGTACTGTACAAGGTATAACTGATGTGTATGGAAATAGTACCGGGATGGTCGTCGTGTGAAAGACCAGATAAGCGACAATGGCAGCAAATTTTTCAGTCCTATCATGTCGTTTTTATACCTTCCATTTCCTAAGTTATGATTATTGTGATGGTGATGACGACGACGACGATAATGATGATGATGATTAGAAACAGTAATAATGATGATGATAATTGAAGCTGCTGCTGATGGTGTTGATAATGAGTAATGATAATGCTGTCTGTAAATCCTGTTGTATCTACACCTACCAGCAATACAGGCGTCCAGTTGTTTGGCCTCCATCACGTCCTGGTAGGTAAGTTCGTCCTTCTCCCTCAGCAGGTCCCTCACCTCCCGCCGAAGACGCCGCTGCTCCTCGGGGTTCTTGGCCAGCAGATGGGAGGTGAAGGCCAGGAGGGAAGCGACGTTGTCGAAGCCGGCCATCAGGAACATGACACACTGCGCCAACAGCGTTGTGTCTTTGAGGACTGCAAATTGTGGCCTTTTAAATGCCTCTTATGTGGTATTTACCCCTTGAATCCGGTGATCTTTTGCATTTTAATCATGCTACCGCTACCACCAAAGAATCTTACTTAACACCAGCACTGTACAGTAGGGCTTAAGGCTTTATTTAACCACTCAAGTATGAAGTTTCGTCAGAGCTGAGTAAAGTCTTTACAAACCCCCACAAAACAGTACATGACAATCTTCTTAGGCTAGGGGTTAAATAACAGATGGTTTCAAAAGGATAAGATGATGGTATTAAATTACCAAGATGGTGGCTTTATATGGTCGAGTTTTCATTTTTTATTCATTGACAGACGCCATGTATCCCAAACGGGGTGGCCAAGGGCTTAGAGTTAATTGTTTTACAGGGAGGGGCACTAATCCTCCACCAACCCCACTTGACACGTAGGGAGAACGTTATGCCAACAGCATCTGGTGTTCCCAGGCGGTCACCCATCCAAGTACTAACCAGACTCAACGTTGCGAGTTAATGACATTAAATGGCCAAAGTGGTGATATTAAATGGTCAGGATGGTGATATTAAAATGATAGGAATTTTGGTGCTGAAGAGCTGCGATGGAGGTACTGAATGGTCGAAACGATTGCATGAGAGCGGTATTAAATGACATAGACAGAGATAGGAACATTATTCCTTGAGTGCAGAACTGTGGATTGTGAGAATAATCTGAATAAGACATCATCATGGTGATAGGGGCAAAGGGAGATGGTTATAACATCCGAGATGGAGTTGCCTTTCCAGAGTCAAATAAAATAACTAGGATGAGTAAAATAAAATAGCAGAAGTCATCGTACCGAGGGATGAAATGAAATTGACAGTGTAGTGTGAAACTTACCTCAGTATACCTTCATCTGACCACAGGGAATAAAAAATAAATCTCTTCCTAAATCTCCTTCTCCCAATTAGACTGTGTGGGCAGACATAAAACGTAGCTTATTAAGATTATAGTGGCATGAAGTAGTGGAAAGGAAGCCCCAGGCAAACCTTGCTCTTACTTTCCTGAATGAGGTAGAATTGTCGGAAGTTGAGATCGCCACATCCTTCATGACAGTACACGGGGAAGAGATATCCAAACCCCCACCCTCATTTTTTTTAGCCGGTTTATATAGGACAATACACAGGAAATACGTGGATAATTTTCTTAACTTTGTTTTCCTCACAAAGTAAGGAGATAAAATTTGTTATAACTGATAGTCTAGTGGATCAAGGTGTTTCAGCCATATTCGGCCCTTAAGAATTTACATCTAAGGGAGGGCTTAAGTTTATTCCTCTTGTAATGTTCCAGCAACGAGCGACTGGTCACTCGCCCTAAATGTCTGGACTTAGTAGCTTATCTCCACACCCCAAAACTACTAATTGAGTAGTGAAGGATTCAGTCATGAAATGCAGTTTTACAGCATGAAAACGTTATTTTTTATAACTGAAATTGCCACTGACAGAGGATCGTAGCCCTGATCTGACTGAATGAATGTGTTATGTATGACTGACCGTGCTTCCCATCCTCCTTGCGAGCCTCCAGCATCAGGTCCAGGAAGTCCCCCCTCTGAGGCTGCCGACCAGATTGGCGGGCCCGAATGGTTTCCTCCACCACCTCCCGGAAAAAGTCCATCTCAACCGCGTCCACCTTCAGGCCGAGTAACTTGTGCAGCTTTGGGAAGCCCAGCAGTATCACTGTTTTCAGGAGCGTTGATAGTTGCATGTTAAAAAAACTTTCCGACTTTTGCATAAAGAGAGGTTTGTCCTCAGTGAGTGAGTTGCACTGAAGACCAAAGGCACAGGATGCAATGGTGTCCATGGTGAATCTTCCATATCTGTCTTTCATATCAAATGAAGGATTCTCTTTGCAGGATTTGAGGAGGGTGGACACCAGAATGTTGACATTTTCAAGCACCAATGGAAACATCCTCTTAATCTTACCGGACGAGAAAGATACCGACATGACAGATCTGAGGGCTCTCCATTCATCACCTGTCTTGTTGATCAACGTCTCGCCCATAACGCTGTCATACCCCTTGGAAAATGTTCTCCGATCCACAAAGTGATCGAAATCCTTAACCATGATCATCTTCATGATGTCGAGATCGCGGAGCACCAGGACTGGACGGAAGAATGAGTACACTCCGAAGAATTTCTGGTCGCTGAAACTGTGGTATATCTGAAATTGTGCAGAGAGTAATGTGACATCAGTCTCACGGTGAGGTAACAATTACTGGGTCTTTGTAATTTCGTTTGTGTGCGTATGTGTATTGTGTATCCAGCCAGATTTTCTTTATCAGTCAATAATAATAGCATGACGCTGTCCTGAACTCCCGCGACTGACGTCAACAAGTATGATGTGTTCCCCCTTCAAAAGAAATCAAAATAATGATGATAATAATAATATTAAAGATGATGATGATGATGATGATGATAATAATAATAATAATAATAATAATAATAATAATAATAATAATAATAGTAGTAGTAGTAGTAGTAGTAGTAATAATAATAATAATAATAATAATAATAATAATTCTATAGAGATAGATAGATAGATGGATAGACAGATAGACAGATAAACAAACGTAATCATTTGCACATCTGGCCCAGTCACTGATGTCAGCATTTACCGTCCTCTCTTCATATTATCTTCCCTCCGGAAGATCATAGAACGAAGTATTTCAAAGGGCGAATTAGATTTTCTAATAGCTAATTATATCCTCAACAACTCCCAGTTCGATTTTCAGGCTTGGAAATTTACCGAGAATGTCCTTGTGTGACTCACCATTGAAATTATGTATGCTTTTGATATGGGCCGGTTCATGCTGGCTGTTTTGCTGGATCTGACGAAGATGTGTAATAGTTGCAATATTACGGTATACCAAGACAGTGTACCACTGCAGCATTAGAAGCAAAGGGCGCAATTAGGTGGGCTTGACATTTATCTTTCTAGCAGTGTCCAGTATTCTGTTGTACACAGTGAAACATTTTCATGGTTCTCACTTAATTTTGGTATACCTGAAGGTTCTGTTTTTGGACAGACTCGCTTCCTCATTTACATAAATGACTTGGCTAATGCTAGTAAAATAACGACTTATGTACACTAATTAACACCATGAATAATGAACTAAGCCTTGTTGCCACCTGGATATCTGCAAATAAATTAACACTAAACCTAAAAACAAAAACAAAACAAAACAAAAAACAGGATAGTCCATCTCCATAAGAATTGTTAAACATTCTTTTTTTATCCAATTTCCGCCTCACTTTCTCAGTGTTCTTGTGAAAGTCTCCGAGACTTCATTTCTGGCGAGCTTAATGTACAGTACAGTTGATTAAAAAAAAAAAGAAGAAGAAGAAGAAAAGAAAGCTAAGGAGGGGTCCTAAATGATCAGTGCAGCCCGTAATGTTTAAAGAATATTAATCTGTTGTCATTTGTATGCGAATAAAAAAAAAGTACTAGCGTGGATTAGATACAAAATGTTAGTAGTAAAAGATATACGAAGCTGCCATGTCGTATTGTAGGGCCAACGGGCGTTTTGCAGTGTCCATCCTTTGTGGTGTCAGAGTATTTCACCCGGATTATGCACCGGTACTTCTTTGACCAACTGTACCTCACTCGTAACCTCCTAGATTAACTAATAATTAGAAAACATTCAGAGAGCGCATACCTCCGCCGATGCCATTGCCATTAAAAAGGATCTTGATCCCTAGATATATTGTGTGTATTACATAGGATCCGGATCTGCCTCGAAATTTAATCAATTGTTCCTTGACCCATGGCCCACTCTTCCACAAAATGTTATTGAAATTCATTGAGAAGTTTTGGAGATATTATATACAGGATCCGGATCCAGATCCAGGTCCGTCCCAAAATTTAGTCAATTCTTTCTTGGCCCATGGCCCACCCTTCCACCAAATTTCATTGAAATTCATAGAGAGCTCTTGGAGATATCGTCTGGACAAACAGACAGATAGACAGACATAGGTGAATACATAACCTCCTCCAACTTTGTTGGCGGAGGTAATAATAATAATAATATGAAGAAGAAGAAGAAGAAGAAGAATTGGAATAATATGAATAATACAGATAATAATAATAATAATAATAATAACATTATCTCCACTTTCACTGTTCCCTGATTTACTCTAATATAATCTACTGAAAACAGTCAAAAGGGTTGCGAATGTTGAGGCTTTGCACCCACTACCTATCATACAAAAGTAAAGTAGTCGGGTTAAGGGTTAGGAAGAAAAAAATATATATATGCATTTTTCTTTTTAATTTTGAAAAGTCTCAAATTAAAAGAAGTACTCTGTTCTGTTCCACACTTGTCTTCAGATGTATAAATGAACTAATAGACTATCATGACTAACTAGAATTATGAGACAAAGGTGTCTTAAGGAATATTAACTCATGTAAACCTTAATCCTCCTCCCAGGCTCAAGTTAGTATTCGCCACAACTGTGCCATACTTATCATACCTTACCAGATGAAATGAAAACTATCCAAGAATGCATGATTTTAAGAGCTGGCTTAAGAAGTACTTACTAGTAACATATGACAGCAATTAGCCTACCCAGAACTCGACATCAGCCTTGTGCTTTAATGTAATTAGTTTTTTTTTTTTTTCCCACTTAATCTCTGTTTTCTTGTATTACGGTTAAATCCGGATTTCATACGTCATATAATTAATTTCAGCGACTTTAATTTTGTGTTTAATATTAATTTTGGTAAATTGTTTAACCAGTTATGCACTTTTTCACTGTTCCTTACTCACATAATGTTCTTATACCAGTCATTTATTAATGTTTTCAGTACACAGTCCATACTCATTCCCTTTCTAACCTGATTATCGGACTGATTATAACTCGTCAAAGTTCATTGACTCTGACTCATCAAAATTTCTTTCTTCTTGTTGTTACTACATATGGTAAGTATTATTTAGCCTCGTTCATGTGTGCAATCGGAACACTAATTTGAGTCTTCTTTGTTATATAGCCTATCATTATGATTCTTCTAATCAGATCTGCATCTTTACCGTAATTTCAAAATTGCCGTGGGTTTCACAAAGTTTTTGAATCACATGTTTCTCGAGTGACTTGCGTATGCATTAGCCTATTAAATATAATCAGTCCAGTGTTTTGTGCAGTCGTAATATGGAAGGAAATTAAAGTCTTAAATCAGGTTTAGGAGTATGTCACACTCATTGTCAAAAGGTCTTTAGACAGGGTCTCCTTTGCCCCAGTATGTTCCCTGAAATAGGGACATGGATGTAAATCAGCTTGACAGATCGTATTCTGGGGGAAGAAACTAGATTCCTATCACACACAAACAAACATACAACACCAGCTATGTCACATGCACTTCACCTCTGCCAACAAACCCCATCCAAACTCGATCTAAACTATCGAGGAAAGGGTTGTTCGCTGCAACCCTCCGAAATGGAGAGATCCAGTTCTGCAGTGGACTATAAAGGATTTGACATTCATTCATTAATTCACACTGAGCGTCATATGACTATCACAAAGACAATATGAATGTCACATCAGGAATGTCATATTATGAAGGACTGTCAACTAAAAGGACTTGCAATATTATTACTACGGTTGACATATTTAGTACGATGCTCACCTTATCCATTGCCTCCCAGCGGTACACACTTCGGGATATGAACTTGTGTAGGTTACCGATGAAGGGGAGTGTGGGTGGGGTACGTACGCCCATGGAGGCCCAGTAGCCATAGCACCACCTTGAGTACCACAAAGCCGCCGCTACCACAACAACAAACACTGCCACCCACACACCCACCATTGCACTGAGGTCTTGTTCTGTAGGTAACCTAGAGTTAATTGGCTTAGGATTAAGATATTGGCATTGTCATCAGTATCCTCGTTGTCATCGTCCTTGTCACTGGTGTCTTCTTTGTTATTATCATTATTATTTTAATCACCATTGTCCCCGTCACTGTCCATCACCCAGGGGAGTTCCAGCCTAGCAGTACTGTTGCCAAAGGGGAATTCTAGGAATCTGCTAGACTGATCTCAAGAGTGTGGCAGACATCCAGGAGACTTGGGGAAATTTGAAGAGAGAGAGAGAGAGAGAGACAGACAGACAGACAGACAGACAGACGGAAATACTTTGCCCGTTATGTATCAAGAGAAGGAGAAAAGGGATAAGAGTGAATGGATACTAGAGTGCTGCGTGCCCATGTATAACGAAGAGGGAAAATAATTAATATATTTTCACCTGCAATATTATGTCTCCACTCTCAACATCATTTTCACTCACAGTGTCATGTTATTATCTCTTTCTCAACATTGCTTGCATAAAGCAATGCTTCACGAGACAATGATCAAGAGAGAGACTAATATTGGAGGGAAACAGGCCAGCTTTGGGTTTAGTGTCTGTCCTCGTCACACACAAGCGACTCAAGTGCCGACTGCGGCTCGACTCAAGGTCGTGTCATAGTTGGCTCCCACGCCTCCAGACTGGCCCCGTATCTGCTCTGCTCATGACTGCCTAAGGAACGCGTCAGGACTGCCTCACGACCGGTCGTGACGTCCTTAAGAACGCGACAAGATCATGAGGTGATCGCAAGGCGATGGAGCTATTGAGTCTTCAAATTTGAAATGTAACGAATTTTTGTCAGCCACGACCGTGACACGACCGCAAGACGACTGCGTGATGCATTTGAGGAATGCACCCCGACCCCCGACGACACACCGACGACCCCCCACGACCGACCCATGGGGCGGGGCATCACACCTGAACTACCAATGACACCCAGTATGGGGTGGGGCATCACACCTAGACCACCAATGACACCCAGCTCATCACCATGGACCTCTCCTGTGTTTGTCAGTTGATGAGGGACACACAGTCATAACAGTTTTTTTGTCGGTGATAGCATCACGACACGCAACGACCGCATCACGACGCATCCAATTGAGCTAATACTGCTTCACGACCGATCTACGACACTCCCGACTGCGACGGAACTGTGACACGACTTTTGGCAAGTCGTGACGCCCGATGAGTCGTCCCAGCGGCTCACGAGCGCTTTGTCGGCGAATCAAGGGACGATCAGTGAAAAAATGCGTTACGATCTTGAGTCGCGCTGCGGTCGGCTCTTGAGTCGTTTGTGTGTGACAGGGGATGACAGGACAGGGACGTAGTAAGGTGGTGGTGTGACAGAGCTGGAGTGTGTAGGTGTGGCAGGAGTGGGGTGTGGTGTTGTGTCAGGATGAGGGTGTGGTGGTGTGACTGGGGTTTAGGTATGTCTGGATGGGGGTGTGGTGGTGTGGCGGGATGATGGTGAGGTAGAGTGATGGTGTGGTAGCACTGGCAGGGTCATAGTGTAGTTTGGTGGTGGTGTGGTTATGTGGCATTGTGATGTTGTGGTAATGCT
The DNA here is from genome assembly GCF_032717465.1 of Coenobita brevimanus. NCBI lineage: Eukaryota > Metazoa > Arthropoda > Malacostraca > Decapoda > Coenobitidae > Coenobita > Coenobita brevimanus. Next base: position 51,871,551 of record NC_137046.1, read on the forward strand.
GCTTTATTTTGTGGTGGTGTGGCAGTATGGTGAATTACGGAATAGAAGGATAGATAAGTAAGCATATGTACTATTTGCCTACGACTAGTGTTTCGTTACTGAATAGCCATTGTAAATGTTTAATATTTTTGATGGCAAGGAAGCAATAATTGGCCTTAAAAATAATATTATTACCAAAGAAAATTAACATTTATTAAACACTATACCGAAGATAACAGTGCACATTCCCCCCTATTAATTGCTACTAATCACGGGTGTCGGTTGTTTTTGGACCAGATATCTCATATAACCTCATTAGTCCGGCGACGTGTTTTATTCATTTTATTCAGCTTTGGGAAACTCTTTCAAAAAAACTGCATCATTGGACTGAAGGGGTTGAGATGAGAGAATTCCAGCCGTCTGTTACTTTCCCCCCTCCCCCACCCTCGATGCCGTAGATGCACTTAAGTATTGTTATTCAGCTTAGCCTGACAGCAAGCGATTTTGTTAAGATGAGAGAGGTCCAGGCAGTCAGAGGGTTAAGAGTTACGTCAAGTCAGAACCGTGTCGCAGTGTCGCCGACTCTCTTACAATGGGTATTTTATTGCGGCCACCACCTGATGATTTGTTAGCTGGGAATTAATCTTAACATGTCTAACAACTCTTACTTCCTTAAATTCGACACCAGCTAATTTTGTACACCTTAAAGCAGACCCTCAATAGCGAAAGTGTTAATGAAGGTTATAGCCAACTCATCCACTCTTTCCACAGCAGAATAAAATTGTCTGGTGGTAGCAGTTAAAGATTATAGAACACGCCATCGGACTGAAATTATTAAGATGCATATTGTGGACGAATTTATGTACTCAGGCAAACACTAAATTATTTTGGTACGCTGAGAAAGAAAGAAAAAATACAATTTATATTAACCCCTTTCGATGCATGGTATGAAATTACATAGGTGTTTTGCTCAGGCTAACACCGGACGATTTTGAGAAACAGACCCAGTATGCTGAGAGAGAGAGAGAGAGAGAGAGATCTGGTAAGTCCCGTAACTGTACCTGTATAAACTCCTTTGATGGACGCACTCAGTGAGACTGATGCCAGAGGATTTTGTTGCTGTAAGAGAAAGGCAGGCGGTATGATAAGGGGGAGAGGCAGGGAGCAGGACAGGGCGAGGCAGAAGGCGGAGAAGCAGTGACGGGGCGAGATCATGGGCATTCCGTCTTAGGTGAAGAAGGGGGAGGGACAGGGAAGAGGGAAGGGAGAGGAGAGCAGACAAGGGACAGGGGAAGATGTGAGGAGAGAAGTATGGGGGAATGGGGAGATGGGAGAGAGTGAGGGAAAAGTGACGGGGGAGAAGGAGAGAAAATGAGGGGGGGGTAATGTTTGGGAGTAGAGGATGAAAGGGAAGGTATAGGAGGAGAGGGAGAGGAAGATGATGAAGGAGAGGGACAAGGCGAGCTGGAGGGTGGAAAGGTGAGGGAGGGGAAAATGGAGAGGGAGGGTGACGGAAAGGTAAAAACGCTGAGGAATTTGGGCGAAAGAAGAGAGATGAAAAAGCTGAGGTCAAGAGGAAGGGATGGAGATGATATGGGAGGAAGGATGGGGAAGAAGTATAGAGGGTAAGAGGTGGAAATCCGGTAGGAGGAAGATGAAAGAGGTGAGGAAAGTGGACGTAGAGGGTATGAGAAACGGTGGAAGGGACGGGGAAGATAAAATGGGAGAAAGGGGGAAGGTGAAATAGGCATGGGAAGCTGGATAAAGGGGAGGAAGAGGGAAGAAGGAGAAGATGGAAGATATGGGCAAAGGAAAAGATTGGGGAAGGTGAAAGGGTCTGGGGAATCTGGACTAGAAGTGGGGGAGAGGGAGGTGGAAGTGTGGGAATAAGTGAACGATTTGGGAAGAGCAAAAGAGATGAAGTCGAGATATGTGAAGGAGATGGAGAAAGGTACAGTCGTTCATAAAAGTTCATCGCATCTGTTATTAAATCCAAATCCCACCCCCCCACGAAAGAACAGACAGGGCAGAACTGTTTGTGCGTGGATTGCCACATAGCCAGAGACACATCCTTCAAAGGAGTAAACACTGAGTTCACCCACAGTCACACAAACCTCCAAGAACTTTTTTGAGCGACTAGAAGTTTTGGAGATAAGATTGCGACGGGAAACGACGGGTGGATATTGATATATTTATTGTCCCTGGTCGATAAGAGATAACGGAACCCTTACATCATATAGCAATATGGAAGATGAAATGAATTAAAATAATATATTAGTGCTTGAATATTTATTGCTCTCCCACTCAGATACTCATACGACGTAACACGGAACAAAGAGGTGAGCATGCATGCCTCTGACGCCGGGCGCTGTTACTTCCTTCATAGCCCTTCTGGTTTCACTCTTCAAGGCCGATTCGATCACTACAGGTTTACTAAACACATGGTATTGATACAACCAGTTTTTTGTTTCATTTCTTCCAGGCGACTGGAACGGTTGGCAGTGTCCCAATCGCCCAGGTACGGCTTACATGTTGGAATATTTAGTCTGGTCCACTGACCTTGCCACAGAAGATTTATTTTTCTCTTTCCGAGAGAGAGACTCGACCGTAGATCATGAGGAACGTCCCAAGTCTCCTCAAGCTCTGCAGCCGACTTTGCAAGTATGTCAGCCTGCTCATTGCCGTAGATACGATAATGACCAGGCACCCAGATCAGCGTAAATGACTTGTTGTATGAATGCAACTTATTAACGATCCGGCCCCGGATCTCGTGCGAGTCCATAGTGCAAGATGCAATTGCCTGAAGGGCTGATTTCGAATCTGAAAATATGACATTGAGTCATGCCTAGAATGTAGAGCATAGTCTATGGCTTTGTCAATAGCAAAAAGTTCGGAGGTAAACACAGATGTGTGAGTCGGCAACCGATACCTGAGGGCACATTCAGTCGACCACACACTAGCACCCACACATTCATTCGACGTGGAGCCATCGGTGTACAATTGGTGGGACCCCAAGTGACGCACGTTGATGCTACGAAACAAGTGGTGGACCTCCGCCTCCGACGCCTTGGTCTTTGGTGCTGGGAGCCACGACACACCAACAGTGAAACCAGGTGGCTCCCAAGGCGCTATGTTTTTAATCACCAACTTGTCACAGTCACTGAGGCCCTCAGGTATCGGTTGCCGACTAGCACATCTGTGTTTCCTCCGAAGTTTTTGCTACTGACAAAGCCATAGACTATGCTCTACATTCTAGGCATGACTCAATGTCATATTTTCAGATTCGAAATCAGCCCTTCAGGCAATTGCATCTTGCACTACGGACTCGCACGAGATCCGGGGCCGCATCGTTAATAAGTTGCATTCATACAACAAGTCATTCACGCTGATCTGGGTGCCTGGTCATTGACGTATCTACGGCAATGAGCAGGCTGACATACTTGCAAAGTCGGCTGCAGAGCTTGAGGAGACTTGGGACGTTCCTCATGATCTACGGTCGAGTCTCTCTCTCGGAAATAGATCAATAAATATTCTGTGGCAAGGTCATTGGACCAGACTAAATATTCCAACATGTAAGCCGTACCTGGGCGACTGGGACACTGCCAACCGTCCCAGTCGCCTGGAAGAAAAAGTGTTGGCTCGCTTACGGCTTAATGCCACCATATTAACGCATATGAAACCTTATATGGAAGGTCACTTCCCACCGCACTGTGACATCTGAGATGCGGTGTTATCTATCAGTCATATCATCCTGCGCAATTGGCAATTTATTCGTGAACGTGCTTCACTTACAGATTACTGCGGCGCAGCAGAGGTCCCCTTCACCCTTTCCACCATCCTGAGTGATGGGGACATTGTTATGACTGATAAATTGATGGCTGTCTTGAGAAAGACCGGACTGATCAGAGTGATGTGACTTTTTTACTGTATGGTTATAGTTTTTATCAACTGTAAATATGTATATATTGTACTATTTATTAGGGTTGACAGTTGACATATTTGAAATAGTTCCTCCTCTCACTGATCTGTTTCTAATATTGATGTCCTTTACATTAAACCCCGTTCATTGCCTGACAGTCACCAGCTGATGAGTGCAAGTGTGCAATATAGAAAGGTATTGGGCACTTGCAGTCGATGGTGGTCTGCTGGGCGAGGTTCTTCACTTTTTGTACATATTATGTAAATATATTATAACATCTTGCTTCAGTTATTCTAATTAGGGCCGACAGCTGACGTATATGGAAATGTACCTGATTCGTCTGGTTCTCTTTCATATATTGATGTCCCCTATATTAAGTTGTGCCTCGACTGACAGTCACCAGGTGACGAATGTAGATATGTAATGTAGAAAGGCATTACATATCTGCAGTCGATGGTGTTCTCTTGGTCGAGGTATTATTATTTTTATCATTACTGTAGGTTTAGCTATGTGTCTTTTTATGATTTAGTATAGGTTAGCGATTTGTCTGTTAGGTTATTAGTGTTAGGGACTTTAGGTTTCTTAGGCTTTTTTTTTTTTTCCATTAGATAATGTAAGATTTAAAACATAAAAAATAAAAATATATAAAATACAAATAAAAATACAAAAAAATAATTACAATACAAATTATTATACTGTATATATGTGTATGAACGTGTGTATGTATATATGCACGGATGTGTGTGTATGAATGTATGTATGTATATGTAGGCTATAAACATTTGTATATAATATATGTTCAGTATACTGTATATATGCCTAGGTATATATATATATATATATATATATATATATATATATATATATATATATATATATATATATATATATATATATGCCTTAATGACCAGGGGCTTCGGCCCCAATGGTCGATAGGCCAAAAAAAGAAAAAGAGCAAGAATGTCCCACAGTACATCAAAAATCGTAGTGAAGCAGGTGCACAAAGCAGAAAATAGTAAGCCAGAGGGTCTAATGGGGCAATAATAAAGCTATTAATAATATGATGGGACTATGCATACATTTTTTTAATTTTTTTATAGGTTATTTACTATTCAATACAAGCCCCAACACTGGGGATATGCATACATTCAGAATAGAGACGCTCCTCCTAAATGTATCTCGTTTTCTCTTATACCTAATAGAGAAAACAGAATCTGATGATTAACTATTATAATATATCGCTATCATTTTTAATTCCAGTACTTGACGTGGAAGATGAAGAATGTTAGTAGACTCGGCAGCTAGCCTATAGCTAACTGCTAACATAGGGATTGTAATCATCTGTGTGAACGTCTCCTCAGCAATATGTGCTCCGGTCTTTGTCCTCTTTTAACCGTTTCGGTAGGTGAGGCTTCATTTACTTTATTTTTGTCAAGTACAAACAACAATATTTCACAAGTACCGATGATATGCAAACTTCAGTAACACTTCACTGTTTGCCAACAATTCACTGTTTTCACAAGTACCGAAAACATACAAACTGACATTGCACCTCACTCATACAACTGAAAACCGACTGAACTTGCTCGTCTTTTTGTTTGTTAGATTTTCCCACCTGTATAAAACAGTGTGGGAGCGGGCCTATGGTGTGAGGCAAACTGGCAACGCTGACTCGTACCGGAACTAGCTACCATAAACATCAGGAATCAGTGAGAACCTTCACGACTAACTAACTGGCAAATCCCGCTTAACAGTACTCTCACGGCCGCCGTTAGAATACCTCTATTCATGAGAAAAGAGCAATTTTAACAGTTTCACCCAGAGCTGGTGGAAGTATTGAGGGGGGGTTGCCCATCACGATCAGTGATCAGTGTCACAACACATGATATCATTTGACCTCACCCTGTACCCTGGACCTTGAAACAGTCTTCAAATCACGAGACTTATTATAAGGGGTCTGTCAACCCTTCCACCAAATTTGGCTAAACTGGGAGAAGAAATATCCGTTTTGGCAGGGCCGGAACTATTCTCACGGCGACCGTTTAGATTAGTTCCTACCTAGACACATCAATGTATTTTCAAGCGATTTTAGTTAAATTTGGTCTAGGTATTGAGATGTAGCTCAAGACAAAGCTTACTATTTTTCAAGCAAATGTTTTAAAAATAAAAGGCACAACATATAATCAAATTTGATCTTACCCTAGTAATCTAGACGTTTGCCCTATTGTGCAATACAACAGTTTGATAGAAGCTTAACACACATCACACCTGGTTCCCCCGAAGCCTCAAAGCACTGGGGGAAGGGATATACGACCTAATCACGAGTAGGTTACCTAGCTTTCCTTAGGTACCTATTACACACACACACACACACACACACACACACACACACACACACACACACACACTCACGCGCGCACGCGCGCGCGACTCCTGATTGATTCGAATTTTTGTCCCACGATCTGTAGCTCACATACCGAATTACAACTTCCGCCGGCAGGACAGAGAGAGAGAGAGAGAGAGATGGTAGAACATCCTAAAAACTGATGTCACAGTTTAAAAGGATATCCTGTGTGTCTGTTTGTAACTTAGTAGATTAGTAAGCTATGGCTTCCTTGGTGGCATTTTTTTTTTTTTTTTTTTTTTTTTTTTACTTACCATTCAGTACAAGCCCCAACACTCTGGGGAACTCTGTCGGTGAGTGTCAAACAGTGAAGGGTGTGTGAGAGCAATGGGTTACATAACACACATGTGGCATAAAAGGTATACAAGTAATTATGCAGAACAAGCACAGTAATAACAAAGAGATACTGTGACACATACATGGTACGGAATTCGTAGTACCTTTAGTTGACGATTAAAATTTTGTTATATCCATTTTCTTTCAACTTCCAGTCAATGAAAATTAATATGTATGGTTAACTTTTATAAAGATAAGTAGGACACTGACAATTGCACACTGTGGACCAAAAACCTCCATACATAAGAATAATTGTCTCTCTTTTCAGATAGTCATATACAGTGCCACATGTGTTAACGCGAGTTTGACATTAGTGGGAGAGACGCGTCCGTATGTGTTTTCAAAGTAATGGCAACCAAGTAGTAGAACATATTTTTTTTAAAAAACTGGTCATTTTACATATGTATGGAGACTCTTAAACCACCCTGTATATTTAACCCCTTCATTACACTGACATCACATTTATCTTTTTCTGGCTGAGACTGAACAATATTTTTTTTAGCACAGAAGATACTTCTTTTACGGAAAGGGTCTGCATTGTTTCGATTTGACTCCTTGCGTGCAGTGAGAGGAATTGGCAAAGAATCGGCACTTTTAATTTGGAATAGCGCTTCAGGGCCTATTTTTCAGAGGGTCCTTTCAAGAAACATAAGTAAAATATATATATTTTTTTTATTGATTTTAACTACATAAGACTCAAGATAAGTTTGCACATTTATTATTATTTGGATAATTTTCATGGTAACATTATATATATATATATATATATATATATATATATATATATATATATATATATATATATATATTATTTATTTAGAATGGTCCCCTGACTCCCACTACTGCATGTATAAATGTGGGAAAGTTGGTTATGATGATGAAGGTGACTGTGATGAAGGCTTTTCACTTTTGTGGTTCATCTTTTATCCTTTCATGCCCACTGATATCCGCACCAGCTGGTGGCGACTGAAAAGAGGAGAAAGCAACCTCATTTTCTCGCATTCAATAATTCTAGTGTTCATACGGTTCAGTGGTCTGCCCAAAAGCATTTTGAAACAATCACAACATGGCCGCCAGTCACTGCTGTTTAACTGAGCTGCTTCATTTCTTGTCTGTTATAGGTCACTGACAGCGACTCATTCCCCTACTAACCACTTAATCATTCCAGCTTGCTCTGTTCTACGCATGACCCTCACTGTTACGGATGTTGGTCACTTGTGTTTCGTCTCAGTATCATCCTTCCACCTCCTCCTTCGCCTCCACCATTCTCTCATTCATCTACACCCGATCTGTATATCTTCTGTATCATTACAGTATTTCTGTTCCCTTCATATGGGCACACCACATAAATACATTCTTGTTAGCCCTTATCATGATTGTTTCACATTCCAAATATCTGTTACCGTGTAATTTCTCACTGTTTCACGCGACATCACCCCGCTTATACTACAGACCTTAGGCATTTCATATCCAGCGCTTCCACACTCTTCCAATCCCAGTGGCCTTTAGGGCCAGTACATCGCAGTCAGCATCATTTTGCTTTCACGCATATCGGTACCCATCTTAGTCTGAACAAACATTATTTGAGTTGCCGAAACCAGCGCTGAAGGTTCTCAAGTGTAACCATGACAGTGATCACCTTATATATTATCCCCCTATTTCGACAGCAAGAAGAAATTTTAGTGCATCTAAAGGACTTAAGGATGCCAAACTAGGATGACTATTGCTTACCTCCTAGTGAGAGACATTTGAACCTCTTATGTAGGTACCCTTTTAGCTCATATTCATATTTTTATGTCTAAACATGGCGGAGGTATGAATCCTGAAAAGTTCTTTGGTTGTATCCATGATTCATTTAGGAGTGGTTCTATTTTTTTTTTTTTTTCATCGTTTCTGACGTCAATGACACCAACGTTTTGACGGAAACTCTCATCCTCCATTTGTCAGGTGTCACCACGCAGCTGTCGGAAAGGGAACCACAGAACGTTATTGGTCTTATATATTATGAGAAATACTAGGAGAAAACTGGCTTCCGGTGTTCCGGTAGATCTCTGAACTCTCATAAGGTCGTATTTAGCCTTCATTTCATGTGAGACGCTATTTACTTCCTCCGTCAGAATGAGTGAAGCATTTGTTCATTACCATTTGTACTAATACTCCCTTACTCAAATGTTATGCCTTTGCTTTCTCTCTCTCCTTTCACTTACGTTTTTATTTTTCATGTTTCCCTCCTTCCTGTTCACCTGATGATTATCCTTCATTTGTTTTTCTCATTTCCTGCCAGTAGTTGGTCTCTCTCTCTCTCTCTCTCTCTCTCTCTCTCTCTCTCTCTCTCTCTCACATAGACGGCTGCAAAAAGTATTGTACTCTTTTTACTCTAACTTGGCCCAGAGTGCCGTATCTCCGTCTTCAATACCAAATCATAACAAGAGATGAACGCCAGAATATGATGCTAGTCATGAGAGAGTACTATGTGATGAATGTACTGGTGTAGCACTGTCTTATTCTGCCAGTGAGTCACATGAACTCAGTTAAATGATAAGAAAAATCTGGGACAAGTTAAGGTGAAAGAAATATAGTAAGGGCTAAGCTAAATAAATATATACAAAAGAATGGTCATGAAATCTGCACTCTAAACATGATTTCATTACTAACCGGTTCATTTATATACACATGAAACTCCACCTGTGAACTGTCCAGCGGTACTGATTCCGTGTACCTGCCTGTGGGTTCTTTCCGATGGTTAAATATCGTGTAGTTAAACCGCATCAACCATGAGACATCTTTTATACCCTTGCTAAAACCATTATAAAATGCTAGGGCACACATCTCGAACTGGAGAGGATAATCTCTACTAATCTCCTCGCTTGGTCCTTTCGCAGCAAGAAGTCCGTTCAGGGTGTGGCAGAAGTTGGGATTTCCCCCAGTGCGACGTTGCCAATTTGACCACCAATTATCGGATTATCACTATCTCCCTACCTACCCCCATCCCACCTGTTTCTCTCTCTCTCTCTCTCTATGTATATATATATATATATATATATATATATATATATATATATATATATATATATATACAGTATATATATATATATATATATATATATATATATATATATATATATATACAGTATATATATATATATATATATATATATATATATATATATTTATATATATGTATATTGTATATATTTATTATTTATTTCAACTTTTTTCCGCACCACCTATGAGGTAAAAGTCTAGGCACGTTTTATTTTTAAGAGGTTTCCCCTGTAGGCCTAATCCTCTCTCTGACCCTGGGTCCCTCGCCGACCTCGGCGTGGCAACATGGGAAAAAAGCACTGCCACGTGTCATAGAATTCATTCAAATCGTTGTTATAATTCTAAAAAGTGATACTCAGTGTACTTTATAGCTTCCTTTATTATAAACAGAATATAAATAACAATTTCAAATAGCACATAGATGGGAAATAAGAGAGAGAGAGGCATGTACTACAGTTGATTTGGCAGCATCGCTAGAGGTGATTCACCAGGTGGGCCCCACCCTGAACGGACTTCTTGCGGTGAAAGGACCTTAGGCCGTTCTATGGCACTGAAAATAATTGTCTGGCAGCAGCAAGAGCAACATACACAATACGTCCTCCTGTTGTGTAAATTAGGAGGATGAATTTCGTCTCTACTTCATCATCATCATCATCATCTTCTTCTTCTTCTTCTTCTTCTTTTTCCTCCTCCTCCTCCTCCTCCTCCTTCTCCGGGACCGGACAAAATATCTCCACGTGTTTTGAAGGAACTACAGAATTAAGTTGCAAATCCTCTATTTGAACTTTTTAACTTATCACTTAAAAGCAGTAAGGTGCCAAATGAATGGAAACTTGCTAACGTAACCCCAATATTAAAAAAAGGCAACAGAGCACAGCCAGAAAACTACCGCCCAATTAGTTTAACATCGATGGTTTGCAAATAGCTTGAAACTATTATCAGAGATAAGTTTGTGAAACACTTAGAATCAAACAATCTCATCAGAGATTCTCAACATGTTTTTCGTAATAATCGCTCTTGCCTACGAATCTGCTGGACTTTCTCAATGATATAATGAGAATGTATGACGACACTAAATCTGTTGATATTGTGTACCTTGATTTTCAAAAGGCTTTTGACAAAGTTCCACACAAAAGACTTCTTCAGAAGCTAAAGGCACATGGTTTCAGCGGCAGTGTTCTTGGGTGGGTAGAAGATTGGCTCACCGGACGAAAGCAAAGAGTTGTAATAAATGGAAAAGAGTCAGACTGGATAAACGTTACAAGTGGAGTGCCACAGGGTTCAATGTTAGATCCTATTCTTTTCTTAGTACATATCAATGATATTGATGAAGGATTATGTTGTAAAATTTCAAAATTTTCTGACGATACTAAAATAGGTAACAGAGCAGATACAGCACTGCAACGGCAGGCAATTCAGAGAGATCTTGATCGACTGTTCAACTGGGCCCAAGGTTGGCAAATGGATTTCAATATTAATAAATGCAAAGTGCTAAACATTGGCAGTAAAAATGTAAGAGCTAGTTATAGCATGAATAATGTCCAACTTGATAGGGTAAACCATGAAAAAGACTTAGGAGTTATAATAACAAACGATTTGAAACCAAGCAAACAATGTACAGAAACTGAAAAAAAAAAAAAAAAAAACAATAAATTGATTGGATTCATAGGAAGAGCATTTGAATATAAATCAGATAATATCGTCCTCACTTTGTATAATTCCTTAGTACGCCTGCACTTAGAGTATTGCGTTCAGTTTTGGTCGCCGTATTATAAAAAGGATATGGAAAAGCTTGAAAGAGTGCAGCGAAGGATGACAAAGATGATACATAGATTGAGAAATAAACCATACGAGGAACGTCTAGAAGCCTTGAATCTCTTTACCCTAACTAAACGGAGGTTATGAGGAGATCTAATTCAAGTATTAAAAATAGGCAAAGGACATGATAATATGGCTCTTGATAAATACTTCACAGTTGATCACTCGAATTATACTAGAGGCAATGGGCATAAAATAATTGGCAAACGATTCCAGTCGCATGAAGCTAAGCATTTCTTCTTCAATAGAGTTGTAAATGTATGGAGTAAATTGCCCTCCAATGTAGTAAATTCTAATACAGTACTGACCTTTAAAAGTCGCCTGGATAAGTGTCGTCTACCCTCCAGCTTAATATGTTTACTTCTGAATAAAACACTTGTGTATGTATAATTTTTTATTTTATTTTATTTTATTTTATTTTTTTAGAGCCTGGATCAATTTACTGAATGCAAATATAGTATATGCACAGACTAGGATATGCACAGATAGCCCTGAGTTAACGGTCACTACTCATACTTTCGACCTGTGATGGGCTGTGGGTCACTGAGGGTTCCTGTTAGTCATGTGACCACCATCGGGATTTTTTTAATGTACCAGGGGTCACTGCTTCAGGAGGTGACTTGTATGCTTGTCCCGCATGGGAACGCTCTTAGTCTCAGTGGAATGAACGGAGCTGGGGCCTGATTGACCGCTGCCTACCTTAATAGCACCAGG